>NC_069501.1:18658279-18981196 GCF_027579735.1 Bombina bombina | reverse complement strand
AGACATTCCTCCGATGTTCATTTAAACCTCAGATCGATCTTTCATTTGGTGAGATTTATTTATTCCAATAAGTAGCTGTGAATCAAAGAGTAAGGGTCCGATTTATCAAAGCATCAATCTCGGCACATTCGCTGGAGTCAATACGCTTGCCAAATATCGCTGCCGCGAATCTACATTCAACAGTCTTATTTATCAACACATCTGTCAAATACACGTGCGTCAAGTCCGGCGTGATTAGCCTCAGACTGTTGAAAAATAAGAGTCATCAATGTCGCAGATATCCTCAATTATCAAATGATCTACCCTGAATGTCTATCAAATGAAGACATTTTAGTCTTCTTATTCCAACTTTATTAATACCATTGTACATATATCTGCATATACTAGTGTATTATATGTATATATGTATATATATGTTTATATATATATATATATATATATATATATATATATATATACAGAGAGCAGTAGTTATGAGTTTTGAGTTATGAGTTATGAGTTTTGCTCCACAAAAATGTTTCACAAAACTCATAACTAAACTGTTTCAAAGTACTAACACCCATAAACAAACTATTAACCCCTAAACCGCCACCCTCCCGCATCACAAACACTATTTAAAACGTATTAACTCCTAATCTGCCGACCGCCCACATCCCCGCCACTATAGTAAAGTTATTAAACCCTATTCCGCCGCTCCCCGACACCGCTGCCCCTAACTAAACCGATTAACTCCTAAACAGCCAGCCGCCACATCGCCACTACTAAATAATCCGATTAACCCCTACACCGTCAGCCCTCAACATCGCCACTAATAAATCAAACTATTAACCCCTAAACCTAGCTGATTTCTTTAGGGCAATGTCCTACAAAAGGCCCTTTTTAAGAGCTATTGGTAGTTTATTGTAGGCTAGGGGGTGTTTCTATTTTGTGGGGGCTTTTTATTTTTATGGGGCTATAAGATTAGATGTAATTGTTTTTATTTTTGATAATTTTTATGTTATTTTTCGTAATTTAATGTTTGTTATTTTTCGTAATTTAGTATTTTTTATTTTTTGTCATTTTAGACTTTCTTTAGTAGTGTTAGTTTTTTTTAATGTGTAATTTAGTTTTTTTTTAATTGTTAGTTATTTTAATTTTAGTATAATAGTTTAGTATAATAGTTATGTTAGGTTAATTGTTAGTTTAAACTTAGGTTTTTTTAATTTCACAGGTAAGTTTGTATTTATTTTAAGATAGGGATATTGTAATTTTAATATAAAGTAGGGGGTTGTTAGGTTTAGGGGTTTGTCAGTATATACCAGGGTTATAATACAATTTATTTGTTCTTTAAAATAACCTCCAATTAATATATATATACGAAACAATTGAAATTAATTTGTATTCCTAAATTCTTTAGATTAGGTAAAATTTATATACACATTGAAATATGTTTATGTAGAAACCAGATTATGAATCAAATTATACATGCTTATGCTGTTATAATATTCTTTACAAAGATAATATAAGATATATCTTTAAAATTAACTTTACTCACAATGAATCACATTAAAATACCACAATAAAATACCAGAGGTTGTATATATTGTTAATGCAAACAGCCAATGTATATGCCAATATGTCTGACCTGAAATAACCTCTTATTTAGCTACAAAAAGACAAATTCTAAAATATATATTTATAGCTGCAAATAACTTAATACACATTAGAGAGATTTACTTACAATAATAAGCCTGACTTAGAGATATGAAATACAAAAGACCTTTATCTAGCAAATGAAATTATTTGACATTTGTGACTAGTTAAAACTACATGGGACTATGGATATAACTTAAAACACCCAATATGTTCATTGAATTACCAACTGCAATTTAACTGTAGTAACAAAATACCTTTGATTTATATATAAAAGTATGAAACAACCTTTTATACGTTATCAGGTACACCAAATTGAAGTTCAGCTTTTTCAAATAAGTCCAGTTCACTTCATAAATTAAGAGAGGTATTTTTACAATATGGATGAAAGTTAGGCCCGGATTTGCTTTATAGAGACTGGATTCCTATGCATGAGGTTATATCACGTGATACACCCCATCCCTTTTTATTCTGAGATTTTTGGAACACATTTTAAATTTATTTATGTAGCTAATCATTCAATACAGCAGATATTTGTTCAATATATTATAATATATATATATATATATATATATATATATATATATATAAAAGTGGTTTGCAACGGTTCAATTTACACCGTTTCAGAATAACAACCTTTTCGTTCATGTAATTGGCAAGAGTCCATGAGCTAGTGACATATGGGATATGCAATCCTACCAGGAGGGGCAAAGTTTCCCAATGCCTATAAATACACCCCTCACCACACCCACAATTCAGTTTTACAAACTTTGCCTCCTATGGAGGTGGTGAAGTAAGTTTGTGCTAAGATTTCTTCGTTGATATGCGCTTCTCAGCATTGTTGAAGCCAGATTCCTCTCAGAGTACAGCGAATGTCAGAGGGACGTGAAGGGAGTATCACTTATTGAATACGATGATTTCCCTAACGGGGGTCTATTTTATAGGTTCTCTGTTATTGGTCGTAGAGATTCATCTCCTACCTCCCTTTTCAGATCGACGATATACTCTCAATTTACCATTACCTCTACTGATAACTGTTTTAGTACTGGTTTGGCTATCTGCTATATGTGGATGGGTGTCTTTTTGGTAAGTATGTTTTTTATTACTTAAGACACCTCAGCTATGGTTTGGCATGAGTCAGGTTCATGTATTTCCTTCTGCAGACTGTCAGTTTCATATTTGGGGAATATAAACATTTTTTTAAGAAATTTATTTCTTACCTGGGGTTTAGTCTTTTTTCAATTGACTACTTCTTGCAAATTGCGGGCAGTATTAGGCCCGCGGGTGCGTCAAATGCTAAACTTTATTGCGTCATTCTTGGCGCGAAAATATTTTTGGTGCGAAAAAATACGTCTATGGCGCAACTTCGTAACTTGATGCAGAGACCTTTCACACGGTTGCGTCATTAGTGATGCGAGTGTGTCATTTCCAGTTATTTTTGGCGCCAAAAAAAGTTTAAGTTACGTTGTGCGTCATACTTGGCGTCAAACTTTTTCATTATTTCAATACCCCATTGATGTTTGCCTCTTGGCTTTTTCTCTATCAGAGGGCTATGCTATTTGCATTTTTTCCCATTCCTGAAACTGTCATTTAAGGAAATAGATAATTTTGCTTTATATGTTGTTTTTTCTCTTACATTTTGCAAGATGTCTCAATCTGATCCTGCCTCAGAAGTTTCTGCTGGAACATTACTGCCTGACATCGGTTCTACCAAAGCTAAGTGCATTTGTTGTAAAATTGTAGAAATTATTTCGCCGAATGTCATTTGTAATAGTTGTCATGATAAACTTTTACATGCAGATAGTGTTTCTATCAGTAATAGTACATTGCCAGTTGCAGTTCCTTCAACTTCTAATGTGCATGATATACCTGTAAATTTTAAAGAATTTGTTTCTGATTCTATCCTGAAGGCTTTGTCTGCATTTCCACCTTCTAATAAACGGAAAAGGTCTTTTAAATCTTCTCATTTAGCTGATGAAATTTCAAATGACCAACAACATAATAATTTATCCTCTTCTGATCAGGATATATCTGATACAGAAGATCCTTCCTCAGACATTGACACTGACAAATCTACTTATTTATTTAAAATAGAGTATATGCGTTCTTTATTAAAAGAAGTGTTAATTACTTTGGATATTGAGGTAACCAGTCCTCTTGATGTTCAGTCTAATAAACGTTTAAATGCTGTTTTTAAACCTCCTGTGGTTTCTCCAGGGGTTTTTCCTATTCCTGAGGCTATTTCTGATATGATTTCTAAGGAATGGAATAAGCCAGGTACTTATTTTATTCCTTCTTCAAGGTTTAAAAAATTGTATCCTTTACCAGCAAAATCTATAGAGTTTTGGGAAAAAATCCCCAAAGTTGATGGGGCTATTTCTACTCTTGCTAAACGTACCACTATTGCTATTGAAGATAGTACTTCTTTTAAGGATCCTTTTGATAGGAAGCTTGAATCTTATCTAAGGAAGGCCTATTTATATTCAGGTCATCTTCTCAGACCTGCAATTTCTTTGGCTGATGTTGCGGATGCATCAACTTTCTGGTTGGAGAATTTAGCGCAACAGGAATTGGATTCTGACTTATCTAGGCTTCTAACCGTTTTCGTTCCTTTCGTCAGAATAAGGAACAAAAAATCAATCCTCCCCCCAAGGAATCTGCTTCCAATTGGAAGCCTTCCTCAAATTGGAATAAATCCAAGCCATTTAGGAAACCAAAGTCAGCCCCTAAGTCCGCATGAAGGTGCGGCCCTAATTCCAGCTCAGCTGGTAGGGGGCAGATTAAGGTTTTTCAAGGATATTTGGATAAAATCTGTCCAAAATCAATGGATTCTGAGCATTGTCTCTCAAGGGTATCGAATAGGATTCAGAGTAAGACCTCCTGTGCGAAGATTTTTTCTCTCACGTATCCCAGCAAATCCAGTAAAAGCTCAGGCTTTCCTGAAGTGTGTTTCAGACCTGGAGTCTTCAGGGGTAATCATGCCAGTTCCTCTTCAGGAACAAGGTTTGGGGTTTTATTCCAATCTATTCATTGTCCCAAAAAAGGAAAATTTATTCAGACCAGTTCTGGATCTGAAAATTTTGAATCGTTATGTAAGAATACCAACTTTCAAGTTGGTGACTATAAGGACTATTCTGCCTTTTGTTCAGCGAGGACATTATATGTCCACAATAGACTTGCAGGATGCATACCTTCATATTCCAATTCATCCAGAACATTATCAGTTTCTGAGATTCTCTTTTCTAAACAAGCATTACCAATTTATTGCTCTTCCATTTGGCCTAGCAACAGCTCCAAGAATCTTTTCAAAGGTTCTGGGTGCCCTACTCTCTGTAATCAGAGAACAGGGTATTGCGGTGTTTCCTTATTTGGACAATATATTGGTACTAGCTCAGTCTTTACGTACTGCAGAATCTCACATGAATCAACTAGTGTTGTTTCTTTGGAAACATGGTTGGAGGATCAATTTACCAAAAAGTTTCTTGATTCCTCAGACAAGGGTCACCTTTTTAGACTTCCAGATAGATACAGTGTCCATGACTCTGTCTCTAACAGACAAGAGATGTTTAAAATTGGTTGCAGCCTGCCAGCACCTTCAGTCTCAGTCATTCCCTTCAGTGGCTATGTGCATGGAAGTTTTAGGTCTCATGACTGCAGCATCGGACGCGATCCCCTTTGCTCGTTTTCACATGAGACCTCTACAGCTTTGTATGCTAAACCAATGGTGCAGGGATTATACAAAGATATCACAATTAATATCCTTAAATCCCAATGTACGACACTCTCTGACGTGGTGGATAGATCACCATTGTTTAGTTCAAGGGGCTTCTTTTGTTCGGCCAACCTGGACTGTGATCCCAAAAGATGCGAGTCTTTCAGGTTGGGGAGCTGTTTGGGGATCTCTGTCAGCTCAAGGGGTTTGGAAATCTCAAGAGGCGAGATTACCAATAAATATTTTAGAACTCAGTGCAATTCTCAGAGCTCTTCAGTTTTGGCCTCTGTTAAAGAGAGAACAGTTCATTTGTTTTCAGACAGACAATATCACAACAGTGGCATATGTCAATCATCAGGGTGGGACTCACAGTCCCCAATCTATGAAAGAAGTATCTCGCTATGAAAGAAGTATCTCGGATACTTGCTTGGGCGGAATCCAGCTCCTGTCTAATCTCTGTGGTGCATATCCCAGGTGTAGACAATTGGAAGGCGGATTATCTCAGCTGCCAGACTTTACATCCAGGGGAGTGGTCTCTCCATCCAGATGTATTTTCTCAGATTGTTCAGATGTGGGGTCTTCCAGAGATAGATCTCATGGCCTCTCATCTAAACAAGAAACTTTCCAGATACCTATCCAGGTCCAGGGATGTTCATGCGGAAGCAGTGGATGCGCTGACACTTCCTTGGTGTTATCATCCTGCTTACATTTTCCCGCCTCTAGTTCTCCTTCCAAGAGTGATCTCCAAAATCATAATGGAACAATCATTTGTGTTGCTGGTGGCTCCAACATGGCCACACAGGTTTTGGTATGCGGATCTGGTTTGGATGTCCAGTTGCCCGCCTTGGCCACTTCCGTTACGGCCAGACCTACTATCTCAAGGTCCATTTTTCCATCAGGATCTCAAATCATTAAATTTGAAGGTATGGAAATTGAACGCTTAGTACTAAGTCATAGAGGTTTCTCTGACTCAGTGATTAATACTATGTTACAAGCTCGTAAATCTGTCTCTAGAAAGATTTATTATAGAGTTTGGAAGACTTACATTTCATGGTGTTCTTCTCATAAATTCTCCTGACATTCTTTTAGAATTCCTAGAATTTTACAGTTTCTTCAGGATGGTTTGGATAAGGGTTTGTCTGCAAGTTCCTTGAAAGGACAAATCTCCGCTCTTTCAGTTTTATTTCACAGAAAGATTGCTATACTTCCTGATATACACTGTTTTGTACAGGCTTTAGTTCATATTAAGCCTGTCATTAAATCAATTTCTCCTCCTTGGAGTCTTAATTTGGTTCTGAAGAGTTTACAGGCTCCTCCATTTGAACCTATGCATTCTTTGGACATTAAACTACTTTCTTGGAAAGTGTTGTTCCTTTTGGCCATCTCTTCTGCTAGAAGAGTTTCTGAGCTATCTGCTCTTTCTTGTGAGTCTCCTTTTCTGATTTTTCATCAGGATAAGGTAGTTTTGCGGACTTCTTTTCAATTTTTACCTAAGGTTGCGAATTCTAACAACATTAACAGAGAAATTGTTGTCCCTTCTTTATGTCCTAATCCTAAGAATTCTTTGGAAAGATCCTTACATTCTTTGGATGTGGTAAGAGCTTTGAAATATTATGGGGAAGCTACTAACGATTTCAGGAAGACTTCCAGTCTATTTGTTTTATTTTCTGGTCCTAGGAAAGGTCAGAAGGCTTCTGCTATTTCCTTGTTTTCTTGGTTGAAACTTTTGATTCATCAAGCTTATTTGGAGTCGGGTCAGGCCCCGCCTCAGAGAATTACAGCTCATTCTACTAGATCAGTCTCCACTTCGTGGGCTTTTAAGAATGAAGCTTCAGTTGATCAGATTTGCAAAGCAGCAACTTGGTCTTCTTTGCATACATTTACTAAATTCTACCGTTTTGATGTATTTGCTTCTTCGGAAGCAGTTTTTGGTAGAAAAGTTCTTCAGGCAGCTGTTTCAGTTTGATTCTTCTGCTTTTGATTTAAGTTTTTTTCTTTCAATTATGAAAATAAACTTATTTTTTGGGTTGTGGATTAATTTTTTTCAGCGGAAAATGGCTGTTTTTATTTTATTCCCTCCCTCTCTAGTGATTCTTGAGTGGAGATCCACATCTTGGGTTTTGCTATCCCATACGTCACTAGCTCATGGACTTTTGCCAATTACATGAAAGAAAACATTATTTATGTAAGAACTTACCTGATAAATTAATTTCTTTCATATTGGCAAGAGTCCATGAGGCCCACCCCTTTTTTATGGTGGTTATGATTTTTTGTATAAAGCACAATTATTTCCACATTTCTTTTGTTGATGCTTTCTACTCCTTTCTTTATCACCCCACTGCTTGGCTATTCATTAAACTGAATTGTGGGTTTGGTAAGGGGTGTATTTATAAGCCTTTTGAGGTTAGGGAAACTTTGCCCCTCCTGGTAGGATTGTATATCCCATACGTCACTAGCCCATGGACTCTTGCCAATATGAAAGAAATTAATTTATCAGGTAAGTTCTTACATAAATTATGTTTTTTTCCAGTCATGTGACAGCTATTGAAAAGCATTGAGAAGCAGTGCATTTATTAAAATAGCCAGTAGGTGGATCTGTCCGCTTGTGTTTCAGCAAAGCCAAGCAAGCTGAAATTAATCAGTTTAACCAGACCTGAGCTATCAAGCAGATTTCAAAGAAACAAGATCATCCTGTCTGTAACTCAGCCCAGATTGGAATGCATAGAAAGAACTGTTTGCAGAAAAATGCAAGTTAAGTCTGTGTTGTGTGATTATTTTATTAGGTTTATAATGCTGTTTAGCAAATGTTTTTGTTCATTTAACTTAGTTTAATTATATATTCTGTTTTGTGCGATTATTTTATTAGTTTTCTAATGCTGTCTAGCATTTAAAGTCTTCATTTCAAAGATTTAAAAATAATGTAATAGGTGTTACTTATGACAATTTTGAGAGGGGCCTGGAACATATCTCCTTCACTTCCCATTGACTTACATTATAAACTGGGTTTCAATTTACAATGGTTTCGATTTACAACTATTCCTTCTGGGACCTAACCCCGGCGTAAACTGAGGGCTACCTGTATATATACTCCGTAATAAGGTAGCACTCACTGGGTTTTTAAACACTTTAATCCTTTATTATGTGTAACGTTTCGGGGTTGCCCCCGTCCTCAGACAGCTTAACAATAACAAATAAAATATAACTTACTTTTAAACCCTCCACCTTGCAAGTTCTGCCTCCTCGCTGTGGCCGATGGCGTCCCGGAAGTGACGCCACGTCAACTGGCTATCTTGTTTGGCCTGCGTGTAATGGTAGTCAATGGTTACCAGGACGCCTCTTAGCTTCAGCTAGTCAGGAGGCTGTCATTGCGTGCTACATTAAAACCAAAATATAATCAGAAAATATTTACAATTCAAATAGTAAACAGTATTGGGGAAAGTGTTATATGGTACTATAAGCTTCATATTGCGTGATCATATGACATTGTTGTCCTAGTATTCTATGTCCAATATGGCTAAAGATTGTTAAATAATACTTTATGCTGTGTTTGTCAGGTTATTAATATGGGGAGCTGTCTACATGAAGGTTTCTCATTTTTCTATTTGACATATCCCTCATATATAATTACAGACAATCTAGTTAAGCCTAAATAAGGTCAACAGTGTACCTAAATGTAAATCCTGCAGAAAAAATATCAACATGTGCGGAAATGTGCAATAATAATTTATGCAAAATATTAAATCTAGGCTAATGTTAATTTATGCTTGGCCCAGTTGCAAAATATATATATATAATCAGTCAATAGGGAGAGTCCATATGGATGAACATAGTAGTTTCCTGCTATGAATTGCTATATGTAATATCATATATAGCAATGCCAGTCCAGGCTGGTGTTCAGCCCTTTCGGGGTCAGGGTACCCAGAACATATATCCATCTTGATTCAGTCTGGAGGAGCATTTTGGCTCTATCTCCTCCCCTATGTTGTACTGGTACATGGTCTATGATGGTATAGCAGAGGTTATTGACCGTATGGCCTGTCTCCATGAAGTGTCTGGCCACCGGTTGTTCTGATTCCTTTTTGTCCAGCGCTGCCCTTATGGCTGCTCAATGATTTACCTTTCTGATTCTGAGGGTGTCTATTGTTTTCCCTACATAAAATTTCCCACACAGACAGTGCAGCATATAGACTATGTGGGAAGTTGTACAGGTGACCCTGTATTTAAGAAAGTATTTTTATTTTTGTATGGATGGTTGAAATACTTCCCTGTAATCATCCCATTGCATGTCATGCAACCCAGGCATCGATAGCAACCTTTGTTCTGATGAAGCCATGTGTCAATAGTATAGCATGGGCATGGATCTGTGTGGATAAGGTGGTCCCTAAGTGATTTAGCCCTCCTGTAACCAATCCTGGGTGCTCTTTGATTTTTAAAAGGTAAAGTGCCATCTGTTTCCACTATTGGCCATAGCTTTCTGATGGTATTCGCTACTTTTTCATCACCCGGGGTGTAGGTGAGCTTCATCGTCAGTATGTCTTCTTTCCTTTCCATTGATTTGTCTCTGGCTAGTAATAGATGTTGACTGTCATCACACATCTTATTGTGGCTTTCTTTCAATGTTCTTTCAGTGTACCCCCTAGTGCGAAATTGTTGTTCCAACTCCTCTAGTTGATTGTTTCTATTATCAATCTCAGTGTTGTTTCTTATCACTCTCTTCATCTGTGACATAGGCAAAGCCCTTTTCAGTGCCGGTGGATGGCAACTTTTGGCATGGAGAAGGGAGTTTTTATCTGTACTCTTTCGATAGAGTGTAGTCATCAGTTTTCTGTTCTTTTTATATATCCTCAGATCTAGGAAGTCAATATGGGTCAAGCTTCTTTCCATTTTGAATTTCAAGTTATCATTGTTCATATTTAATCCTAGGAACCATGTTTCTAAATCTTCTTCTGTGCCTGTCCAGAGTATGAACAGGTCATCTATATATCGTTTGTATATACTGACCCTGTTATCCTTAAATGCTGCAGTGCCATGTGTCTCAAAACCTGTCATATAAAGATTCGCATAGGCCAGGGCCACATTTGACCCCATGGCCGTCCCTGCTATTTGCAGATAGTACTTTTGTTCGTAGCGAAAATAGTTGATTTCTAGGCACATACGTAATAATTCTAGTATGATATCCTCTGGGGGTCCTATGTATGGATATTTCCTGAGTTGTCTGCGGACCGCACTCATTCCTTCCCCATGTGGAATTACTGTATATAGGCCAGTGACATCCAATGTCACTAGCCATAT
Source organism: Bombina bombina (assembly GCF_027579735.1). Lineage (NCBI taxonomy): Eukaryota > Metazoa > Chordata > Amphibia > Anura > Bombinatoridae > Bombina > Bombina bombina. Next base: position 18,970,560 of record NC_069501.1, on the reverse strand, counting down.
TTCCTCAGGTACTTCCATGTTGTTCAGCAATTTAATCATTGAGCTTGAATCTAACATGAATGTTTCCATATTGTAGACCAAAGGTTGGAGTAGTGTATCCAGATATATTACGATGGGTTGTAATATGGATCCTTTAGCTGATACTATTGGCCGTCCTGGTGGGCAATCCAAATTTTTGTGGATTTTGGGTAGTGTATACAGAACTGGTATTCTTGGGTGGTCTGTAGATAAATATTTCCATAGTTCCTCAATTATGTAGTTTTCTTCTTTGGCCAGTTTCAGTAAAGCATCTATCTCTTTTTTAAAGGTAATAGTTGGATTACCTGAGAGGGGTTTGTAGGTTTTATCATCGCTTAATTGTTGTAGTATTTCTCCACGATAGTCCTTGTAATCCATGATAACCAGGGCGCCCCCTTTATCCGCCTCCCGGATTATGATGTTTCTATCTTCTTTCAATCCCTTTAAGGTCGTCCATTCTTCTTAATTGAAGTTAGGTCTTACATGGCTGGTGGAGTCGCCGATTAGATCCTTTGTTATCATCCTCGTAAAGATCTTGATACTTGGATTGTTACTATTGGGATCGAAGCTGCACCTGTTTCTGAGCTTGTTATATTCACTCTGTAGTGTTCCAAAGTATTCTCTTAATCTTAGAATCCTTCCAAATTTTTGGGCATCTACATAATGTTGGAATTCATCCCGTCTGGGTGTTGGTACAAAAGAAAGGCGTTTGTTTAAGACCCTTCTTTCCACGGGAGTAAGTTGATGCTGACTTAGGTTGACCACTTATTCTTCGTGTATCTCTTCTCCGAGGTGGACATGGAGGTCTTCTTGTATCCCTCCTCCGTATTTGTGCCCTCTTCCTGCCCCGTTTTTTGAGTGAGTTACAACTCCTTGGTATTGTTCTGATTGTTGGCCCAAGTTGATGTTTCCATCCTCTGATTCTGAGCTATTCCCTGAGCTGTCGATGGTATTTAATGTCCTGGGCTTGTTGTATCTTTGTCTCCAGCCTCTATTTTGTCTATAGGAAGAGCATTCTTCAGGTGATAATCTCCATTTATACACTGATTTTTCCTTGTAGTCGTTGGTCACAATCTCCAGTTTTCTATTTTTAAATATTATGAGTTCATCTTCATATTTCCTCATGTCATCCTTTATTTGCTTTAACCAGTCTTTGTCTAGTTTACATTTCTCCATATTCGCCTGTTCCATTGCTTCTATTTCATTCTTTGTGATTACTAGTAATCTACTTGCTTCTTCTATTACTAATAAAATAAGGTCCAATGAACACTTGTTCAGTATATTGCACCACTTTATACAGAAGTATGGGTTATTTCTTCCTATTGTGGGTAAGTTTTTTATCCTGAAGCCCCTTGGTATAAACTTTTAGCAATGATATTCTGAGAGATAACTCCCGCAAAGTCCAAAAATTTTCTTTTCAATTTGGATAACTTTTCAAATATGTCTTTTGGACTTTCTATCACCTCTCTTTGTGGTATTGCTGCAAATCTGATTCTTGCAGCATCCGCTTCCGTGATGAAGAATACATCAGCTCCTTTAATTTGTTCCATTTCCCCACTTGTTCCAGGTTCCTCCATAGTACCTGTGTGATTAAGGTTTCACTCAGTATATTAAGACCTATTTCTCTCTTATTACTTATCGTCAAGCTAATAAGTATGCATATGTGGGTATGCTGTTACCACAATGCAATCCCTATAAGTAGCAGGTGTGATAATTCACTAGGCCTTTTCCTGTATGGAGTATGGTGCTGACAGTTATGTGCCCTATGTTGTTATTCAGCCTTGACTGTAATTTATTCCAAAATTTGTCATTTGTTAGTAATAGAAGAAATCCCAGGATTGTTCACTCCAATAGATATTAGCCTGTGTGCATTTGAACCCGTTTTGGCAATATATCTGGATACGCTACTCCAACCCTTGGTCTACAATATGGAAACATTCACGTTAGATTCAAGCACAATGGTAAAATTGCTGAACAACATGGAAGTACCTGAGGAAATATGGCTAGTGACATTGGATGTCACTAGCCTATATACAGTAATTCCACATGGGCAAGGAATGAGTGCGGTCCGCAGACAACTCAGGAAATATCCATACATAGGACCCCCAGAGGATATCATACTAGAATTTTCGCTACAAACAAAAGTACTATCTGCAAATAGCAGGGACGGCCATGGGGTCCAATGTGGCCCTGGCCTACGCGAATCTTTATATGGCAGACTTTGAAACACATGGCACTACAGCATTTAAGGATAACAGGGTCAGTATATAAAAACGATATATAGATGACCTGTTCATACTCTGGACAGGCAAAACAGTGTAGAAAGTCCAACACACAGTAGGTTTATGCAAAGTCACCGTGACCTGCTTCCAAGGTCAGAACAAATGTATTCAAAACAACAAAAGATGACAGCATAAAGCATTTATTTTAGAGATAGCAGGAAAAAAGACAGCAACGTTTCGGGACTTGACAAAGGGACAGAAGTCCCGAAACGTTGCTGTCTTTTTTCCTGCTGTCTCTAAAATAAATGCTTTATGCTGTCACCTTTTGTCGTTTTGCATACTCTAGACAGGCACAGAAGAAGATTTAGAAACATGGTTCTTAGGATTAAATATGGACAATGATAACTTGAAATTCAAAATGGAAAGAAGCTTGACCCATATTGACTTCCTAGATCTGAGGATATATAAAAAGAATGGAAAACTGATGACTACACTCTATCGAAAGTACAGATAAAAACTCCCTTCTCCATGCCAAAAGTTGTCATCCATCGGCACTGAAAAGGGCTTTGCCTATGTCACAGATGAAGAGAGTGATATGAAACAACACTGAGATTGATAATAGAAACAATCAACTAGATGAGTTGGAACAACAATTTCGCACTAGGGGGTACACTGAAAGAACATTGAAAGAAAGCCGTAATAAGATATGTGATATGTGACAGTCAACATCTATTACTAGCCAGAGACAAATCAATGGAAAGGTAAGAAGACATACTGACGATGATGCTCACCTACACTCCGGGTGATGAAAAAGTAGCGAATACCATCAGAAAGCTATGGCCAATAGTGGAAACAGATGGCACTTTACCTTTTAAAAATCAAAGAGCACCCAGGATTGGTTACAGGAGGGCTAAATCACTTAGGGACCACCTTATCCACACAGATCCACGCCCATGCTATACTAATGACACATGGCTTCATCAGAACAAAGGTTGCTTTCGATGCCTGGGTTGTACGACATGCAATGGGATGACTACAGGGAAGTATTTCAACCATCCATACAAAAATAAAAAATACTTTCTTAAATACAGGATCACCTGTACAACTACCCATATAGTCTATATGCTGCACTGTCCGCGTGGGAAATTTTATGTAGGGAAAACAATAGACACCCTCAGAATCAGAATGGCAAATCATCGAGCAGCCATAAGGGCAGCGCTGGACAAAAAGGAATCAGAACAACCGGTGGCCAGACACTTCATGGAGGCAGGCCATACGGTCAATGACCTCCGCTATACCATCATAGACCATGTACCAGTACCACATAGGGGAGGAGATAGAGCCAAAATGCTCCTCCAGACTGAATCAAGATGGATATATGTCCTGGGTACCCTGACCCCGAAAGGGCTGAACAACAGCTTGGACTGGCATTGCTATATATGATATTACATATAGCATTTCATAGCAGGAAACTACTATGTTCATCCATATGGACTCTCCCTATTGACTGATTATATATATATATATATTTTGCAACTGGGCCAAGCATAAATTAACATTAGCCTAGATTTAATATTTTGCATAAATTATTATTGCACATTTCCGTACATGTTGATATTTTTTCTGCAGGGTTTATATTTAGGTACACTGTTGACCTTATTTAGGCTTAACTAGATTGTCTGTAATTATATATGAGGGATATGTCAAATAGAAAAATGAGAAACCTTCATGTAGACAGCTCCCCATATTAATAACCTGACAAACACGGCATAAAGTATTATTTAACAATCTTTAGCCATATTGGACATAGAATACTAGGACAACAATGTTATATGATCATGCAATATGAAGCCTATAGTACCATATAACACTTTCCACAATACTGTTTACTATTTGAATTGTAAATATTTTCTGATTATATTTTGGTTTTAATGTAGCACGCAATGACAGGCTCCTGACTAGCTGAAGCTGAGAGGCATCCTGGTAACCATTGACTACCATTACACGAAGGCCAAACAAGATAGCCGGATGATGTGGCATCAATTCCGGGACGCCATCGGCCACAGCGAGGAGGCAGAACTTGCAAGGTGGAGGGTTTAAAAGTAAGTTATATTTTATTTGTTATTGTTAAGCTGTCTGAGGATGGGGGCAACCCCGAAACATTACACATAATTAAGGATTAAAGTGTTTAAAGACCCAGTGAGTGCTACCTTATTACGGAGAGTATTGTATGCTATTGTATGCACCCTGGGCAGGAGAACATTATGACTGCTGTGTTTGCAGCGTGGAAGCTAGGAGTGCTCCATCTCTACTATATTTATATATATATATATATATATATATATACTTAACAAATTCCAGTTCAGCCCTCCAGTTCGACAGCAGCCTGGGTGCAAGGATACAGGTGCATAAGCAAACAAAAGATGCACTCACAGGTCTTTTTCACTCGCAAAGGATTTAATGGAACGTTTTCGGAGTTCAAAACCCCTTCATCAGCATACAAAAGTGTAAAAAACAAGCTTATTTATAGTGCGTAGTGTAACAAAGAAATTCACAAACCTAGTGATCTCCAAAAGTGCGCCAAATGTTCCGTGTTTGGAACGCATACTGCGTTCCACAGTGATTGCCGAAGCCAGAAGTTCAATTGCATCACTTCCGGTTTTCGCCAGGGATAACAAAATTGTATTAACTTAATCTTGAGTGTATCAAATATAATTTAAACATAACAAGCATAAATGACAAATTGTATATAAGTGTCAACATAAAAAAATCAATCACCTAGATTTAGAGTTTTGCGTTAGAAGGGGTGCGTTAGCTACGCATGTTTTTTCCCCCCCGCACCTTTTAAATAACGCTGGTATTGAGAGGTCTCTGAAGGGCTGCATTAGGCTCCAAAAAGGGAGCGTACAGGCATATTTACCGCCACTTCAACTCTCAATACCAGCGTTGCTTACGGACGCGGCCAGCTTAAAAAACGTGCTTGTGCACGATTCCCCCATAGGAAACAATGGGGCAGTTTGAGCTGAAAAAAACCTAACACCTGCAAAAAAGCAGCGTTCAGCTCCTAACGCAGCCCCATTGCTTCCTATGGGAAACACTTCCTAAGTCTGCACCTAACACCCTAACATGAACCCCGAGTCTAAACACCCCTAACCTTACACTTATTAACCCCTAATCTGCTGCCCCCGCTATCCCCCTAATCTGCCGCCCCCGCTATCGCTGACCCCTGCATTACACTTTTAACCCCTAATCTGCCGGTCCGGACACCGCTGCAACCTACATTATAGCTATGTACCCCTAATCTACTGCCCCTAACATCGCCGACCCCTATATTATATTTATTAACCCCTAATCTGCCGCCCCAAACGTCGCCGCTACCTTACCTACACTTATTAACCCCTAATCTGCCGACCGGACCTCGCCGCTACTATAATAAATGTATTAACCCCTAAAGCTAAGTCTAACCCTAACCCTAACACCCCCCTAAATTAAATATAATTTAAATCTAACGAAATAAAATAAATCTTATTAAATAAATTAATCCTATTTAAAGCTAAATACTTACCTGTAAAATAAACCCTAATATAGCTACAATATAAATAATAATTACATTGTAGCGGTTTTAGGATTTATATTTATTTTACAGGCAACTTTGTATTTATTTTAACTAGGTACAATAGCTATTAAATAGTTAAGAGCTATTTAATAGCTACCTAGTTAAAATAATTACAAAATTACCTGTAAAATAAATCCTAACCTAAGTTACAATTAAACCTAACACTACACTATCAATAAATTAATTAAATAAACTACCTACAATTATCTACAATTAAATCAACTAAACTAAATTACAAAAAAAACAAACACTAAATTACAAAAAATAAAAAAAGATTACAAGAATTTTAAACTAATTACACCTACTCTAAGCCCCCTAAAAAAATAACAAAGCCCCCCAAAATAAAAAAATGCCCTACCCTATTCTAAAATAAAAAGTTTACAGCTCTTTTACCTTACCAGCCCTTAAAAGGGCCTTTTGCGGGGCATGCCCCAAAGAATTCAGCTCTTTTGCATTTAAATAAACATACAATGGGAACGGGATATCAATAGGGAGATGGAGACTCAAGAATGGCATGTAACCCTATCTAGTACGGGGAAGGGATTAATAAGTGCTGATATGTGGGAAAATTGCATTAAGACCAGTTTTCGATGGTATCTAACGCCACAGATAACCTCACACTCCACTAAAGATAGATCCAGACTCTGCTATAGAGGTTGTGGGGAGGTCGGGGACTATAAACATATGTGGTGGGACTGCTCACATACACGCAGGGTGTGGAACCAACTATCACGGTTCTTAAGCTCTATTATAGACAGCCCTATTAAGCTCACCATGGAACAAGCTTTACTCCACGTCAGACTTAAAGAATTTAACAAATACATTAACTTATTCATCAGGATAACATGTACAGCCACAAGGATATGTATAGCCCGCCATTGGCGGGAAGAGCGCCCCGTCCTGGGAAGAAATTAAACTAAAACTTAAATTTTATTATAACATGTCAGAGCAGGCAGCATTTCTTCTAGATACGCAAGAAACTTTTCAGAGAGTATGGTATTACTGGATATTACATAATGTGTCCTAACTCACTAGGCGAGGCTAATAGAACCCCCCACTATGACTGTCCTACCAATTGGATTTTAAAGCCCCCAAACACGATAGATAACAACTAGATCAAAAGGAGACACACTAAATCCACAATCTTGAATTAAGAGGAGCAGAATGGTCAGGTGAAACCCCTTCATCTACACTGTACTTCTCCCTTTCTCTCTCTCTCTCTTTGCTCCATCTAATCCTTTTCCCTCTTCACCTTCTCTTTATTTTATTATTCTTCATCCTGGAAGCATACAACCAGTTTGAGCTTTAAAAGCAACTCAATTGAGTACAAGATTACTTCAATCCCAGCTACAAAAGAAAACTCTTCACTGTATAGACTAATGTTTCACATTGTTGGATGTTATTAAGCCCTTTTTCTTTTCTTTTTTTGATGTTGTTTTTTTTTTTGAAAGAACGATCTTACTTATGTTACTCACTATGTAATCTTAGAGAACCAGGATTTCTGTTTTCCTGATCTGTTAATTTTCTGTCTTATATTTCTTATTGTTATTATGCACATGCTACAAAATAATAAAAATTACTTTATCATAAATAAACATACAATACCCCCCCAACATTACAACCCACCACCCATATACCCCTAATCTATCTTCATCCTTCCGGTGCGGAGCGGGACCATCTTGAAGCAGCCGACGGGGATCCAACCTCTTCTTCTGGCGACTCCCGACGAATGAAGGTTCCTTTAAGGGACGTCATCCAAGATGGCGTCCCTTGAATTCCGATTGGCTGATAGGATTCTATTAGCCAATCTGAATTAAGGTAGGAAAAATCTGATTGGCTGATTGAATCAGCCAATCAGATTCAAGTTCAATCCGATTGGCTGATCCAATCAGCCAATCAAATTGAGCTTGCATTCTATTGGCTGTTCCGATCAGCCAATAGAATGCGAGCTCAATCTGATTGGCTGATCCAATCAGCCAATCCGATTGCACTTGAATCTGATTGGCTGATTCAATCAGCCAATCAGATTTTTCCTACCTTAATTCCGATTGGCTGATAGAATCCTATCAGCCAATCGGAATTCGAGGGACGCCATCTTGGATGACGTCACTTAAAGGAACCTTCATTCGTCGGGAGTCGCCAGAAGAAGAGGATGGATCCACGTCGGCTGCTTTGTCAAGGTATATGTGAGATTAATAAATATATATTTTAATCATATATTTCAAGATTAATAAAGCTGTATCTTTGATCAGATATTTCACTGATCAGTAAAAAAATGACTCATTGCATTCAGAAGAACTGGCTTCAGACAGGTTTGGTTCTCCCCCACTTCTTCAATTAACACAGGTAAAATTCTGAATACACATCTCCAGGATGTCTCCAAAGGCTTGACAATCCAACATTTGGTTTAATTAAAATGTAGCCACAGTTTCAGAAAACTATATGTATGATTGCTTGGGAATGTGAGATAAAATCTATTTACCCCTCCCAATATACCTAGGAATCTAGCTCAGGTGACAAGTCATGTGAGATTTTCAGCATTTGCCCTTTGGTGCAAGGGACCCCATGTGGAGTGGGAGACAGGGAGTCTGAAGTTACTGAAAGGGCAGTTAGAATGTTAGGATAACAGCACATGAATTGAAAACAACTGTAGTTAGATTTCAAATAAAATATACTAGGAAAATAAATACAAGACATACAGGTTTTGAAAACATAAAAGATCTTACTTAGCCTCTGTGTTTTTAAGAATATAAATAAATACTTGTGAACCTGGAAAGAAATAATTGATGATACTGAATCTTATTTCAGATGGACCCTAGACATATGAATGCTTTGATCACTTCTAATAATTATTTCTATTTTTATTGCAGACAACCATTGGTCATGGGCATCAATCTATGCACTTAGAAAGAGATGGAATGCCTGCATGAAATGAAATAAATCATATCATATGAATGTGAAATAAATGTTTATAAAGTTTTACATACATCTTGTAAAATATAGTGAGATGAAGATATGGAAGTTACTTTGATGTGATATGACTATGAAATATACATTTTTTGTTAGGCTAAATGAAATATAAATTATTTTATTATAATGTTAGATGTATTTGATATTTCATATCAAAATGATCAGAAAATTCATTAAGATATAACTTATCCAAAACAAATATTGTGAATAGTTGTTGCAGTAAATTATGATAAAATGAATAACCATTTCATAAAAATACTGATTTAAGTTGTTTCAAATGTTGCTATGTCTGATTGTAATGATGCCACCTAAGGGCCAATACCGGTAGGACAGTTAAGGGAATTACTGTTCAAAAGATGCTTTACCATAGTAAATATGCTCAACTCCGTTAAGGGCCAATCCAATCAGGTATTCCAAATACCCAATCAAAAGGGACCAGGAGGGCCACCCACAATTTACCAATGATGGAAAACTAAATAAAAAGTGAATGCAATAGAGAGAAGAACAGATTTCCTGCTGAAGCTAAAACTTGTAACTGGTTCCTGCTGGGCGTGAAATACCACTTTACTTGAGCAAAGCTAATCTACCTTTCTCATTGATTGCGATATACACTTATTGGTGATCTGAGGTAAAATAATTCCTACCAAGGAATATTGGATATCGACTGCTTTTTACTCTGGTAACGTATTCAAGGTTTTTGTAAGATAAGTTATATGCATAGTCAATTTGTATTTAATAGATTTAAAGAAGCAGTGTGGTTTTTTTTTCAAGTTAGCATTTCACAGCCTATATATATATTGTTTAAATCTGTATCTGATTGGCTAAGTAACTCATCTGTGCAAGTTCTGAGATTGTAAGTTAATTTTGTTTTAAATTACAGTTAAATAGCAGAATAAATATATTATCCTGTTGTACTGCTTGGATGTTAAAGGTTTTTAGTCCCATTGTGTTAAATAAATAAAAGACTATTTATAAATAAGGTGGGTTTTTAATATAAGCGTGTAGGAATTTTGCATAGCATATTTAAATAGTTTTCAAGCGGATATAATATTATTTCATTTCCTTTTATTACAAATATATTTCAATATGTTTATGGATATTAACTAAATAAAATAATTCAGGTATTTATATTAATTGTATGGTCTAGTAGATGCATGGATGATTAGGGTTTCTATTTTTTTTTATATTGTGTTGATAACCCTGCCATAAACTGATATATTATTTGTATAGCACTACTAAGATTTTCATAAATATACTGACATCTTCAAGATGGTCCCGCTCCACGCCGGAAGGATGAAGATAGAAGACGCCGCCTGGATGAACATGTCTACCGGTCCGGATGTCCTCTTCTTGCCGGAAAGGATGAAGACTTCGGAGCCTCTTCTGGACCTCTTCTTGCCGGATAGGATGAAGACTTTGGACCCTCTTCTGGACGGATCAGTGATACCCGGCGTGGTGAAGATAAGGTAGGGAGATCTTCAGGGGCTTAGTGTTAGGTTTTTTAAGGGGGGTTTGGGTTAGATTAGGGGTATGTGGGTGGTGGGTTGTAATGTTGGGGGGGGTATTGTATGTTTATTTAAATGCAAAAGAGCTGAATTATTTGGGGCATGCCCCGCAAAAGGCCCTTTTAAGGGCTGGTAAGGTTTAGTTTCTCATACAGAGTCTTAAAATGCCAGCTTGTCTGGGAGCTGCGTATGGCAAACTCCGCAGGGGACAATTTACACTTAGATTATATGAGCCACATCTTTTGAAAATGTTTGTATATTCCACTATTCTTACAGACGGACTGTCTGTTCCTTACAGGGGCCTCTAAGTTTTATTACCCATCTTGGGCAGGAAACCCATATACATCTGAGGGCTGCATAATGCTAATATTTACTTTGAAGTGGCCCATCGGTCTTATCTATACAAAGGTCGAAATCCTTTGTTCTCTTCTGTGCAACAAAGAAGAAGGGGGGGTTGTTCTGTTATGGCTACAGCCCACACAACTCATGTCAAGGGAGACAGCTGACCTGAAATATTAAAATGTATTTGATACATATGTAGTTTATTTAATGCTATTCACAGGTACCCTGACATAATTACCCCTTCCAATTTTAAATAGATATAGGACACATGTATTTGAATTGGCTTAAAGTCAGTGTACTGACGGATGCATCATAGACAGTCTTCTATGAAGAGAGTCCATTATTTTTGAGCCCTCATGCTTGCTAGCTAGGCATCTTTAAACAACAATATTTCTTTAGTGCATTTGGGGATTATGACACTTTATTCTCCCTCTATGACTTGTAGTGAATTTCTTTTTTTTTAATATTTCTGTTTATTTTCCAATTACATAATACATTTAAAGCAAAATGCGTTTTCGTCACACAGGACAACATCTATTATAACAATAATTTTAACACAAAAAAAGTGTCCCAGGGTATTTGATCAAGTATAATACATTATAAAATAATTTATAAAAAAGAAAAAAATATATAAGAAAAAAGAAGTCCAGAATAAGCTGTAACGCCATCCTGGAGAGGGGAAAAAAAAAAAAGGACCCCCACCTCCCTCCACCAACATGACTTCCCCTAGCAAAGATCTCTAAAGATTTTTTTATCTCCCATTGCTCTAAAAGTTTAGATGATCTGAATGGGGAGAGAATTTGGTTTCGTTTTGCTAGTGGTAGATATTTAATAAAGCACTCCCATTTGGATAGAGCTTTAGCAACAAATGTCTCTCCAGATCTACATGGGCTGTATTGTTCCAAAATTAATTAATCTTTCAAGGAATTAATAACCATGCTTAAAGTGGGAGGGTTTATATTTTTCCAAGTCCTAAAAATTAGATTGCAACCAAGATTATACTTAAATTAAGTAACTTAGTTATAGATCCCCATAGTTTCCCATTACAGAGAAATATGATATCGTAAATAGAAATTTTAATTTCTTCCTTACAAATTTTACTCATAAAAAACTTTAATTTGGTCCAGAATTATCTTATTTTGGGGCAGTCATATATGCAGTGAATTAAGTTAGCACCTGGCAATTGGCATTTTCCGCACCATATATCCTGAGTTTTAGACCATTTGTTTAACCGACTGGGGGTCATATATGCTTGATGTAGTAATTTAATTGAGACTCCATTCTATCCATTGAGGCAGTAGCTTTTTTCACTATGGACAGACTTTGTTTGATGAGAGTAGGAGAGGTCTCATTTAGATCTGTTTTTATCCAATTAGTTGAAAGCGAGATCAGATTTTTTATATTATTTTCTTTGGTTAAAGTAGCATATAAATAAGAAATTTTATAATTCCCTGTCGCGTAAATATTAATTACGCTGTCAATAACCTGCCATTCCCAGTTAATAGTATTAACATTAATTAATTTCATACAAAAGTGTCTGACCTGTAAGAAAGCGAAATAATTTAGGTTTGAGTTTTGAAATTCCTTTTTTAATAGTTGAAAAGTGTTCACTTTTTGATTAACTAAATCTATAAGTTGGTGTACATACTCTAATCCTTTATTCTTCCAAAGAGCAAAAGGGTAGTCTTTTAAGCTAAGTGTAAAATCTGGGTTGTAGTGATGTCGCGAATAGTTCACCGGCGAATAGTTCCCGGCGAACATAGCTTGTTCGCGTTCGCCGCGGTGGGCAAACATATGCGATGTTCGGTCCGCCCCCTATTCGTCATCATTGAGTAAACTTTGAACCTGTACCTTACAGTCAGCAGACACATTCCAGCCAATCAGCAGCAGACCCTCCCTCCCAGACCCTCCCACCTCCTGGACAGCATCCATTTTAGATTCATTTGGAAGCTGCATTCTTAGTGAGAGGAGGGACAGTGTAGCTGCTGCTGATTTAATAGGGAAATTGATAGCTAGGCTAGTGTATTCAGTGTCCACTACAGTCCTGAAGGACTCATCTGATATCTGCTGGAAGGACAGCACCCCAAAAAGCCCTTTTTAGGGCTAGAACATCAGTCTCCATTTTTTTTCCCTGTGTAATCTAATTGCAGTTGCCTGCCTGCCAGCGTGTGTGTCAGACTCACAGCGTATACTGTGCCCACTTGCCCAGTGCCACCACTCATATCTGGTGTAACAGTAATGTACATTTAAAAAAACAACACTTTTTTGACTGTGAAATAATAGCAGTCAGTGGATTGGGGCAGGATCGTGGGCAGGGATGTCCGGGGGCGCGCACGGACACGCGCGCCTGCACGGGAGGGCGGGGGCGGGCGCGTGCATGGGGAGGGAGTGGGTGGGAACCGCTACACTACAGAAAAAGTTGGTGTAAAATTTAAAAAAAAAAGGAATAAAAATTAAAAAAAAAAAAAGATCAGGCAGGTGGTGGGGGTTGTTCTGTGGGGGGGGGAAGCTACACTACAGAAAAAAAAAAAAACCCCAGAAAAAACTACTTTTTTTTGCAAACTGGGTACTGGCAGACAGCTGCCAGTACCCAAGATGGCCGCCAATAAGGCAGATGGGGAGGGTTAGAGAGCTGTTTTGGGGGGGATCAGGGAGGTTGGGGGCTAAGGGGGGATGCTACACCATAGCATATGTAAATATGCTAAAAAAATAAATTAAAAAAAATTAAAAACCTTTTATTTTAGTACTGGCAGACTTTCTGCCAGTACTTAAGATGGCGGGGACAATTGTGGGGTGGGGGAGGGAAGGGAGCTGTTTGGGAGGGATCAGGGGTCTGATGTGTCAGATGGGAGGCTGATCTCTACACTAAAGCTAAAATTAACCCTGCAAGCTTCCTACAAACTACCTAATTAACCCCTTCACTGCTTGGCATAATACATGTGTGATGTGCAGCAGCATTTAGCGGCCTTCTAATTACCAGAAAGCAACGCCAAAGTCATATATGTCTGCTATTTCTGAACAAAGGGGATCCCAGAGAAGCATTTACAACCATTTGTGCCATAATTGCACAAGCTGTTTGTAAATAATTTCAGTGAGAAACGTAAAATTGCGAAAAAATTTAAGTTTTTTTTAAATTTGATCGCATTTGGCGGTGAAATGGTGGCATTAAATACACCAAAATGGGCCTAGATCAATACTTTGGGATGTCTTCTAAAAAAAATATATGCATGTCAAGGGATATTCAGGTATTCCTGACAGATATCAGGGTTCCAATGTAACTAGCGCTCATTTTGAAAAAAAGTGGTTTTGAAATAGCAAAGTGCTTCTTGTATTTATTTCCCTATAACTTGCAAAAAAAGCAAAGAACATGTTAACAGGACAAAATTTAGAAAACTATTTAGCATGGTTGTTTTTTGGTGGTTGTAGATGTGTAACAGATTTTAAGGGTCAAAGTAAAAAAAAAGTGTATTTTTTTCCATTTTTTCCTCATATTTTATAATATTTTTAATAATAAATTATAAGATATGATGAAAATAATGGTATCTTTAGAAAGTCCATTTAGTGGCGAGAAAAACGGTATATAATATGTGTGGGTACAGTAAATGAGTAAGAGGAAAATTACAGCTAAACACAAACACTGCAGAAATGTACAAATAGCCCTGGTCCTTAAGGGAAAGAAATTGAAAAATGGCCTTGGTCCTTAAGGGGTTAAAAAAAAATAGAAATTTGACTGTGAAATAATAGCAGTCAGTTTCTTTCACACGTGTGCATTTCAGGGCCTGTCAGGGCACAGTGTCACACCAGTGCAACTCATATCTGGTGTAACAGTAGTGTACATTTAAAAAAAAAAATACAATTTTGACTGTAATAGATTGAATAGCAGTTAGTTGTCTGCAAGCGTGTGTGTCAGGCCTACAGCGTCTACTCTGCCAACTTCTGCCAGTGCACAGTGCCACTCATATCTGTTGTCACAGTAGCTTGCACGCATAGTACCACTAATCGGAAAAAAAAATGACAGGCAGAGGCAGGCCACCCCGCAGGGGCCGTCATGGTGCTGTGATTCCCTTTGGCCCTAGAATAATGCCCAGTGTTCAGAGGCCACGTACCCTGAACTCGAAAAGTTCTGAGGACATAGTTGACTGGCTAACACAGGACACCCAATCTTCTACAGCTTCTGCTCTGAACCTTGACGCACCATCCTCCTCCAGCTTAGCTTCGGGCACCTCTCAAGTTACCACTCGCCCGCCTGCTGCCACCACCAACACTAGCACCACAGCCGCTTCACTTGATATGTCAGAGGAGTTATTTACAGATCAGTTGGAAGAAATGAGTGATGCGCAACCATTATTGCCAGAGGATGTAGATTACAGGGATATGTCTCAGTCAGGCAGCATTGCACACATGGACGTACGGTGTGATGATGATGATGTTGTACCCGCTGCGGGAGTTTGGTCTGTGACTGTGAAGCGGGCGTAACCCTTACACTACCTGATCGATACAACATCATACCTGATGTTTTAAAGCACGTTATTCCAAACAATTTAGGAATGTTAGGTGATTTATGCCCTTTATGGATTAAAACCAGAATCTGCATCAACTATGTAATTTTCCATGGGAGTTTTGCCATGGATCCCCCTCCGGCATGCCACAGTCCAGGTGTTAGTCCCCTTGAAACAACTTTTCCATAACTATTGTGGCCAGAAAGAGTCCCTGTGAGTTTTAAAATTCGCCTACCTATTGAAGTCTATGGCGGTTCGCCCGGTTGCGAACATTTGCGGAAGTTCGCATTCGCCGTTCGCGAACCGAAAATTTTATGTTCGCGACATCACTACTGGGTTGCCTAAAATAGGTAAATAATGTGAAACACTAAGATTAATTAAACAGCGAGTACACATTTTGTTCCAAGCAACAACATGCTCTCTAAAGATTTGTAAATTTTGAAGTGGATTTGGGAGTTTATGTGGTTTTATATGTAATATTGCTTGCAAGATATAAGGTTTTACCATTTCTGATTCTATTTCCAATAAAGCAAAATGACCCGTTTGTATTTCCAATAAAGCAAAATGACCTTTTTGTATTTCCAATAAAGCAAAATGACCCGTTTGTATTTCCAATAAAGCAAAATGACCTTTTTGTATTTCCAATAAAGCAAAATGACCCGTTTGAGTCAGGAAATCCAAAGCTACTTTAGAGAGACATGCAATAGAGTATGCTTCAGTGTTCGGTAGTTCTTATCTAGTTGAAGCTGTCTTAGGGCAATTTTAGGAGTTTTATTACCCCTTAAATATTTTGTAATAGACTTATTCAGTAGCTTAAGATCTTGTTTGTGAATTATCAAAGGTAGATTTTGCATAACATACAATAGCTTTGGAAATGCTAATATTTAAAAAAAAATAATTTTGCCAAATATATTTAAGGGTAGAGCTGTCCGTCTGGCTATGTCTAATAATATCTCTTTAATTATGGTCTTGTAGTTCAGGTCATGCCATAGATTCGGGTAATTTGAAATATTAATACCCAGATATGATATTTGTTCCTTGGCTTCTTTGAAAGGGTGATTCGAGCATGATTGCTCGTTTTTGTTTAACCATAACACTTCAGATATTTAAGTTTAATTTATAGCCGGCAAAGGTACTGAAGTCATGCATCAAATTCACTATCTTAGGGAAAGTAGAGTGAGTATTATTGGTAAATTAAAGTAGGTCATCCGCGTATAAGGACAGTTTAACTGCCTTAGTACCAATTTGTATACCATTTATGCTATTTCGAATATGAGGTTCAATTGTCAAGTCAAAAATAAGTAGTGAAAGAGGGCAACCCTGTCTGGCCCCTCTACTTAAACAGAAAGAATCCAAAATCTCTCTGTTAATAAGAAGAGCAGTTTTAGGAAAATAATATAGCTTGTAACCAAATTCTGACAGTGTGGCAAAGATATGATCCCATGACAGGAAATCAAAAGCTTTTTCCGCATCTAGGCATAAAATAGCATTATCCATTTTTTGCAGCAAAGGGTCTGATATATCTTTTCAATATGCTATATGGGAGACAGTTAAAAAAAATTCTTAAGTTAGTAAATGAGGTCCGTCCTTTAATAAAGCCTGTTTGATCTGGGTGTATAAGATATTGAATGATTTTTTGAAACCTATTTGCTAGGATAGAGGTGAAGATCTTATAATCAGAGTTTAGAAGAGTCCATTTTTTCAGCTTGTTTATTAGGTTTCAAAATTAAAGTAATAAAAGATTCAGAAAAGGATTTGGGAATTTTTTTTGTATTACTTAAATATTCATTATAAAGTTTTGTAAGAATTGGTGTAACAAACTCTACCAATAGCTTATAATACTAATTGGGTAGTTGATCCGGTCCTGCTGTTTGATTTAGGGCTAGGCTCCTAACTACCTCACAAACTTCTTTTGAGAGATTTCTTTATATAAACTTTCTAACTGCTCCCCATTAAGTTGTGGGAGGGACAATTTTTTCCAAAATATTTCCTTCTGCACAAAATCTATAGAAGGCTGTGTATATATTTGTTCATAATATTTTTTAAATGCTACTTTAATTTGAGATATATGAGTTAATAATGATGTTTCCATTTGGATAGTTTTAGTGCTCTTATAACTAGAATAAATTTTATTTAATTTGGCAAGAAATTTGCCTGTTTTATTCCCATGTTGTAAGAAGGCAGATCTAGCTTTTAGATTTTGTGTTGCAGTTTTCTGTAACAGAAAGGTATCTTTCCTTTTTACAATCAAAATATTTGTTCCAATTTGCTAGGGTGGAGTTATTTTTATATTTAATGAACATATTTCTAACTTGATTGGACAATTGATTTTCTCTCTCCTTTTTTTATTTATTAATTTTTATGTTATATGCCAAAATTTTCCCTCTCATAACTGCTTTGGAAGCTTCCCAGAAAGTGTCTATTTTCTTATCCCGGTATTCTATATTATTTTCCACGTACTCTGACCATTTAATTTAAAGTTTTTAAATTGCATGTCCATGTATAGAAAAGTAGGAAATCTTAATGTATTACTAGTTCGTTTATTACCTTCCCCAAATTGCAAAGTTATTGGTGAATGGTCAGAAATGGTTATCTGCGTAATATCCGTCTTCTCTATGGTTGTGGTTAAGTGATCTGATATCAGAAAATAATCTATCCTAGACTGAGATTGATGTGATTTGGATATACACGTATAATTTTGAACATCTGGATTCCAGATACGCCAAATATCCGCTACATTGAGATTATTACTAATTGTTCTATTTATCATAGTTTCCCATCTTGAATTTTTATTAATTGTAGGGTCCCATCTATTGTAGCTTCTATCTAGGTTAGCCTTGGGTTAATACTAGTTACAGTTAGTAATCGCTGCTGAATTTTGTCCCAAAACTTCCCATCATGAGTGTTTGGGCATAAATATTACAAAATGCATATATTTTATAATTATATTCCAAGCTAAGAATTATATATCGGGCCTCTTTGTCAGTTTCTACTTTTACAATGTTATGCTCCAGATCCTTATGAATTAGGATAGCCACACCTCTCTCCCTTACCCATATACAGAGTGGCAAATATTTCTCCCACCCGCCTGGATTTTAATTTCTTAACCTCAATAAGAGAAAGATGGGTTTCTTGTAATAGAGCAATGCTCGTATTTAGGGTTTTCAAATGATTGCGTATAGCTTTTCTTTTAATGGGGGAGGTTATTCCACCTACATTCCACAACGTCAATTTTAGCTTTAACATATATATATAAAAAGTAACAAACTTGCACTCGCTGGTCTTTTTAGTGAAATTATTTCACTAAAAAGACCAGCGAGTGCAAGTTTGTTACTTTTTATATTGATTTTTACTAGCACCCTGGCTGTTGTTACAAAGTGAGAGTGCACATCTTTGCTACTGATATATATATATATATATATATATATATATATATATATATATATATATACAAAAAAGGGGCCAAGACTAGTGCTAAGTTATGGAGGACTAAGTAGGGGTGGAGGGGAAGAAAAATAAATTAAAAAAAAGAACCAAGCAAACAAATACAGCCCGTACAGACATTCTACCTATTCCACAGCTTTACTCCTAATATCTTAATAACATCACTTATTTCCTTTTTTACTATTGTCTAAAAATTGTTTAACTTCTTCAACTGAGCTAATAATGGTAACCCCAGTGTGTAGACTTATCTTTAATCTGGCTGGGTAAAGCACTGTTCCTCGCAAGCCCATATTTATGCCTTGCGTGCATAAGGGAGCCATCTCTTTTCTTTTATGAACAGTTTCCATTGAGTAATCCTGAAAAAGCAAAAAATGATTCTGATTTATTTTAAATGGGTTTAAAGTTTTGTATGCTGCATGATTTCGATTTTGTCTTGAAAAGACAGAAATTTAATTAGAATTGGTCTTTTGCTGCTTTCTGCTTCCTTATTAAGAGTGGTCGGCCCTAATCTGTAGGCTCTTTCTACTGTAAAAACCTTCTTGGTAGTGTCAATTCCAAGAAGATTAGGTAAAGTAACTGAGGCAAATTTGAGCAGATCCGCAAATTCAGGAATTTCTGGCAAGTCTATAACTTTAACATTATTTCTTCTCATCCTATCCTCTAAATCATCCAACCTAGTTTGCATATTTAATAGTCTACTCTCTTGCTGTCTGATTGTTTCTTGCTGACTATTTGTCAAGTCCTCTGCATCAGAAATTTTGCTTTCTGCTTCACTTAACCTTTTAGCAAACTGCTTAATATCACCCTTTATCTATGATAACTCGGTTTTAACCTTTTCAAATTGTGGTAGAAATAGCTCAGAGATTTGTTTGATTAATATTTATGTATCACTGTTGGGCAAAGTTGTATTGCTGGATTCAAAATCTTCATCTATGGTATCGTCTACCTTATGTCTGATTTTTTCCCCCTGGTTTTCCCTGCAGTGCTGGGTGATTTATTTTTGTGTTGTGTTACAAATTATTCCATGTTTGTGATAAGTGTTATAATTTTTTTTTTAATATTAATAAAAAAAATCCCTTTCCCTTTTTCCTTTCTTTTAGAGGTGGAAGTTCAATAAGGCAGGGGCTTCCCAGATAGAATGCAATATGTGGAATATTAAATAGACTTGTGACCAGTATTTAAAGTTCTAGGTGTATTGGTTCAGCAATCTGTGGATGAGAATATAATATCTTCAGATGAAAACAATGTAGTATATTATTTTTCCCTCTGTTTCTTTTCCATCCTTCCCATTTCTTTTATTTATTTGCTCTAACCAGTAGCTATTTCCCAGATGGGTGGTATATAGTATCTTTCTAGATTCTAACCTGAGTTTAAAGCCTTTCAAGCTTATCTTAATTTCTATGAGAAATAAACCTCATGGATTATTATTTTTTTGTTATAATCCCTGACCCTGGGTATTCATAAATTAGGCTAGAAATATATATACAGTATATAGTTAGCTGATGTAAGTAACTCTCATTATCCATATATACCTTTTCAACAGAAATTTGACTTATAAGTGAAAAAGAGTGCTACCCTAGTACACCCAAGGTATGTTACTCTTAATATTTCTTTATGCTATCACAGTAGTTTACCCTGAAAAGAGAAAATACAAATACACTGTGGGCATTTAAATCTTTCCCACTTAGGCTCTATTCCATTAGGGTCAGGGCAAAAAATATATATGCAGAAATGACAATGCAAGAAGAGAACAAAACATTAAGTCAATAGTACAGCATATAGGAAAAATTCAGACAGGCTACTCCATGGCTCTTTTGAAATCTTGGATATTCACTTGACCTTTCTCTATTTCTTTTGATAAGGCCTTTATTAAAGTCCAGACAGCAAAAAGGAGATGAATGTCACTATAGTTATATTATATGGCTTAGTCCTTTCCTTCCTTTACTCACATATTTCTGGAGTAGTGTTTCACCCTGTCCAGGCTAAAGTCTAGCAAGCCACTTGCTGTTTTAATTTATTTCATGTAATTGGCAAGAGTCCATGAGCTAGTGGGGGCAAAGTTTCCCAAACCTCAAAATGCCTATAAATACACCCCCCACCACACCCACAATTCAGTTTTACAAGCTTTGCCTCCTATGGAGGTGGTGAAGTAAGTTTGTGCTAGATTCTACGTTGATATGCGCCTCGCAGCATGCTGAAGCCCGGTTTTCCTCTCAGAGTGCAGTGAATGACAGAGGGATGTGAAGGGAGTGTTACCTATTGAATGCTATGGTCATCCTATCGGGGATCTATTTCATAGGTTTTCTGTTATCGGTCGTAGAGATCTCTTCTCCTACCTCCCTTTTCAGATCGACGATATACTCTTATATACCATTACCTCTACTGATTCTCGTTTCAGTACTGGTTTGGCTATCTACTATATGTAGATGAGTGTCTTTTGGTAAGTATGTCTTATTTTATTTATGACACTCTCAGCTATGGTTTGGCACTTTATATGTAAAGTTCTAAATATATGTTTTATACTTATATTTGCCATGATTCAGGTTAATCAGTATATTTCCTTCATTCAGACTGTCAGTTTCATTTTTTGGGAAATGCATATGAATGCATTTTTTTCTTATCTGAAAATTTTTCAAATTGACTTTTCTTTCTAAATTGCAGGCTGTTAGGCACGCGGGTGCAAAAAATGCTAGAATTTATTGCGTAATTTTTGACGCAATACTTTTTTGGCGTGAAAATTACGTTTGTTGACGTTTATGACGTAATTTCCGGCATCGTAGTTGACGCCGAGAATTTTCACGTAGTTGCGTTATCTATGATGCTCATGTTTGTTGCAGATGTTTTTTGGCGCCAAAACATTTGTCAATTGTGGGCGTCATACTTGGCGCCAGTTTTTTTGACATTATTTAAGTCTCAGTTTCGTTTTGCTTCTGGTTCCTAGAGGCTTGTTCTGTTTGCATTCTTTCCCATTCCTGAAACTGTCATTTAAGGAATTTGATAATTTTGCTTTATATGTTGTTTTTTCTATTACATATTTCAAGATGTCGCAATCTGACCCTGTATCAGAATCTACTTCTGGAAAGCTGCTGCCTGATATCGGTTCTACCAAAGCTAAGTGCATTTGTTGTAAACTTTTGGTAACTGTTCCTCCAGCTGTAGTTTGTGTTAGTTGTCATGATAAACTTTCAAAAGCAGATAATATTTCCATTAGTAGTAGTCCATTACCTTTGTTGTTCCTTCAACATCTAATGTTCAAGAAATTCCTGTTAATGTAAGAGAATTTGTTTCTAATTCTATTCAGAAGGCTCTGTCTGTTATACCACCTTCTAATAAACGTAAAAGGTCTTTTAAAACTTCTCATAAATCAGATGAATTTTTAAATGACCGTCAACATTCTGATTTATCTATCTCTGATGAGGATCTATCTGGTTCAGAAGATTCTGCCTCAGATATTGACACTGACAAATCTTCATATTTATTTAAGATGGAGTTTATTCGTTCTTTACTAAAAGAGGTGTTGATTGCATTAGATATGGAGGAGTCTAGTCCTCTTGATATTAAAACCAGTAAACGTTTAAATTCGGTTTTTAAACCTCATGTAGTTATTCCAGAGGTTTTTCCAGTTCCTGATGCTATTTCAGATGTAATTTCTAGGGAATGGAATAGTTTGGGTACTTCATTTACTCTTTCTTTAAGGTTTAAGAGACTGTACCTTTTGCCGGCTGATAGATTGGAGTTTTGGGAAAAAATCCCCAAAGTTGATGGGGCTATCTCCACTCTTGCTAAATGTACTACTATTCCTACGGCAGATAGTACTTCTTTTAAAGATCCTTTAGATAGGAAGCTTGAATCTTTTCTAAGGAAGGCTTATTTATGTTCAGGTAATCTTCTTAGGCCTGCTATTTCTTTGGCTGATGTTGCTGCAGCTTCAACTTTTTGGTTGGAGGCTTTAGCGCAACAAGTACCAGATCATAATGTGTATAGCATTGTTAAGCTTCTTCCACATGCTAATAATTTCATTTGTGATGCCATTTTTGATATCATTAGAATTGATGTCAGATATATGTCTTTAGCTATTTTAGCTAGAAGAGCTTTATGGCTTAAATCTTGGAATGCTGATATGACTTCTAAGTCAACATTGCTATCTCTTTCTTTCCAAGGTAATAAATTATTTGGTTCTCAGTTGGATTCTATTATTTCAACTGTCACTGGGGGGAAGGGAGCTTTTTTGCCTCAGGATAAAAAATCTAAGGGTAAATTTAGGGCTGCTAACCGTTTTCGTTCCTTTTGTCAGAATAAGGAACAGAAGCCTGACCCTTCCCCTAAAGGAACGGTTTCCAATTGGAAGCCTTCTCCAGTCTGGAATAAATCCAAGCCTTTTAGAAAATCAAAACCAGCCCCCAAGTCCGCATGAAGGTGCGGCCCTCATTCCAGCACAGCTGGTAGGGGGCAGATTACAATTTTTCAAAGATGTTTGGATCAGTTCAATTCAAAATCATTGGATTCAGAACATTGTTTCTCAAGGGTACAGAATAGGTTTCAAGGTAAAACCGCCTGTGAGAAGGTTCTTTCTCTCACGCATTCCAATAAACCCAGTAAAGGCTCAGGTTTTTCTGAAATGTGTTTCAGACCTGGAGTCATCTGGAGTAATTGTGCCAGTTCCATATCTGGAACGGGGTCTGGGATTTTATTAAAATCTGTTCATTGTACCAAAGAAAGAAAATTATTTCAGACCAGTACTGGATCTAAAAATTTTGAATCGTTATGTAAGGATACCAACATTCAAAATGGTGACTATAAGGACTATTCTGCCTTTTGTTCAGCAAGGGCATTATATGTCCACAATAGACTTACAGGATGCATATCTTCATATTCCAATTCATCCAGATCACTATCAGTTCCTGAGATTCTCTTTTCTAGACAAGCATTACCAGTTTGTTGCTCTTCCTTTTGGCCTAGCAACAGCTCCAAGGATCTTCTCAAAGGTTCTCGGTGCCCTTCTCTCTGTAATTAGAGAGCAGGGTATTGTGGTGTTTCCTTATTTGGACGATATCTTGGTACTTGCTCAGTCTTTACATTCTGCAGAATCTCACACGAATCAACTCATGTTGTTTCTTCAAAAACATGGTTGGAGGATCAATTTACAAAAAAGTTCCTTGATTCCTCAGACAAGGGTAACCTTTTTGGGATTGCAAATAGATTCAGTATCCATGACTTTGTCTCTAACAGACAAAAGACGTCTGAAATTGGTTTCAGCTTGTCGGAACCTTCAGTCTCGGTCATTCCCTTCAGTAGCTATGTGCATGGAAGTTTTAGGTCTCATGACTGCAGCATCGGACGCGATCCCCTTTGCTCGTTTTCACATGAGACCTCTTCAGCTTTGTATGCTGAACCTTTGGTGCAGGGATTATACAAAGATATCACAATTGATATCCTTAAATCCCAATACTCGACTATCTCTGACTTGGTGGTTAAATTACCACCGTTTATTTCAAGGGGCCTCTTTTGTTCGTCCAACCTGGACTGTGATTTCAACAGATGTGAGTCTTTCAGGTTGGGGAGCTGTCTGGGGATCTCTGACAGTGCAGGGGGTTTGGAAATCTCAAGAGGCGAGATTACCAATCAATATTTTGGAACTCTGTGTGATTTTCAGAGCTCTTCAGTTCTGGCCTCTTCTGAAGAGAGAATCGTTTATTTGTTTTCAGACAGACAATGTCACAACCGTGGCGTATGTCAATCATCAAGGTGGGACTCACAGTCCTCAGGCTATGAAAGAAGTATCTCGGATACTTGCATGGGCAGAATCCAGCTCCTGTCTAATCTCTGCGGTTCATATCCCAGGTTACTGAGCGGATTATCTCAGTCACCAGACTTTACATCCGGGAGAATGGTGTCTTCACCCAGAGGTGTTTCTTCAGATTGTTCAGATATGGGGGCTTCCAGAAATAGATCTGATGGCTTCTCATCTAAACAGAAAACTTCCCAGGTATCTGTCCAGATCCAGGGATCCTCAGGCGGAAGCAGTGGATGCGTTGTCACTTCCTTGGAATTATCAACCTGCTTATATCTTTCCGCCTCTAGTTCTTCTTCCAAGAGTGATTTCCAAAATCATAATGGAACATTTGTTTGTTCTGCTGTTGGCTCCAGCATGGCCACACAGGTTTTGGTATGCGGATCTTGTTCGGATGTCCAGTTGCCAACCTTGGCCACTTCCGTTAAGGTCAGACCTTCTATCTCAAGGTCCGTTTTTCCATCAGGATCTCAAATCATTAAATTTGATGGTATGGAGATTGAACGCTTAGTGCTTAGTAATAGAGGTTTCTCTGACTCAGTGATCAATACTATGTTGCAGGCTTGTAAATCTGTGTCTAGAAAGATTTATTACTGAGTTTGGAAGACTTACATTTCATGGTGTTCCTCTCATAAGTTCTCTTGGCATTCTTTTAGAATTCCTAGAATTTTACAGTTTCTTCAGGATGGTTTGGATAAGGGTTTGTCTGCAAGTTCCTTGAAAGGACAAATATCTGCTCTTTCTGTTCTGTTTCACAGACAAATTGCTAATCTTCCTGACATTTGTTGTTTTTTACAGGCTTTGGTTCGTATCAAGCCTGTCATTAAGTCAATCTCTCCTCCTTGGAGTTTTAATTTGGTTTTGAGAGCTTTACAGGCTCCTCCGTTTGAGCCTATGCATTCTCTGGATATTAAGTTACTTTCTTGGAAAGTATTGTTTCTTTTGGCTATCTCTTCTGCTAGAAGAGTTTCTGAATTATCTGCTCTTTCTTGTGAATCTCCTTTTCTGATTTTTCATCAGGATAAGGCGGTTTTGTGGACTTCATTTAAATTTTTACCTAAGGTTGTGAATTCCAACAACATTAGTAGAGAAATTGTTGTCCCTTCGTTGTGTCCTAATCCTAAGAATTATTTGGAAAGATCTTTGCATTCTTTGGATGTGGTAAGAGCTTTGAAATATTATGTTGAAGCTACTAAAGATTTCAGAAAGACTTCTAGTCTATTTGTTATCTTTTCTGGTCCTGAGAAAGGTCAGAAAGCTTCTGCTATTTCTTTGGCTTCTTGGTTAAAACTTTTGATTCATCATGCTTATGTGGAGTCGGGTAAATCCCCGCCTCAGAGGATTACGGCTCATTCTACTAGGTCAGTTTCTACTTCCTGGGCTTTTAAGAATGAAGCTTCTGTTGATCAGATTTGCAAAGCAGCAACTTGGTCTTCTTTGCATACTTTTACTAAATTCTACCATTTTGATGTTTTCTCTTCCTCAGAAGCAGTTTTTGGTAGAAAAGTTCTTCAGGCAGCTGTTTCAGTTTGATTCTTCTGCTTATAATTTCAGTTTTTTTCATTATAAGAATAAAACTTTTTGATTTGGGTTGTGGATTCTTTTTTCAGCGGAATGGGGCTGTCTTTATTTTTATCCCTCCCTCTCTAGTGACTCTTGCGTGGAGTTCCACATCTTGGGTATTTGCTATCCCATACGTCACTAGCTCATGGACTCTTGCCAATTACATGAAAGAAAACATAATTTATGTAAGAACTTACCTGATAAATTCATTTCTTTCATATTGGCAAGAGTCCATGAGGCCCACCCTTTTTATGGTGGTTATGATTTTTTTGTATAAAGCACAATTATTAAAATTCCTTGTTGATGCTTTCGCTCCTTTCTTATCACCCCACTTCTTGGCTATTCGTTAAACTGAATTGTGGGTGTGGTGGGGGGTGTATTTATAGGCATTTTGAGGTTTGGGAAACTTTGCCCCTCCTGGTAGGAATGTATATCCCATACATCACTAGCTCATGGACTCTTGCCAATATGAAAGAAATGAATTTATCAGGTAAGTTCTTACATAAATTATGTTTTTCAGACCTATGTCATGATAGGCATAGTAATATAGACGGAAAGAAGCAAAAAAAAGTGCTGGGACCATAGTACATCGTATATGGGTTATGTAATATTATCAGCAAGGAGATCCGGTTATTTTGAGGTGGCCAGCTATATTAGTGAGACAAAAGAAGGAAAAAAAAGGAAGAGTACTTAAAGGGACACTGAACCCAATTTTTTTCTTTTGTGATTCAGATAGAGCATGCAAATATAAGCAACTTTCTAATTTACTCCTATTATCAATTTTTCTTCGTTCTCTTGCTTTCTTTATTTGAAAAAGAAGGCATCTAAGCTATTTTTTGGTTCAGAACCATGGAAAGCACTTGTTTATTGGTGGGTGAATTTATCCACCATTCAGCAAGAACAACACAGTGTGTTCACCAAAAATGGGCCGGCATCTAAACTTACATTCTTGCATTTCAAATAAAGATACCAAGAGAATGAAGAGAATATGATAATAGGAGTAAATTAGAAAGTTGCTTAAAATTGCATGCTCTATCTGAATCACGAAAGAAAAAATTTGGGTTCAGTGTCCCTTTAACTTATGGTTCAATGTCCAGCAGAATTGCGTGCATTTTATTGCAGTGTGTTTTTCCTCTTTGGCTTTAATCTGTACGGCAAAAACTTCCTATGCAGATGTTCTCTACTTCAATGTTGATTGTCTCCTATCAGCTCTCTAGGACAGAGGATATAAGCAGGGTGACCAGAGTATGTGCTTGACTAAGCTCTGCTTTCTCTGTCTCAGCGAGTCCTGGGAGTCTTTTCCATCGGGTCCATATAGGCTCACTGCAGTCAGTAACTTTTTATGGGCTTTACTCTGCACATCGCCCATTCCTGTGTAAGTGTGCTCTTGCTTCAGCAAACACCTCCTACCCACTCTCGAGACCAGGAAATATAGCAAGGGCGGATCAGGTGAACTCCCGACTCACCTCTGCTTACTAGGTCTCCGTGGGTCCTGGGAGGTCTGATTTACGGGGAGAGTCTCTTACACCGCTGCTCTTAGCCCTCTTAGTGCGTCCAATTCTGAGCAGAAAAAGGGTTTTGGACCACAATGTTTTAACAAGCTTCCGTGATGCTACTAAGCCTTTTGCCTGCTGTACTCTTCCAAGTATGGTCTGTGTTATCCACCTGAGGTATTGGTACGTCTGAAAGACGCACTGCTGCCTGCGCCAGTAGGCAGTTCTGGGCGTGTTAGAGGCTTCCTCCATTAACCTGGATCATAGTCAGGCCCTTGCTCCGGCAGGTTACAAAAACCTACCTGCCTAGGAGTATTATGGATTAGGGTAGGCTTGGTAAGACACCCGCCAAACAAACTTGGTGCTCAGTGCTCCTAGGAGTCATGTAAGCATGCTGTTCTTTTGCTACCGCCCACACTGGAAGCCCCAAATGTTTCTTCCTTGTAGCAAATTTCTAAAGGCCAGCCTTGTAAGGAAAGAGCCCAAGCTGTTATGCGTTTATTAGACAAATTTCCATCTCTTATTCTCTCACTTTGCAGATATAGCAAAGGCTTGTGGGCCGTTTCTACAATAATTTTTTCACCCTGTATAGAGCTGCAGACATTTTGTAGAGCCCATACAGTAGATAAGAGGGCTTTTTCGCAATCGGTAAATTTTATTTCTACAGGGGATAAAGTTTTACTCGCATAAGCAATGACTTTACTTAAATTATCATGCTTTTTGGTACAAAACAGCACTCATGATTATATCTGTGTAACCTATCTCTAAGTAGAAAGGTTTACCCCCTTCAGGGTATGCTAAGCAAGGTGCTTGAGTGAGTTTTCTTTTCAGCTCTCTGATGGCTGTCTCTTGAATCTCATTCCAGTGCCATTTTACATCCTTCTTTAGAAGAAGTAGCAGTGATTTAGCTAATTCTGCATAATTATCAATACATTTGCAAGAATAATTCGTCATACCCAGGAATGATCTCAATTCCTGGGTTAGTTGGTTTTTTAGAATTTATTATAGCTTCCACCTTTTTCCTCTGAGGGTTTAACCCTTCAGAAGTAACTTCATGTCCTAAAAAGTTTACACGAGTGCGGCACCATTGAGTTTTTTTGTAGGGATAATTTCACACCTGCCCTTTTAAGTTGGCTGAGGACATGTTTAAGTTCAGTGATGTGTTTCTCAAAGTCTGTGCTTTTGATAAAAACATTATCAACATAAGATAAGGTCCTCCTTTCTAGTACATCAGGCATAGCCTTATGCATGAATACAGCAAATTCATGTCCTGAATTTTTGTAGCCAAACGGGAGCCTTTGGAATGCATACTGGACCATTTGGAATGAGAATGCAAACTTATATTGGTCCTCTTCATGTACCTTTATGGTCTAATATCCCTGTGCACAATCAATGGCAGTGAATATTTTAGATCCCTGCATCTGTGCTAGGCACTGGTCAATATATGGCAC
The DNA here is from genome assembly GCF_027579735.1 of Bombina bombina. NCBI lineage: Eukaryota > Metazoa > Chordata > Amphibia > Anura > Bombinatoridae > Bombina > Bombina bombina. Next base: position 18,941,646 of record NC_069501.1, on the reverse strand, counting down.
AGGCCAGCCAGACATGTACACTTGTTTGTTTAGCTTTCTTAAGTTAGCACAAAAATGCCATTGTCCATTGGGCTTAAGAACACCTAGAATAGGATTGTTACATGAGCTGTGCACCTGTCTGATAATACCTCTTTCTTCCAGGTTCCTTATGATTTCTGCAAGAGAATCATATGAAGCTAAAGGAAGTCTGTATTGTTTAACAAAGAAAGGTGGTGCATTGGGATCTGTTTTGATTCTTGCAATATTCAAGTCTATAGTCCCACAGTCATAAGAACTCCTAGCATAAATATCATTATACTCCATCAGGAGTTCTCGTAGCTGTCGGCGTTCATCATCTCTGGAACAGCCATTAGCTAAGGAGATTTGCTCTTTGACTATTTGCTGATATCTTGGAAAGATTTTAGGCTGTCCTATCTCATAGGCTTCTTCCCTACCTAGATGTGAGATCCCCCTGATTATAATTTACATTGCCCCATGATTCTAGGTATTGGGGTATTCTTGCTCTTTGATCAGCTGAACAAGCCTAGAGAGGCTTCTTCAATTTTACAGATGCCTTCCTCTAAACTGAAGGGATAAATAGACTGAATTGTAAATAGTCCCTCTGGCATAGATGCAAAGTATTGTTCTATTAATTGTTCTTCAGTTAAGTATCCCTCAGGTATTAGCCCAATTTCATTATTCTGGAATCCAAAAGTATAATAACTTGATTCCAGCGCATATTCTATGGTAGTTCCCTTGAACAAGGTGATATCCTGTTGGGTCATGTTATGCACAATAACATGTATTGGAATAGTTCCAATATTTACCATAGGAGTATGGGTCATTGTTATACCCAGATTTTGCATTCTATGGGAGAGGCAAATAAGTGTTTCAGAAGTTTTTAATTTCTGACCTCTTTTTACCTGTAAGGATAAGAGGAATTCATCAGCCCTAGCAGGAATTACAACATCGTTAGACACCTGCATATTCACAGCATATGGCAATTGCTGGTTTGATTTCAGGGCGGCATTTTCATCCTGAAATACTTCAGAGTCCCCATTTAACCTGCTCCAGAGGCAAGAGTTAATCAAATCTATTTGTATGGCATATCTATGTAAGAGATCATTGTCAATGTATATTTGATTAAGGGGATTATTTAAAACTAAAAACATGTGCTTTGCTGATTTATTACCTATGGAGATAGATAATAAACACTTAGCTGTGGTGTTATAGCTTTCACACTTGTAATCCAGGTCATGGACCAAGAGATCTTGGGGAGAAAGATATTTAATCACTTTCGGTTCAGCTATCTGCGCTGATCAGCCTTCGCTTATATGGCTAGCTTCCTGTTTTAAGCTCAATTTGGTATACTTGGTTTTCCCAAGGTCATGCATTCGCATAGGGATAAATAGATTCTCTTTAACTTTCGCAATTTCTGCGAGGAATTGCGAATGATCTCCCCCTTTAGGGGATTTAGGGTCCCCCTTGTGGAGTTATATGGTTAATACATCGCCGTCTAAGGAAATATTTGCTATTGTTCCAGGCAAAATTTTAAAAGTATTACTATCAGAGCCACTTAAGGGACTCTGATCATCTATTTGTAGGATAGTGATTTCAGGTACAGAGTCATTCCTGAAATGAATCTCCACAGCATCTGGCTTCTCTTCCACCACGTGACAGTTATGTCGGGTGTGAGTTATGCTGGATTGCTTATAATTAATAGGCCTTTTTACTTGTGACCAAATGACAATTTTTTTATTTTTTATTTATGTTTTCTTTTTATTTTCAATTCAAAACATCATATAAACATATGTAGGGTTAACAGTTTACAATCATGTTTGGACATATAAATCATTGAGGGATTAATATTAAGCTAGATATATCATAGCTTTTACCATGAGGACTGTCCTTGTTATAGGGTTATACCATAGTCCAGTGTCCTTTAATTATTTCATTGTGTGCTGTGGTGTTAGAGCTCTTGTGATTAGGAAGAGTTAGAGTTCAGCAGGTGTAGGGGAGCTCCTGTTGTTTCAAAGATAGGACTGATGGTATCCTTGCTTAATTGGAATGTTGGTATACATTCCCCATGACATGTTATTCCTTAAATGTATATCAATGAGAGTAAACTTATATCAGAAAACAGCATTTAACATGAATTAAGGAGAGACAGGGAAAAAAAAAAGAAAAAAGAAAAAAAGAGTAGAATAAAGGAAAAGAGGGGAAGTAGAAAGATAGTATGAAGCTATCTTGATAGCTGTGTGCACACTCACTGGCCTCACTTCTCTGCTTTTTCTAATGTCATATGCTTACCATCTCCACTAGTCTGGGATTGATACTTCTCTGCCCTAAACCAAATGTGGACTATTACATGTTGTAAAGGGTAGGGGTAGAAAGGCCTCGATAGGGGTGGGGGGGGGGGGGAATGGGGGTCTCATGTAAAATTTAGAGGGATAACCATTTGTTGATTTGACTCTATGTGAGAGCGAGTGTGAAGGATTCCCATAAGAAGAGCATATCTTGATGTAAGGAGATTTGACCTAGTTTGAGGTAGTGTAATCTTTCCAAGAAGAGGTTTCTTTGAACTACTGTCATCCACTCTTGGATAGAGGGAATTAATGCAGATTTCCATTTTCTAGGGATTAGCTGGTTAGCAGCATTGAGCAATAAATGATAGAGGTGTTTTCTTATCTTGCAAGTGATGGCAGGGGGTTGACAAAGTAAAACTAAGTCTGGGGTAGGAGATATGTTTGTGCTTAATATTTTATTAATATTTTTAAAAATTTGTGACCAGAAAGGTCGTATATGGTCGCATTCCCACCAAATGTGGGTAATGTGTCCTTCCTGTGTGCAGCCTCTTCAGCATAACATTGATGAGTTTTTATATATAGATTTTAATCTAGTTGGTGTTAAGTACCATCTCATCATTATCTTGATATTGGTCTCTTTAGCTTGGGCTGAGTGTGCAGAATGTGTTAGGGTGTCGAATCTGCGTGCCCAAAGTTTGGGGTCAGTATTCGTCTGGAGCTCTAAGTCCCAACTTTTTGTATAAGAAGGGAGAAGTGGGAAAGTCTTTTGTAGAATTAGTTTATGTAGTTTGGAGATTGTTCTGGGCGTGTCTTCTGTTGATTGACATATTTGTTCGAAGGGAGTGAGGGGTCGTATTAGGTTTCTTAAATCCTTGTGTGTGGCTATATAATGTCTTACTTGGTTAAGACGAAACCAAGAAGACAAAAATGGATGGTTTAAAGATTCCAATTGGTTTTTGGTTTTGATTTTGTGAGTATTATCTGTCAAGAGGTACATGGGGAGTGACCGGATTGGTCCTGGGAGCTGGGGGAACATTTGGTAAAGGCCCGGTGGGAATTCTGGGTTATTTAGAAGTGTGGTGAGGGGAGAGTATCTAGAGGAAAGTTTATTTGGTGTTTTGTTGATTCGTCTCCAATCTGACCACGTTTCATTTGATATGGATGAGGAAGATATATTGTACTTATTGAAAAAACCAGGGTTCCAACATATCTCATCTAAATTTTTCGACAAGGATAGGGTGTTTTCTAGTTGTACCCATTGTTTGGGGTTTGGGCCTCTGATTTTGCACCAATCCGATATTCTTTGCAGCGAAATGGCAAGTTTATAGGAACGGAGATGAGGAACCCCCATTCCCCCCTCTTTAGGAAGTTTATGGAGCGTGTTTTTATTAATTCTAGGGGGCCTGCGCCTCCAAATATAATCATTTATAATTTTCTGCAAAATGTCTAGATCTTTCTGAATGCCTGGGATGGGGATTGTCTGAAGGATATATAAGACTTTTGGTAGTAAAGTCATTTTTGCGGCGTGAATTCTGCCAAGCCATGAGATGTTTTTGGGTAGCCAAGTTGAGGTAAGGGTTTTAACCTCTGAAATTAAAGTACCATAATTTTGTATGCGGAGGTCCGCTATGTTGGGGGTTATGCGAATGCCTAGGTATTTCAAGAATTTTGTTTGTAATTTGAGGGGGCAAGCTAGTTTCAGTTCCTCTAAAGATTGGTTGTTAAGATTGATAGGGAGATATTCAGATTTTGTCACGTTGATCAGGAAATTGGATACAGTCCCATATAGATCTAATTCTGAAATGGTAGTTCTAAGGGAGGAGAGCGGGTTTGTGAGAGTCAAAAGGATGTCATCTGCGAATATGGCTAGCTTGTGAGTTTGGTCACCAACTTCTATCCCATGAATCTGGTTGTTATGTCTTATTTTAATAGCTAGTGGCTCTAAGGCTAAGATAAATAAGAGAGGGGATAAGGGGCATCCCTGCCTGGATCCATTTCTGATTTCGAAGGAGTCAGAGAGCGTACCATTTATTCTGATTTGGGCTGTGGGGTTGGTATATAAGGCAAATATTTTTTGAATAAAAGAGTCTGGGAAGTTGTATCGTCTTAGGGTTTCTTGTAGGAAAGTCCAGTCCAGTCTGTCAAATGCCTTTTCGGCATCAGTCGATAGGAAAACAGTCGGGGATTGGGTTGTCGAAATGTGTTCTAGGAGATTGAGGACTTTAACTGTGTTATCTTTAGCCTCTCTGTGAGGTACAAAACCCACTTGGTCCTGGTGGATTATGGACTGTAGGATTTTATTAAGACGGGTGGCTAAGATCTTGGCGTAGAGTTTTAGATCCACATTAAGTAAGGAGATGGGTCTATAGTTGAATATTGAATATTTTTAAGGTATTGAGAGCAAAGTTGGCGATGTTTTTGGGTGTCCCTGTTGGGAAACAAATTATAAAGTTTATGGTAAAATGCTTTGAATTCGTTCGCTATAGTGTGTGTGTCTTCTATGTGTTTACCTTGTGTAGATTTTATAGAATGTACATAGGTTTTCTGTTGTTGTTTTTTTAGAGCTCTTGCAAGGTATTTCCCTGGTTTGTTGCCCTCTCTATAATAATTTTGTTGGAGAAATAGCAATTGTCTTTGTGCTTTGATGTGAAGGATGGAGTTCAGTTTATCTCTTTTTACTCTGAGTTCTTCTAGAACATCATTGTCTAGGGGGTTGACTTTATGGGCGTAATCTAGGTTAGATATTTCAGAGGTTAAGCTTTCTATTTCTTTTCTACCTTGCTTTTTGATTTGTGCTTTTGCTTTGATAAATTCTCCCCTAATAGTACATTTATGGGCTTCCCAAAGGGTTGCCACGTTCACATCTGGTGTATTGTTGTGCGCAAAATAATCTTTTATATGACTTGTAAAGAGCTTAGTTTGATTTGGGTCTAACAGTATGGATTCGTCTAACCTCCACTGGAAGGCCCTAAGTGGAGCTGATGGCCAGTTAATATGGCACGAGACCAGGGAGTGATCGGACCAGGAAGTATGTTTTATCTGTGAGTATTTGGAATGGGATAGGAGTATGTGATCCACTAATATGTAATCTAATCTAGAATAATTGCGTTTGGGGTGGGAGAAAAAGGTGTAGTCACGTTTTTGGGGGTTGAAATATCTCCACACATCATGTAAACCTAAGGATTTGAGTTTCCGCCAAATCTTGGTTAGGTTTGGGGTTTTGGTTCTGGATTCTGGATTTGAGCAATCAACCGTGGGATCTAGGGGGAAGTTGAGATCTCCAGATACGATAAGGGAGCCTTTTAGTTCTTTCACAATTAAGTCCGAAATCGAGTTTACAAACTGATCTTGTCTGGAGTTAGGTGCATAGGCATTTACTAAGGTTTACCAAATAATAGGCCTTTTAGGCATACATATCTGCCTTCCTTGTCTGAGGTGCACCGTATCTTAGTGAAGGGTAGAGATTTATTGAGCAGAATACTGACCCCATTGATTTTCTTATTAGGGTTTGTGCTATGGTAGTGTTGTGGATATTGTGTGTAGAAGTGTTTGGGAATATTTTTAGATTTAAAGTGCGTCTCCTGGAGCATCAATATGTGCCCACCCTTTTTCTGGAGATCATTTATGGCTATTCTCCTTTTTTGGGGCAATTCAGACCTTTAACATTTTGTGTAAAAATTATTAGTTCATGTGGTGTGTGTTTATTCATTTTGTTTATGTGGGAGAGTTATTTTTTTTTGTTTTGTTTTTTGAGGGATGGCAGCATAACCGAAAGGTTGGTCGTCACATGCACACACAGTAAGAGGCAGAAGAGGGAATAGGTAAGGAGAACAGAAAAAGGCAGGAGAAAAGAAATATAGAAAAAGATAAGTAAGAAACAAAATACAGTTTTTACCAATAGTACATAAAACATTCCTAAATTTAAGGAGATAGTCTCCCAACTGAATGAGAACAATTAAACTTTGCTAGTAACTAACAGTCAGCAATTTGTAAATATCAAGCATATCAGTATAATAAAAAGGAGCTAAAAAAAAGACAATAAAAAACATTTTGTGACAATAAACTTAAAAAAAGAGATGTGGGCCCCCATCTAAACTGGGGAGAACTTCATCAAGGAAAGGGATAACTCCCCCCGTTGACATAAGTAACTAATGTGGTAAAGAATGAAAATGGTAACAAAAAGTTAGGTTTCCCACGATATGTTAAAGTCACCTCATATCACCTCTAGGAGACATCTGGGGTGTAGCAGGCTTCTGTGTTCTTTTTTGGCGGACTGGAATCCATTCCTTCCGCTGCGGGAGTGGTGGAGGACCTGTGGTGTTGTGGTCTTTGTTGTGGACAGGGAGACCTTCTTCTAGCTGTGGTGGTTGAATTTCTAATTCTTTGCAGATGGGTAAGATGTCATCTGTGGTGGAGCATGACAGGCATCTGTCCCTCCATAGTATTATCAGGTGAAAGGGAAAGCCCCATCGATATGGGATGTTTCTCTTCCTTAGAAGCGTTGTTAGTGGTTTAAGATCTCTACGTTTGGAAAGTGTCCTTTGAGATAGGTCTGCGAAAACTTGAATCTCCACATTATCATGCTTGAGGGGTTGTTGTTCTCTTGCAAGTTTCATTAATTCTTCTTTTACTTGGTAATTGGTGATTCGGACTATGACGTCCCTCGGCGGTTGACCAATTTGTGGTTTAGGGCGTAGAGCTCTGTGGGCTCTGTCGATGTCAATTTTTGTCTGTATTTCTTCTTTTTTCAGGGCACTGAAAAAGTTTTGGAGGTATTGTTCTAGATCAGGTGTTGCGACAGCTTCAGGTATACCTCTCAATCTGATGTTATGGCGCCTACTGCGGTTTTCCGCATCGTCCAATTTGTCTTCCAGCTCTGAAATGTTTACACCCTGACGCTGAATAGTGTTATGGAGCTCTGAAATAGCTTCTGCTTGGGCATCTTGTGTGTTTTCAAGTGACTCAACCCTATGCCCTATTTCTGAGATATCTTTCTTGAGGTCAGATATCTCTTCTTTGATACATTGCTTAACTTGAGTAATTAGTGATGAAAAGTCCTTTTTTGAGGGGATTGAGTGAAATAATGCTGTAGGTATAGTGATGTTTTCTGCAGGTTGGTCACTTTCAGAATCTGAAGAACTTTGGCCGGAGACAAGATCAGGGGGATCCGCTTCTTCTGAAGTGTTGGCTTTAGCTTCCAGGGTCTTAAAGAATGTATTTACAGTATGTGATGTAGTTTTCAGCTGCTTGTTGTTTTTATTTGGTTTACTGCCTTTTTTTGGCGACATTTTGGCATAGACAGAGAGGTTTGTAAATACCAGTTTGTAGCTAGAGAGAAATGAGAAGTGTCTCTAAGATCTGTATTGTCAGTTATGCCCCTTCTAGTATTTATAAACAGGTTATAGCGTGATCTCTCAATTGAGGTAAAGGAGAACGTCCCCAGGTCCTTTTACTGTTAATTTCTTGATGAAGGAAGGCTTATGCTTGCAAAGAGCTATATGTAGTGTTGCCCCACTGTGATTTTTTCAGAGTTCTGTGCTATAAAGGCATGTAGGGGTTAATGTTGAAGCTTTCTATATTACATTATGAGCGGCTGCTGTGAGGTGATCACACAGGTTCTTAGTGCGATTATATCCCCATTAATAAGTGACCGGTAACAGGTCTAGCTGACATTCGGATTCTCCCCTGCTGCCCCAATCGTTATTGCTGGACACCTCTATTTGTTGTGCGAGGTGCGTGTACAACTTTAAGCTAGGCTGCGGCCTACCGCGGGACTCACCTCCGCTTCAGGAAGCCGTGACTTGGTGCTCAGCGCTTCATTGCCGCTCCAGTTGAGCTCAATCAAGTTTGCTCAGTGGGTAGGAGCTGTCTGGGGGAGCCGGTGAGGAAGTGTCCGTCTTGAAAGCACTGGCGGGTGTGAGAAGGCCGCGATTGCGCGCTCAATTTTAGGAGGTGCTCCGGTGCTGTGAATTACTAGGTAGACGGTCCCAGTGTGATCAGTCTCAGAGTGGATGTGCTTGCCACTGATTGTGACTGTTATAAAGATTGAGGCATGAGCCTAATACGTCCTCATTCAGATAGGGCTGAGGAGCTCTAAGAAAAAGCAGCCATCTCCTAGGCTGGCTAGCTCCGCCCTCCCCAAATGACAATTTTTATGCAATCAGTTATGGTGCTTAATCTCTTCACGAGATCACTACCAATTATCAAATGATCAGTTGGCAGATCCACTATAATGACAGAGTGTCTTATTACCCTGTTCCCCAGCCTTAGTTTTAACCATGCTGTACCGTAGACTTTTGAGAGAGTCACTCCCAACACCTATTAGTGAACCATCAAATTCTTTTATGTTAGGTTTGTGGGGTGTTAGCTCATTTAGCTGTGTGTAGTACCTGTGGGATAAAATAGTTGCCTGAGATCCAGTATCAATTAATCCCATGATAGGGTTAGCAACTGAATACTGGAGCTCAGCTAATACATAATATCTCCCTGCAGTTTCTACAATTTCACACATAAAATTAGCATCATTACATATCACTGGGCTTCGCCATGTTTTACCTGTATTCGCCACGTTACCTGATGCAGAAGAATCTTCATTCTTACCAGTCCTTTCCTCTATAATAGGGTTGACAGGGTTCATGTGTACTGCATCTGTGGGAATAAGCTTAGTTGAAAACTGCAAAGGAAGAGATTTGTTAGAGCTTCCAGGCTAAGGTTGCTCGTCATCACAGCTAAATCGTCCGTTCCTGGTCTGTAGGGAGAGAACATGATTAGTACCATTATTCACATTTATCATTTTATTTGGTATATCTCTCCCCTCTCTCTCAGGTAATACCACAGTATTTATGACTGTGCCTGTGGCCCACTGCTGGCCACTGGCTGTACCCCTAAAAAAAGGATTATTAGGGTGCTGAGCCATCAAAGCTTGACTCATATTAGTAAATAGTGTATGTAATTGACTTAAAAGTGTACTAAGTTGTCCCACTTGACTATACAAGCTCTTTTTACCCATGGACCGATTTTTTGATATCCCAGGTCATTGATTCCTGGATCCTTGGGATCCTACAGAGTCATAGCTATTGTTCCTATTTTGAAGTGGTTGTCTTTGGGGTTCAACTTGTTCAGCGTTAATGTCTTTGGGAGCACTATTTACTGGGGGTGTCTGGTTACCCTGAGAGTATTCTCGCCACTTTTGGTATTTATTTTTACGGGGATACCGATTACCTTGTGGGTGTTTATCTCTTTGGGGATAATTATGTATCTGGATATGCCCCCCATTTTGAGTATATTCTCTCTGCACCTCGGCCCGTTATGGGGAGGGGCAGAGTTATCTTTGTGGGGAAGGCCTGTTTTCTCGGGCCACTTCCGCTTAAGTTTTCTTGTTAGACTCCCAATTGAGGGGGCTAGGTGACACCCAAGTTTCTTTCACAATTTTGGGGCTGGACCTTGGTTCCCTTTTAATCCCCTGTTCACTGGACTGCTGAATAGAGTATAACTTTGTACTCTTTTTGATCAGCCAGTCAAATGAACAGTTCTCATCAAAATCTCTAGCCAAATTAAGCTTGATGTGCGCGGGCAATGCTTCATAAAATAAATTAACAAATTCCAAGCTTTCAAATATGGGGTAATCTTTGGCCATACTGTACGCACTTTTTAGTACAGAAAGGAATTATATAGGGCTTTGATTAGCACTATATTTTAAACCGTATACAGCTATTTTTGCAGCGGTTTTAGTGTGATATTGCCCAAACTCCTTTTTGCACTGAATTTTTGTTTCACTCCAGGAATGAATATTCATATCCTTTAGTGAAGCAAAGAATTTGTGATGTTTACCCTCAAATACCCAGGGCAGAAATTCAATTTTTGACTGCTCACTAGTAACATTCATTATGGATAAAGCATTTTCATAGGTCACTAAGTGGTCAATTATAGAATTGGTTCCCTTTTTGGAAAACTTAGGTACTGCACTACTTAAAAAATTTATTATTTTAGGGGTGTTATATACCTTATTGGGTGTATCTTGGGCTTTCCTAGGGACCTTCTTGTTAGGGTTGGAGTGTTCCCTATCTGCCCTTTTACTATGGGGAGACCCCTACGTACGTTAGTACTACGTGGGCTATTTGGGTAGCTGGCTCCGCCCTCTTACTCACTGCTAGAGCTTTCCCCCTCATCTGAAGTATAGCAGTTCCCTGAATTTATAACCTGAGGTGACTGTCTATTTGGGAAGTGTATTTCTGACCCAATAGGAGTCCTTTGTTTAAATTCTTCCCTAATATTCTGCAGTTCATTTCTCATCAATTCTTTAAGGGATTTAAAATTATCTGCATTATCCTCATTGCTAATAGAGGGGTTTTCATTATGACGATATGGCCCTTTTAAACCACTTAACTCTCTTTGGCTTTGTGTGAGTTGTTTATGCAAATCTTCTATTTGAGCTATTAAACTCTGGTTATATTTTTGTAAGGTGGGGGCAAACTCATCAATTTTATTCTGGACTCGTTCTGCCTCTTCCTCATCTAACCTTAAGGAATAATTTTCACCACTCAGTTGCTCCAATTGTAAGTTTTGTACTTCAATCTTATTGTACATTTCATCGTTCACATAGAGGAGCAGACCCCAAGTTTTAACAGCCCTTGAAATTTTTCGCTTTCGCCACACCATATATTATTTGCAATATTTTTGGCCTTAGTCTTCAGCATCTTAATGTAAGCACCTAATTCTCCCTTAATACTTAATCTATTTTAAGGTGAGTAATGGCTTCTGTTTTAAGCGTTTCTGCCTAACTAACGGGCGATTTTGGGAAACATATTTCAATACGATGTATAGATTCATTGGATTCACTAGTAACAGACATTATTATTTTGGCTTAGTATTTGGTTATATTAAAACGCTAATACAATTTTGACCAACAAGATAATTTTTTTTTAAAATATGAATATTAATTTTGAAATATTAATAAAACATTTTTTTTTCTTTTTTATAATCTCTATTTACTACAAATAGATTATATGTGCTGCCTCAATGAGGCATAGAATATTATATAGCCTCTGTTATGTTCATGTTGTTATAGTTAAGAAATCATATATTTTATGCCATTGTTTTCTAGGCTTCCCTGTGTTTGTTCTGTACTGCCATCTAGCGACCCTTTTTGGTAATTCTCCTGTTTTTACAGTATCTTACCTCTGACCTTATTATGCATTTCCTTTTTGTGTATTACTTCGCCCTTGTAGTTTTATGATGTTTTCCTGTGTCATGGCTGCAGCTAACAGCCTCATGTAACAAGCACTCATGTTAATACATTGCAAGCTACGATCAGTATCATCTTATGACCGCATAATACTGTAACCATTCATCTGCTGCATTCATTATCTGCTGTAACCTGATATTCAGAATAAAGCAACTTTGTGGATGGACAAGGTATTGGTGAGTTCAGCTATCTGACAAGGATTGTCTGCAGTGATTATATCTTCTTATACAGGCCAGGCATAGAGGTCTCAGCAAGGGATAGATCATTATTACAACTATCTGAGTCAGAATAGTCAAAAGATGTATAGAATTCCTACAGCCTGCTATGTATATGTGTGTGTTTAATCTGCAATCAAGCTCAGGGTCATCCGCCATCTTGTGAAAGCACATGTCGCACAAGTTTACTGCACTTCATCTGAATGTTAAAAACTGTTTCTCTGCATTGAATTGTTACCCCACCTGTCTAAGCTGCTGTTTGTCTTCTTAAAGAGACAGTACCATTTTTTGCAAAACTTGAAAAAATGTCTAGACAAGGCTCTGGGCACTCTTTTATAGCCGAACCTACGCAGATACATCATGCCTCTGAACCCACAGACGTACAGGGAGCAGATCCTGCAGATATTGCTGAACAGAGTGTAAGACCCAAACGTACAATAAAACCGACACATAAACTCAGAGAAAACTATGAATTCACTAGAGATGAGTTCTCCAGCAATCTGTCAGACCTATGGGACAGAATTTCACAATGCATGTCAGTTTTGTCACACTTTAATGATCAACCAGCCAAATTGAGAGACTCTATAGATCACCTATCTGCTGCATATGAACGCTACCAGCGGCTGTCTGCAAAATACACAGCCTTCTTACAGGACTTTAATATAGAGGACTCTTCAGCAGAACTGACTAGGACTGATGCACTGGACCAACATAGAGATCTCTTAGTGCAAATGGCTAAAGAAAAGGCAGAGTTCTGCATTTCTCAACTGCAGGAGACCAGATCTCATAGATCCACATCAACTAAGCTCACTGCACGTTCTTCTAGATCCTCTCGCTCCAGAAGTTCAACATTAAGCGACAAGCTAATAGAGGCCCGTGCTGATGCAGAATCAAAAAAAGTGCAAAGCTCCTTTATCAGAAGGGAAGCAGAAATGGAAGCCCAAAGCAAAGCACAGAGGGCTGCCCAGCAAGCAGAAATGGAAGCCCAAAGCAAAGCACAGAGGGCTGCCCAGGAAGCACAAATGGCTGTCCAGCAAGCAGAAATGGAAGCACAAAGCAAAGCACAAATGGCTGCCCAGGAAGCACAAATCAAAGCTCAAAGGGCTGCCCAGGAAGCACAAATGGCTGCCCAGCAAGCAAAGGTGGATTCCCAAATAAAGGTTTTGCAAATGGAAAAGAAAGAAGCAGCAGCCCTAGCAAGGCTGAAAGTCCTTGAACAAGCAATGGGAGAAAGTACTAATTCAGATTGCCATATCCCAGCAGATCTGGAAGACCCAGTTGAACGCACTAGTAAATACGTGCTAAAGCATAATATTTGCAATGATACAGAGTCATCTCCTGTGCCTACTACTAACACCATCGTTCTCAATCTCAACACAGAGACCTCTCAGCACCAAATGCCTGAGCCTCTTCAAATCCACAACACAAGTGCATCTAAGCAGCAAACCGCATCACCTCCCGCTGACAATAAGGTGACTTCCAGTGACAAGCCGCAGTTCAAGCCACAGCTAGCAGAAGCCTTAGAGCCTACACCACAGTTGAATGCTCTTGCAACATCATTTTATCCTGGTAAACCTCACCCTTCTTCACCAAAGAACTTTCACACCCAAGGGGTTCCTCAAGTTACTTTGGCACCAAAGAGTGAGAGATCAGACTTGACTGACTTTGCCAGATACATGATACGCTGTGAGCTCATTAACACAAGCCTCTCAAGGTTTGACGACTGTCCAGAGAGCTACAGGGCCTGGAGATCAACCTTCAAGGCTGCTATTGCTGATCTCGACCTTACAACCAAGGAGGAACTTGATTTGCTCATAAAGTGGCTGGGGCCAGAATCTGCAGATCGTGTTAAAAGACTGAGAACAGTACAAGTTGACCACCCAGATGCAGGCCTTGTTGCTGCATGGGCAAGACTTGAGCAAGCCTATGGTAGCTCTGAAGCCATAGAAAGCGCTCTGTTCAAGAGACTGCAAAACTTCCCAAAAAAGGGAAACAAAGACTATCGCAAGCTCCAAGAATTAAGTGACCTCCTCATGGAGCTAGAGTTGGCAAAGACAGACCCACGTCTACCTGGACTAAGCTTTCTGGACACTGCTCATGGTGTCAATCCTGTGGTGTCTAAACTGCCATATAACCTGCAAGAGAAATGGGCACAACAGGGCTCAAGATACAAAAGAGACTATAACGTATCCTTTCCTCCATTTTCATACTTTTGCAGGTACATCAGCGATCAAGTATGGATGAGAAACGATCCCAGCTTCAGCTTCTGCGAACCCAACTTGCCTGCTTCATCATCCTTACCAACATCATCAAGGTATGATAACACGGCAGCTAAACGTAGAGACTTTAATAGAGCAATATCTGTTAAAAGGACAGACATCTAATCACCCGTATCCTCTCCTGCAAACCAGAGTGACTCAGGCGAGAGAGATAAAGACCCTAATCGTCAGTGCCCTATTCACAGGAAGCCTCACCCTCTTAAGAAATGTCGTGGGCTTAGGGCAAAGACTTTACAAGAGCGCAGGGAGATTCTCCAGAAACTTGGAGTATGCTATAGGTGTTGTGCTTCTTATGGTCACTTTGCTAAAGACTGTAAAGATGTTATAAAGTGCACAGAATGCAGTAGCGACAGACACGTTACAGCTATGCATCCTACTCCACTTCCAGACAACCCACAGCAGCTAACTGACTCCACCCCTGTCGCAATTCATGGCGGGGAGCAACAAAGTCGTGCTCCAGTCATAGCGAGTGTTTCCTCTGCATGCACAGAAGTCTGTGGAGAAGGCTTAGACTACAAATGCTGTGCCAAGGTATGTCTAGTCAAGATTTACCCACAGGATCAACCTGAGGAAGTTGCTAGGATGTATTCTATAATAGATGAACATAGCAACAGATCCCTGGTTAAGCCTAAATTCTTTGAGATCTTCGGCATAGAGGGTCATGCAACACCGTATACTCTCAGAACCTGCTCTGGTCGTGTAGAAGCCTTTGGCAGAAGGGCCAATGGATTCATGGTCTCTCATATCAAAGGAAATGAAGGCATACCCCTACCAACATTAGTCGAGTGTGACCAGATACCAGGCGAAAGGGAAGAGATTCCTACTCCAGAGGCTGCCTATCACCATCCTCACTTAAGGCACCTTGTTGATGAGATTCCGGCAATGGAAATGAATGCTAAAATCTTGGTCCTGCTAGGAAGAGACATTCTCAGTGTACATAAAGTATGCGAGCAGTGCAATGGACCTGACAATGCCCCTTATGCACAAAGACTTGATCTAGGCTGGGTGATAGTGGGCGATTTAAGCTTGAATAGTATGCGTACGTCATCTGAGATCCACTCCTTCAAAACTTACATATTAGAAAATGGACATGCATCCCACTTCAAACAGTGCTCTCGCCATCATGAAGTAAGGGAGATGCCTCCTGACATAATCCAAATACCTGATGTTACGCCTATCCTTTGTGATGACAATCCGGGTACCACAGTGTTTTGTACTGCAAGTGATAACAAAAAAATAGCCTTGTCAGTTGAAGACAGGAAATCATCTAAGCCCAAACAATGGCATTATGTTTCATCTGAAATTAATCCTGCAGATCATGCCACCAGGCCAGTGTCTGCAAGTGTCTTTGCAAATTCTTCTTGGTTAACAGGCCCTGAATTCCTGCTGGATCATCCAGAAGAAACCACAGCTGATGTCTTCAGTCTTCTAGAACCTGACAACGATCCAGAGATTCGTCCTGAAGTAAAAACCCTTGTCACCAGAAGTGAACAAAGACTTGTCTTGGGCTATGAATGCTTTGAACGTTTCTCCAAGTGGACAAGGCTTGTACGTACCATTGCAAGGTTAGTCCACATTGCACACTGCTTTCACACAAAGCCCACAGATGCTCACTGTCAAGATTGACACGTGTGCCAAAGGTTTCTTTCTGCAAAGGATATTGTGGAAAGTGAACTGTTCATAATATGCAGTGTACAACAGGATGTCTTTGGCTCAGAAAGTAAATGTATCCGTGACAAGAGGGGCATTCCAAAAAGCAGTCCTATAGCTAACCTGAACCCATTCTTTGACAATGATCATTCCGAGCCAGCTCCACCACTTCAAAAACTCCAAGAGTGCTGGTACCTGCCTTTCTTCGGAGTGTATCATCCACATAAGCCCAAACAAATCAGGGTAGTGTTCGACTCCGGTGGCCAAGCAAATAGCAAACGATGGGCAGTGCTGTTCACTTGCATGAGTGTGCGTGCAGTACACATTGAAGTAATAGAATATATGGATGCCTCAAGCTTCATAAATGCTCTAAGGCGATTTCTTGCCATCAGAGGACCAGTCAAAACATTAAGATCTGACTGTGGAACTAATTTCGTTGGAGCCTGTCGAGAGCTACATCTCAACTCTAGGCCAATTCAAGACCTTTTAGCTGAAGGGGGCTGTACATGGATTTTAAATCCTCCTCATTCTTCCCATATGGGTGGCTCCTGGGAGAGAATGATAGGCATCACACGTAAAATACTGGACTCCATGCTTATGGACTTGAAATCCACAAGACTCACCCATGAGATTCTAACCACCTTCCTGGCAGAAGCATCTGCCATAATCAATTCAAGACCACTTGTTCCAGTTTCTGTATATCCAGAGACCCCAACTCTCCTCTCTCCAGCTACTCTCCTTACCTAGAAGCTTGGGTCTGTTCCTGTTCCCCCTGGAGACTTTAAAACAGGAAATCTGTGCTACAATCAGTGGAAGCGAGTACAACACCTTGCCAACTGCTTCTGGAATCATTGGAAGATGGAGTATCTCTCTACTCTGCAAGGACGCAGCAAATGGCAACGTCTGAACCCTAACATCAAGGTTGGAGATCTTGTTCTCCTCAAGGACCAGCAAGCTGAAAGAATCGAATGGCCCATGGGACTGATTATAAAGAGCATTCCTAGTGATGATGGAAAGGTGCGTAAGGTGGAGGTGAAAGTTGCAAGACAAGGGACTATAAAAACTTTCATCAGACCGATCACAGAACTTATCTTGCTCTTGCCCCTTGGAGACTGAACTTACTTATGTATGCTGTTGGATTCTTCCTATGACTTCAAGAAGGAAGTATCTTGAACTTTAATTGACACAACTTGAAGTTTATATTATAGTTGTTCTTGCATTATATGTATGTTCTCCTTATATCTTTCAGGTCTTCAAGACATCTCTGCAAATTACATTGTTATTCATAACTTCCGTTATGATTTAAATAGTGACATTTATTATGCCAGACGGGGAGTGTGCTGCCTCAATGAGGCATAGAATATTACATAGCCTCTGTTATGTTCATGTTGTTATAGTTAAGAAATCATATATTTTATGCCATTGTTTTCTAGGCTTCCCTGTGTTTGTTCTGTACTGCCATCTAGCGACCCTTTTTGGTAATTCTCCTGTTTTTACAGTATCTTACCTCTGACCTTACTATGCATTTCCTTTTTGTGTATTACTCCGCCCTTGTAGTTTTATGATGTTTTCCCGTGTCATGGCTGCAGCTAACAGCCTCATGTAACAAGCACTCATGTTAATACATTGCAAGCTACGATCAGTATCATCTTATGACCGCATAATACTGTAACCATTAATCTGCTGTATTCATTATCTGCTGTCACCTGATATTCAGAATAAAACAACTTTGTGGATGAACAAGGTATTGGTGAGTTCAGCTATCTGACAAGGATTGTCTGCAGTGATTGTATCTTCTTATACAGGCCAGGCATAAAGGTCTCAGCAAGGGATAGATCATTATTACAACTATCTGAGTCAGAATATTATATCAATGTGATAAATATAATAATCTCTTGCAGTGCCTCCAGATAATATGTCAGTATATGCCAGGGTTATAATATAATTTATTTATTCTATAACATAACCTCCAATTAAAATATATATACAAAACAATTGAAATTAATTTTTATTCCTAAATTCTTTAGATTAGTTAAAATTTATATACACATTGAAATATGTTTATGTAGAGACCAGATTATGAATCAAATTATACACGCTTATGCTGTTATAATATTCTTTACAAAGATCATATAAGATATATCTTTAAAATTAAGTTTACTCACAATGAATCACATTAAAATACCTCAATAAAATACCAGAGGTTGTATATATTGTTAATGCAAACAGCCAATGTATATGCCAATATGTCTGACCTTAAATAACCTCTTATTTAGCTACAATAAGACAAATTCTAAAATATATATTTATAGTTGCAAATAACTTAATACACATTAGAGAGATTTACTTACAATAATAAGCCTGACTTAGAGATATGAAATACAAAAGACCTTTATCTAGCAAATGAAATTATTTGACATTTGTGACTAGTTAAAACTACACAGGACTATGGATATAGCTTAAAACACCAAATATGTTCATTGAATTACCAACTGCAATTTAACAGTAGTAACAAAATACCTTTGATTTAAATATAAAAGTATGAAACAACCTTTTATACGTTACAAGATACACCAAATTGAAGTTCAGCTTTTTCAAATAAGTCCAGTTCACTTCATAAATTAAGAGAGGTATTTTTGCAATATGGATGAAAGTTAGGCCCAGATTTGCTTTATAGAGACTGGATTCCAAGGCAACAGTTTGTCAGTCAAAACTCAGCAGCAAAGACCCCCTTTTTCTCCTATGCATGAGGTTATATCACGTGATACACCCCACCCCTTTTTATTCTGAGATTTTTGGAACACATTTTAAATTTATTTATGTAGCTAATCATTCAATACAGCAGATATTTGTTCAATATAGTATCATTTTCAAATATATATATATATATATATATATATATATATATATATATATATATATATATATATATATATATAATAATAATAATGAGGAGTGCACTCGCTAGGACTTTTCAGAAGTTAAATTCCAATATGTGAACGTTTTGGGGGGATTAGCCCCTTCTTCAGACATACAAAAATACAATATGAGCAAACCCACACCAGACACCCTTAAGTAGGTATGTCAGCCAATCACTAGCTCTCCAGGTGGGGTGCCACGCACACAGTGAGGACACTCCCCTAGCAACAAATGAGGCTGGCCAAACAAAACAAACAAAAGTGCATATATATACATATATAAATATATACAGCAGGACAAAAAGTTGGAGGACACATAATATAAGACCTATATGGAATACATCATCATAGCAGATCATATATGACAGGCACAATATTGTTGAGATCAGCAAACAAAAATAAAAAATAATAAAAATAAAGACAGAGATAAACACAAAGTAACTGTATGGGCCATGTTAACCAGGCAACCAGTATGCATTCATCGCATAGCAATTGAGCGTGCATATGTCAAGGAGTAAATAGTGTGGCAAAGGTCTAGTGTTAACGTGTATAGCAGACTGTATCTGTGGTCCTTTTTACGTGGGCAAAATGACCGATGACCTTCGCACAAGAATGGCCAATCATCGGTCAGCTATCAGAATGGCTATCAAAAATGGGTCCTCTGAGCAACCGGTGGCATGACACTTCGCCCACAACAACCATACCGTTAAGGACCTCAGATACACCATCATTGACCATGTGCCCCCTCTCAATAGGGGAGGTGACAGAGGTACCCTTCTACTCTGGAAAGAGGCCCGTTGGACATATGACTTAGAGACGCTCATACCAAAAGGGTTCAACACACATCTAGACTGGCAGGTGTGTTTATGAATTATGCCCAGTCTAATATTTTTAGCCTTAGGACTGTCATACCTATTCTTATGCTCTCCACTAATATTGCTTTAATATTTGCTTATTTATTTATTTTTTGATACATATTTCTTCTTTTTGTTGTTTTACAAACATTTGTTTAGCAAGGATATATTGTTTTCCATACAGCTTCTATGTTTCTTCACACAGTTTCTTTATCCCTTATGACAGTTTTTGTTTTTTCTACACTTTTTTTCTACTTTGCCTTTTTTCTACTTTGACTTTTTATAAAGTACAACAGCCCCAGTGTCCTCCTTTACATTTTCAGTTTTATCGTGGCCATTATTCATTGACTTTGCCAAGTACATGTCCCCTACCACACTGTTTACCGTTTCCAGTTTCTTTGCCTGCCCGCTTTATTACAGCATATTAGCTTGCTACAAAGGTCTAGACTTGTATTTGGCCCATATTTTATATGCCCCTGTTCTATCTACTGATGACGTTAGGCACACGTTCATTTGGCCCTCTCATATCACCTAGGATAGCAGAACACGCATTGCACCGCTCTTATTAACTGAACCCTATGAGTGATACAATCGGTCTCTTTATACTTAGTGGATCTTGACTCAGTATGTTTTACATTTGTGATACGGCCCGTGTCTTAGTGATAATGACTTCGTTTTCTGGCATATGTATACGCAATATTTCTTTTGCATATATACTCTATGATGTTGATACCCTTTTTTATACCTGCACCATTTCTGTGATGAGGGATATGCTTCTGGCACTAATCGTACTTAACTTTGGCCCTGGTCTCCTAATGGATTGCTGATATGCACACACACTTGCACTACGAGTAGAATTTTGTGTTTCCCAGTTGCCATAGTGACCAAACTGTTTTGCGCTCCTATTCAAATTACTTGCATTCCCGGTTTTTCTGTAATATGCCAGACCCCTGATGTCCCAGATTTCGGGTACGTGTATTTATTGCTAATCCTCCAATCTGACATGTATTGTTTTTGAACTCTGCTACATTGTGTCCCCACGTTTTCTAAGTTGTCACTAATAGTGTCGTTGTGATATAACTACCGGCCGATTCTCTCCCTATTGCCCATGGTGTTTATGTTCTCAGCTTAGCCACCAGTTGATCGTTTCCCAGGTTGCCGTTAGATTTGACACGGCTTTATGAAATATGTTGCGCTACCCCCTGTGCATTCTTTCTCTGCTATACACGTTAACACTAGACCTTTGCCACACTATTTACTCCTTGACATATGCACACTCAATTGCTATGCAATGAATGCATACTGGTTGCCTGGTTAACATGGCCCATACAGTTACTTTGTATTTATCTCTGTCTTTATTTTTATTATTTTTTATTTTTGTTTGCTGATCTCAACAATGTTGTTCTTGTCATATATGATCTGCTATGATGATGTATTCCATATAGGTCTTATATTATATGTCCTCCAACATTTTGTCCTGCTGTATATATTTATATATGTATATATATGCACTTTTTTTGTTTTGTTTGGCCAGCCTCATTTGTTGCTAGGGGAGTGTCCTCACTGTGTGCGTGGCACCCCACCTGGAGAGCTAGTGATTGGCTGACATACCTACTTAAGGGTGTCTGGTGTGGGTTTGCTCATATTGTATTTTTGTATGTATGAAGAAGGGGCTAATCCCCCCAAAACGTTCACATATTGGAATTAAACTTCTGAAAAGTCCTGGCGAGTGCACTCCTCATTATTTTCTATTTACTTATCTGCTGTACCCTGGGCATTGGAATTGGATTTCTGGAGTGCTTGTCTATATTGAACTTATATATATATATATATATATATATATATATATATATATATATATATATATATATATATATATATATATACATATACATATATATATATATATATACATATACATATATATATATATATATATATATATATATATATATATATATATATACAGTCATATGCAAACATTTAGGAACCCCTGACAATTTCCATGATTTTCATTTATAACTAATTGGGTGTTTGGATAAGCAATTTCATTTTGATCTATCAAACAACTGAAGGACACAGTAATATTTCAGTAGTGAAATGAGGTTTATTGGATTAACAAATATATATATATATATATATATATATATATATATATATAAAAGTAACAAACTTGCACTCGCTGGTCTTTTTAGTGAAATAATGTACTGAAAAATTGTGACGTTTCGAGGACAAAAAATCCCCTTCCTCGAAACGTCACAATTTTTCAGTAAATTATTTCACTAAAAAGACCAGCGAGTGCAAGTTTGTTACTTTTTTATATTGATTTTTACTAGCACCCTGGCTGTTGTTACAAAGTGAGAGTGCACATCTTTGCTACTGATATATATATATATATATATATGTATGTTTTTAATATGATCTGTGTATTTTAAATTATTATGAAGATTAGGCACAATTCCTTTATTTGAGATTTAGTTTCCCATGTCATACAGAGACTTAAAATGCCAGCTTGTCTGGGAGCTGAGTATGGGAAACCCTGCATGGGACAATTTACACTTAGATGATATGAGTCACATCATTTGAGAATGTTTGTATATTCCACTATTCTTACAGATGGACCGTCTGTTCCTTACAGGGGCCTGTAAGTTTTATTACCCATCTTGGGAAGGAAACCCATATATGGGCATATACATCTGAGGGCTCCATAATGATAATATTTACTTTGAAGTGGCCCATCGGTCTTATCTGTACAAAGGTCTAAATCCTTTGTTCTCTCCTGTGTAACCAAGCAGAAGAGGGGGTTGTTCTGTTATGGCTACAGCCCACACAACTCATGTCAAGGGAGACAGTTGACCTGAAATACAAAATTTATTTGATACATATGTAGTTTATTTAATGCTATTCATAGGTACCCTGACAGGTTAATAGTTAAATTTAGTTTTTTGCAATGTGGGGGGCTGGCGGTTTAGGGGTTAATAGGTTTATTTAGTGGCAGAGATGTGGGAGGCAAGATGTTTAGGGGTTCATAACTTTTATCAGTGGTGGTGATGTCGGGGAGTGGCAGAATAGGGGTTAATAGCTTTATTATAGTGGCGGCGATGTTGGGAGCAGCGGAATAATGGTTAATAACTTTATAATAGTGTTTTGATGTTGGGGAGTGGCGGAATAGGGGATAATAATTTTATTATAGTGGTGGCAATGTCGGGGAGTGGTGGAATAGGGGTTAATAACTTTTATTAGTGGCGGAGATGTTGGGAGCGGCAGATTAGGGGTTAATAACTTTATTTAGGTGTCGGCAATGTCGGGGACAGCAGATTAGGGGTGTTTAGATTAGGGGTTTATTTTAGGGTGTTAGGTTTAAACGTAACGTTTGCGTTATGGAGCTTCTCATTCCGCACTTCAGGTGTTAGTTTTTTTTATAACACTCTCTCCCCATTTATGTCTATGGGGAAAGCGTGCACGAGCACGTATTCTCAGCCCTTGGATTTTGTGTGGTATGGAGCTTATCGCCACCATATCGCATGCACAAGGCGGCTTTTCAGAAACTTGTAATGGCAGCGCTATGGAGGGTAAAATAACGCAACTTTTGTTGCGTTCTTTTCGCACCCTCTATAGCGCAAAACTCGTAATCTAGGTGAATGTTAGTTCAGAGCTTAAAGGGACATCAAACCCATATATGTAATTTTATTATGGAGATAGACAAGGCAATCTCAAAAGAGAACAGTAGAAGACTTAACGCATCTAGCAAACAGCCAACAAATACTTCAAATCTGACTAGAATGGAAAGAGAGGCAGTTACAACCCTAGAAAATAACAGAGAAATCATGATTAAAAACTCAGATAAGGGAGGAAGTGTTGTGATCATGGTTATGAGTACTTATGTGGCTGAGGCAGTAAGGCAACTTAGCAACACAGAGGCATACTTACCACTCGGAGGGGATCCTACAGAGCGCTTTAGGGCACTACTTGTGAGCCTTCTGGATGATGGTGTGGAAATGGGCTTTTTAGACAGAAAAAACTTTTAATAGTCTTTTAGTTGACCATCCTGTCATACCCATTTTCCACTATCTCCCGAAGGGTCACAAGAGCCTCATTAACATTAAGGGTAGACCTATTGTTGCAGGTATAGGGTCCCTACTGGAGCCCCTATCCAATTGGGTAGACCAATTTCTTCAGCCACTGATACATAAATTTCCTAGTTACATAAGAGACACAACCCATGCCCTAACAAAAATGGAGAACACTGAGTGGAGAAATGGCTATAGCTGGTTAACAATTGACGTGGTGTCATTGTATTCCAGTATCCCTCACCGATTCGGTTTGAGGGCCATAGAATTTTTTCTTGATCTCTTCACAGATATGGTGGACAATCTGAACCAATTCATTGGGGATATTGTCAAATTCCTCCTTGAACATAGTTCAAGATATAGATAGTATCACCTTTACTACATGGATAGTGAGATATATACGCTATATAGATGACCTCTTGATCATCTGGTCAGGGGATAAGAACACTGCGGAGGAATTTGTACAGTATCTAAACATCAATGATGTAGAGATTAGCTTCACCCATGAATGGGATTAAAGGAGCATTAACTTTTTGGATTTCACCCTCAGCTCAGATGAGGTATATACCAAAATTGTTTCTACTCTCTAAAGAAAGCTCATTACAGGAAATTCGATTCTACATGCAAAGAGCAATCACCCAAAACATGTTTTTGGGGGGATTGCAAAGGGCCAGTTTATGCATCTTAAAAGGAATTGCACACTGTAAGGGGACTTCCTGAAAGAGAGTGGAGACCAAACTAGGTGCTTACGCCAGAGGGGATATCCAAAAAGGGTGGTATCAGGTGCTTTTTCTAAAGTTAAAGACACGGACAGAGAGACCCTGATTAGGGGAAATCCACTGAGGGACTCCAGAAAAACTGAGAAAGACAGGGGTGAACCTATCTTTGTTACAGCTTTCTCCAACCAGTACAGAGAAATATGTTCTATAGTTGAGAAAAATCTACCCATCTTGAGGGGGGATAGGAATTTAAGACCATTTATTGAAAATGTATGCAAATGTGTATACAGAAAGAATTTAACTTTGGGCAACATCTTGTCTCCTAGTCTTCTTAGGGATGAGGGTCGAGCAGATTCATGGCTACGTCATAAAGGAACATTTAAATGTGGCAAAAGAATCTGAGGCTCGTGTGGGTCACTGATAAGTTTTACTCATCCCATTGTATGGAAGTGTATGAGACAAGAGGCTGCATCAATTGTATGAGTAAATTTGTTGTCTATCTGATAGAATGCACTAACTGTTTATGGCAGTACGTGGGAAGTACCACTCAAAGTGGGTACGCGGATAAAGGAACATCTATCATACATTTCAAGTGAGAGACCATGTTCGGCTCTTTCCAAGCACTTTATAGAGGTGCACCATGGCAATTTCAGATCCTTTAGGTGGCAGTTCATTGAACAAATAGTGAGACCACTCAGGGGCGGTAATAAACTGCATATTTTAAGCCGGCAAGAGATATAATGGATCCACAAGTTGGATAGCCTGGCACTGAAAGGATTCAACTTTGAATTTGATATAATCAATTTTTGGCAGAGATGAGGAAGGTTCAGCCCCTGATACCCCTGTTCACAGATTAGACTACTAAATTACCTAGACTAACGTCTGACTGTACCTAAAGGCTCACTCCTGTATCTTATTAAGTGGAAATATCTTCTGTGTGTACTTTAAGAATTTTGGCAGATTGGGAAGAATAAGTAAGATTGCTCTATATGGTTAACATACATACTGATAAGATATAGGATGGTAACTAATGGGAGTAGCTGTTTTTTCCAGGTACGGCCGAGGTCAGCATAGGAGACAAATTAGTGCACCACCCTGGGACTTGGTTTAGGTTCAGATGTTGAGCTCAGGATATTTAATAGTTAAGTAACTTTCTCATTTAGTTTACTCTAGCACAAGGACAGTGTAATCCATGAAGGGATATAGTTCACCCTTTGGTGATATACAAGTATCACTCTCAGAATGACCATAGTATATGTGCTACTATTATTGTCAAATACATACATGAACTGGAAATGTGGTTGCAGAATGTTACCATAAAACACACATATTTAGTTATATAAATAAACTATTTATTTCTGGTGTTAAGATATTTCTCATAGGGAGGTTCTAAGGGCTTTTTACACATACACCTGCACAAATGGAGGTAGATGTGTATTTTGGGGTCTTAGAACACTATAGATAGTTTAGCTATCATAGAGAATTCACTTATATCCTGAATAAGCCTTGTCTTATGCTGTATTATAAAATACTTTCGGCTAGATTTAGAGTTTTGTCGGAAACGACCCGCGTAGCTAACGCTGGGTTTTTTCTGGCCGCACCTTTAAAATAACTCTGGTATTGAGAATCCACAGAATGGCTGCGTTAGGCTCCAAAAAGGGAGCGTACAGGCATATTTAACGCTACTGCAACTCTCGATACCAGAGTTGCTTACGGACGCGGCCAGCCTCAAAAACGTGCTCGTGCACGATTCCCCCATAGGAAACAATGGGACTGTTTGAGCTGAAAAAAACACCTGCAAAAAAGCCGCGTTCAGCTCCTAACGCAGCCCCATTGTTTGCTATGGGGAAACACTTCCTACGTCTGCACCTAACACCCTAACATGTACCCCGAGTCTAAACACCCCTAACCTTACACTTATTAACCCCTAATCTGCCGCCCCCGCTATCGCTGACCCCTGCATATTATTATTAACCCCTAATCTGCCGCTCCGTAAACCGCCGCTAATTACATTATCCCTATGTACCCCTAATCTGCTGCCCTAACATCGCCGACCCCTATATTATATTTATTAACCCCTAATCTGCCGCCCCCAACGTCGCCTCCACCTGCCTACACTTATTAACCCCTAATCTGCCGAGCGGAGCTCACCGCTATTCTAATAAATGTATTAAACACTAAAGCTAATTCTAACCCTAACCCTAACACCCCCCTAAGTTAAATATAATTTTATTCTAACAAAATAAATTAACTCTTATTAAATAACTTATTCCTATTTAAAGCTAAATACTTACCTGTAAAATAAACCCTAATATAGCTACAATATAAATTATAATTACATTGTAGCTATTTTAGGATTAATATTTATTTTACAGGCAACTTTGTAATTATTTTAACCAGGTACAATAGCTATTAAATAGTTAAGAACTATTTAATAGTTACCTAGTTAAAATAATAACAAAATTACCTGTAAAATAAATCCTAACCTAAGTTACAATTAAACCTAACACTACACTATCATTAAATTAATTAAATAAAATACCTACAATTACCTACAATTAAACCTAACACTACACTATCAATACATTAATTAAATACAATATCTACAAATAACTACAATGAAATAAACTAACTAAAGTACAAAAAATAAAAAAGAACTAAGTTACAAAAAATAAAAAAATATTTACAAACATAAGAAAAATCTTACAACAATTTTAAACTAATTACACCTACTCTAAGCCCCCTAATAAAATAACAAAGCCCCCCAAAATAAAAAAAATGCCCTACCCTATTCTAAATTACTAAAGTTCAAAGCTCTTTTACCTTACCAGCCCTGAACAGGGCCCTTTGCGGGGCATGCCCCAAGAAGTTCAGCTCTTTTGCCTGTAAAAAAAAACATACAATACCCCCCCCCCAACATTACAACCCACCACCCACATACCCCTAATCTAACCCAAACCCCCCTTAAATAAACCTAACACTAAGCCCCTGAAGATCTCCCTACCTTGAGTCGTCTTCACCCAGCCGAGACAAATTCTTCATCCAAGCGGAGCAAGAAGAGGTCCTCCATCCGATAGAAGTCTTCATCCAAGCGGGGCAGAAGAGGTCTTCCATCCGACTGAAGTCTTCATCCAAGCGGCATCTTCTATCGTCATCCATCCGGAGCGGAGCGGCAGCATCCTGAAGACCTCCGACGCAGAACATCCATCCTGGCCGACGACTGAACGACGAATGATGGTTCCTTTAAATGACGTCATCCAAGATGGCGTCCCTTGAATTCCGATTGGCTGATAGGATTCTATCAGCCAATCGGAATTAAGGTAGGAATATTCTGATTGGCTGATGGAATCAGCCAATCAGAATCAAGTTCAATCAGCCAATCAGATTGAGCTCACATTCTATTGGCTGATCGGAACAGCCAATAGAATGCGAGCTCAATCTGATTGGCTGATTGGATCAGCCAATCGGATTGAACTTGATTCTGATTGGCTGATTCCATCAGCCAATCAGAATATTCCTACCTTAATTCCGATTGGCTGATAGAATCCTATCAGCCAATCGGAATTCGAGGGACGCCATCTTGGATGACGTCATTTAAAGGAACCATCATTCGTTGTTCAGTCGTCGGCCAGGATGGATGTTCCGCCTTGGAGGTCTTCAGGATGCTGCCGCTCCGCTCCGGATGGATGACGATAGAAGATGCCGCTTGGATGAAGACTTCAATCGGATGGAAGACCTCTTCTGCCCCGCTTGGATGAAGACTTCTACCGGATGGAGGACCTCTTCTTGCTCCGCTTGGATGAAGAATTTGGTTCGGCTGGGTGAAGACGACTCAAGGTAGGGAGATCTTCAGGGGCTTAGTGTTAGGTTTATTTAAGGGGGGTTTGGGTTAGATTAGGGGTATGTGGGTGGTGGGTTGTAATGTTGGGAGGGGTATTGTATGTTTTTTACAGGCAAAAGAGCTGAACTTCTTGGGGCATGCCCTGCAAAGGGCCCTGTTCAGGGCTGGTAAGGTAAAAGAGCTTTGAACTTTAGTAATTTAGAATAGGGTAGGGCATTTTTTTTATTTTGGGGGTCTTTGTTATTTTATTAGGGGGCTTAGAGTAGGTGTAATTAGTTTAAAATTGTTGTAAGATTTTTCTTATGTTTGTAAATATTTTTTTATTTTTTGTAACTTAGTTCTTTTTTATTTTTTGTACTTTAGTTAGTTTATTTCATTGTAGTTATTTGTAGATATTGTATTTAATTAATGTATTGATAGTGTAGT
The DNA here is from genome assembly GCF_027579735.1 of Bombina bombina. Lineage (NCBI taxonomy): Eukaryota > Metazoa > Chordata > Amphibia > Anura > Bombinatoridae > Bombina > Bombina bombina. The sequence continues at coordinate 18,913,145 of NC_069501.1, read as the reverse complement.
GTTAGGTTTAATTGTAGGTAATTATAGGTATTTTATTTAATTAATTTAATGATAGTGTAGTGTTAGGTTTAATTGTAACTTAGTTTAGGATTTATTTTACAGGTAATTTTGTTATTATTTTAACTAGGTAACTATTAAATAGTTCTTAACTATTTAATAGCTATTGTACCTGGTTAAAATAATTACAAAGTTGCCTGTAAAATAAATATTAATCCTAAAATAGCTACAATGTAATTATAATTTATATTGTAGCTATATTAGGGTTTATTTTACAGGTAAGTATTTAGCTTTAAATAGGAATAAGTTATTTAATAAGAGTTAATTTATTTTGTTAGATTAAAATTATATTTAATTTAGGGGGGTGTTAGTGTTAGGGTTAGACTTAGCTTTAGGGGTTAATACATTTATTAGAATAGCGGTGAGCTCCAGTCGGCAGATTAGGGGTTAATAATTGAAGTTAGGTGTCGGCGATGTTAGGGAGGGCAGATTAGGGGTTAATACTATTTATTATAGGGTTAGTGAGGCGGATTAGGGGTTAATAACTTTATTAGAGTAGCGGTGCGGTCCGCTCGGCAGATTAGGGGTTAATAAGTGTAGGCAGGTGGAGGCGACGTTGAGGGGGGCAGATTAGGGGTTAATAAATATAATATAGGGGTCGGCGGTGTTAGGGGCAGCAGATTAGGGGTACATAGCTATAATGTAGGTGGCAGCTCTTTGCGGTCGGCAGATTAGGGGTTAATTATTGTAGGTAGTTGGCGGCGACGTTGTGGGGGGCAGGTTAGGGGTTAATAAATATAATACAGGGGTCGGCGGTGTTAGGGGCAGCAGATTAGGGGTACATAAGTATAACGTAGGTGGCGGTCGGCAGATTAGGGGTTAAAAAAATTTAATCGAGTGGCGGCAATGTGGGGGGACCTCAGTTTAGGGGTACATAGGTAGTTTATGGGTGTTAGTGTACTTTAGAGCACAGTAGTTAAGAGCTTTATGAACCGGCGTTAGCCCAAAAAGCTCTTAACTCCTGGTTTTTTTCTGCGGCTGGAGTTTTGTCGTTAGATTTCTAACGCTCACTTCAGCCACGACTCTAAATACCGGAGTTAGGAAGATCCCATTGAAAAGATAGGATACGCAATTTACGTAAGGGGATCTGCGGTATGGAAAAGTCGCGGCTGAAAAGTGAGCGTTAGACCCTTTTTTGACTGACTCCAAATACCGGCGGTAGCCTAAAACCAGCGTTAGGAGCCTCTAACGCTGGTTTTCACGGCTACTGCCAAACTCCAAATCTAGGCCTTTGTAAATTATTTATGTATGATAATTTCTTATCTATATGTATATACTTTAGCCCTCAGGATTTTTTGATGTACGCTTTTCCTTTGTTTTGCTTAGCTCGTTTAAGGGTTAATTATGAAACAATCAATTAAGTAAAGTAACCAATGACAATGCTCTTAATCTTTTTTAAACTAACTAACCAGTAAGCAATGTAGGTCTATGATTACGGTCGCAAGGACCGAAACCGGTCAGACCATTTCTTTTTGGCTGCTTACTATGTCGAGTTCAGCTAATACTTTGAGATGCCGTGTTTTTTTAATGTTTATTTTGATTAAATACAGTCAGCCAGATTATGAGTTTTGCGGTAACAGGGCTGCGGGTCTAACGAGCAGTTCATGCTCACCGCTCACTTACCCGCAGTGCTGGTATTACAGGTTTAAATCAACCCGGCGTTAACAGGCAAGAAGTGAGCATAGAGCAAAATTGTGCTCCACATCTCACTTCAATACCAGCGCTGCTTAAGTCAGGGAGAGCCGGCTTAAAAAAAAACTAACACCTGTAAAAAAGCAGCGTTTAGCAAATAACGCAGCCCCATTGATTCCTATGGAGAAACATAAGTTATGTTTACACCTAACACCCTAACATGAACCCCGAGTCTAAACACCCCTAATCTTACACTTATTAACCCCTAATCTGCCGACCCCGACACCGCCGCCACCTACATTATATTTATTAGCCCCTAATCTGCCGTCCCCAACATCGCCGCAACTATATTAAACTTATTAACCCCTAAATCTAAGTCTAACCCTAACACCCCCTAACTTAAATAGAATTAAAAGAAATCTAAATAAAATTACTATCATTAACTAAATGATTCCTTTTTAAAACTAAATACTTACCTGTAAAATAAAACTAAGGCCTAGATTTGGAGTTCGGCGGTAGCCGTCAAAACCAGCGTTAGAGGCTCCTAACGCTGGTTTTGGCCGCCCGCTGGTATTTGGAGTCAGTGATTAAAGGGTCTAACGCTCACTTTTCAGCCGCGACTTTTCCATACCGCAGATCCCCCTACGCCATTTGCGTATCCTATCTTTTCAATGGGATCTTTCTAACGCCGGTATTTAGAGTCGTTTCTGAAGTGAGCGTTAGAGCTCTAACGACAAAATTCCAGCCGCCTGAAAATAGCAGGAGTTAAGAGCTTTCTGGCTAACGCCGGTTCATAAAGCTCTTAACTACTGTACCCTAAAGTACACTAACACACATAAACTACCTATGTACCCCTAAACCGAGCTCCCCCCACATCGCCGCCACTCGATTAAAATTTTTAACCCCTAATCTGCCAACCGCCACCTACGTTATCCCTATGTACCCCTAATCTGCTGCCCTAACATCGCCGACCCCTATATTATATTTATTAACCCCTAACCTGCCCCCCACAACATCGCCGCCAGCTACTTAAAATAATTAACCCCTAATCTTCCGACCGCAAATCGCCGCCACCTACGTTATCCCTATGTACCCCTAATCTGCTGCCCTAACATCGCCGACCCCTATATTATATTTATTAACCCCTAATCTGCCCCCCTCAACGTCGCCGACACCTGCCTACACTTATTAACCCCTAATCTGCCGAGCGGACCTGAGCGCTACTATAATAAAGTTATGAACCCCTAATCCGCCTCACTAACCCTATCATAAATAGTATTAACCCCTAATCTGCCCTCCCTAACATCGCCGACACCTAACTTCAATTATTAACCCCTAATCTGCCGAGCGGAGCTCACCGCTATTCTAATAAATTGATTAACCTCTAAAGCTAAGTCTAACCCTAACACTAACACCCCCCTAAGTTAAATATAATTTTTATCTAATGAAATAAATTAACTCTTATTAAATAAATGATTCCTATTTAAAGCTAAATACTTACCTGTAAAATAAATCCTAATATAGCTACAATATAAATTATAATTATATTATAGCTATTTTAGGATTAATATTTATTTTACAGGTAACTTTGTATTTATTTTAACCAGGTACAATAGCTATTAAATAGTTAAGAACTATTTAATAGTTACCTAGTTAAAATAATAACAAATTTACCTGTAAAATAAATCCTAACCTAAGATATAATTAAACCTAACACTACCCTATCAATAAAATAATTAAATAAACTACCTACAATTACCTACAATTAACCTAACACTACACTATCAATAAATTAATTAAACACAATTCCTACAAATAAATACAATTAAATAAACTAACTAAAGTACAAAAAATAAAAAAGAACTAAGTTACAGAAAATAAAAAAATATTTACAAACATAAGAAAAATATTACAACAATTTTAAACTAATTACACCTACTCTAAGCCCCCTAATAAAATAACAAAGCCCCCCAAAATAAAAAATTCCCTACCCTATTCTAAATTAAAAAAGTTACAAGCTCTTTTACCTTACCAGCCCTGAACAGGGCCCTTTGCGGGGCATGCCCCAAGAATTTCAGCTCTTTTGCCTGTAAAAGAATAAATACAATACCCCCCCCCCCAACATTACAACCCACCACCCACATACCCCTAATCTAACCCAAACCCCCCTTAAATAAACCTAACACTAAGCCCCTGAAGATCTTCCTACCTTGTCTTCACCATCCAGGTATCACCGATCCGTCCTGGCTCCAACATCTTCATCCAACCCAAGCGGGGGTTGGCGATCCATAATCCGGTGCTGAAGAGGTCCAGAAGAGGCTCCAAAGTCTTCCTCCTATCCGGCAAGAAGAGGACATCCGGACCGGCAAACATCTTCTCCAAGCGGCATCTTGAAGCAGGCGACGCGGATCCATCCTCTTCTTCCGTTGTCTCCCGACTAATGACGGTTCCTTTAAGGGACGTCATCCAAGATGGTGTCCCTCGAATTCCGATTGGCTGATAGGATTCTATCAGCCAATCGAAATTAAGGTAGGAATTTTCTGATTGGCTGATGGAATCAGCCAATCAGAATCAAGTTCAATCCGATTGGCTGATCCAATCAGCCAATCAGATTGAGCTTGCATTCTATTGGCTGATCGGAACAGCCAATAGAATGGGAGCTCAATCTGATTGGCTGATTGGATCGGCCAATCGGATTGAACTAGATTCTGATTGGCTGATTCCATCAGCCAATCAGAAAATTCCTACCTTAATTCCGATTGGCTGATAGAATCCTATCAGCCAATCGGAATTCGAGGGACGCCATCTTGGATGACGTCCCTTAAAGGAACAGTCATTCGTCGTTCAGTCGTTGGTCCGGATGGATGTTCCGCGCTGGAGGTCTTCAGGATCCTGCCGCTTCGCTCCAGATGGAAGACCATAGAAGATGCCGCCTGGATGATGACTTCAATCGAATGGAAGATCCTCTTCTGCCCCGCTTGGATGAAGACTTTGACCGGATCATGGACCTCTTCAGCCCCCGCTTGGGCTTGGATCAGGACATCGGAGGAGCTCTTCAGGACGGATCGGTGAACCTGGATGGTGAAGACAAGGTAGGAAGATCTTCAGGGGCTTAGTGTTAGGTTTATTTAAGGGGGGTTTGGGTTAGATTAGGGGTATGTGGGTGGTGGGTTGTAATGTTGGGGGGGGGGTATTGTATTTATTCTTTTACAGGCAAAAGAGCTGAAATTCTTGGGGCATGCCCTGCAAAGGGCCCTGTTCAGGGCTGGTAAGGTAAAAGAGCTTGTAACTTTTTTAATTTAGAATAGGGTAGGGAATTTTTTATTTTGGGGGGCTTTGTTATTTTATTAGGGGGCTTAGAGTAGGTGTAATTAGTTTAAAATTGTTGTAAGATTTTTCTTATGTTTGTAAATATTTTTTTATTTTTTGTAACTTAGTTCTTTTTTATTTTTGGTACTTTAGCTAGTTTATTTAATTGTATTTATTTGTAGGAATTGTGTTTAATTAATTTATTGATAGTGTAGTGTTAGGTTAATTGTAGGTAATTGTAGGTAGTTTATTTAATTAATTTATTGATAGTGTAGTGTTAGGTTTAATTGTAGGTAATTGTAGGTAGTTTATTTAATTTATTTATTGATAGTGTAGTGTTAGGTTAATTGTAGGTAATTGTAGGTAGTTTATTTAATTAATTTATTGATAGGGTAGTGTTAGGTTTAATTATATCTTAGGTTAGGATTTATTTTACAGGTAAATTTGTTATTATTTTAACTAGGTAACTATTAAATAGTTCTTAACTATTTAATAGCTATTGTACCTGGTTAAAATAATTACAAAGTTGCCTGTAAAATAAATATTAATCCTAAAATAGCTACAATGTAATTATAATTTATATTGTAGCTATATTAGGATTTATTTTACAGGTAAGTATTTAGCTTTAAATAGGAATCATTTATTTAATAAGAGTTAATTAATTTCGTTAGATGTAAATTATATTTAAGTTATGGGGGTGTTAGGGTTAGGGTTAGACTTAGCGTTAGGGGTTAATACATTTATTAGAATAGCGGTGAGCTCCGCTCGGAAGATTAGGGGTTAATAATTGAAGGTAGGTGTCGGCGATGTTAGGGAGGGCAGATTAGGGGTTAATACTATTTATTATAGGGTTAGTGAGGCGGGTTAGGGGTTAATAACTTTATTATAGTAGCGCTCAGGTCCGCTCGGCAGATTAGGGGTTAATAAGTGTAGGCAGGTGTCGGCGACGTTGAGGGGGGCAGATTAGGGGTTAATAAATATAATATAGGGGTCGGCGATGTTAGGGCAGCAGATTAGGGGTGCATAGGGATAATGTAAGTAGCGGCGGTTTACGGAGCGGCAGATTAGGGGTTAAAAAAAATATGCAGGGGTCAGCGATAGCGGGGGCGGCAGATTAGCGGTTAATAAGTGTAAGGTTAGGGGTGTTTAGACTCGGGGTACATGTTAGAGTGTTAGGTGCAGACGTAGGAAGTGTTTCCCCATAGGAAACAATGGGGCTGCGTTAGGAGCTGAACGCGGCTTTTTTGCAGGTGTTAGGTTTTTTTTCAGCTCAAACAGCCCCATTGTTTCCTATGGGAGAATCGTGCACGAGCACGTTTTTGAGGCCGGCCGCGTCCGTAAGCAACTCTGGTATCGAGAGTTGCATTTGCGGTAAAAATGCTCTACGCTCCTTTTTTGGAGCCTAACGCAGCATTTGTTTAAACTCTCGATACCAGAGTTAAATTTATGGTGCGGCCATAAAAAAGCCCGCGGAGCGTTAACAGCCCTTCTACCGCCAAACTCCAAATCTAGGCCTAAGATAGCTACAATATAACTAATAGTTACATTTGTATCTATCTTAGGGTTTATTTTTATTTTGCAGGCAACTTTGTATTTATTTTAACTAGGTACAATAGTTATTAAATAGTTATTAACTATTTAATAACTCCCTCGTTAAAATAAAGACAAATTTACCTGTAAAATAAAACCTTACCTAAGTTACAATTACACCTAACACTACACTACAATTAAATAAATAAATTAAATTAAATACAATTAACTAAATTACATTAAATTAGCTAAAGCACAAAAAAACCCCACTAAATTACAGAAAATATTAAAACAATTACAAGCATTTTCATTGTTACAAATAGCCCTTAAAAGGGCCTTTTGCGGGGCATTGTCCCAAAGAAATCAGCTCTTTTACCTGTAAAAAAGAAAAAGAAAAACCCCCCAACATTAAAACCCACCATCTACACAACCAACCCTACTCTAAAACCCACCCAATACCCCCTTAAAAAAACCTAACACTAACCCCTTGAAGATCACCTTACCGGGAGACGTCTTTACCCAACCGGGCCGAAGTCCTCAACGAAGCCAGGAGAAGTCTTCAACCAACCGGGCCGAAGTCCTCAACGAAGCCGGGAGAAGTCTTCATCCAATCCGGCAGAAGTAGTCCTCCAGACGGGCAGAAGTCTTCATCCAGACGGCATCTTCTATCTTCATCCATCTTGAGCGGAGCGGGTCCATCTTCAAGACATCCGGCGTGGAGCATCCCCTTCTTTCCGACGACTCACGACGAATGAATGTTCGTTTAAGGTACATCATCCAAGATGGCGTCCCTTCAATTCCGATTAGCTGATAGAATTCTATCAGCCAATCGGAGTTAAGGTAGAAAAAATCCTATTGGCTGATGCACTCAGCCAATAGGATTGAAGTTTAATCCTATAGGCTGATCCAATCAGCCAATAGGATTGAACTTGCATTCTATTGGCTGTTCCAATCAGCCAATAGAATGCAAGCTCAATCCTATTGGCTGATTGCATCAGCCAATAGGATTTTTTCTATCTTAATTCCGATTGGCTTACGTACCTTAAACGAACCTTCATTTGTCGTTAGTCATCGAAAAGAAGAGGATGCTCCACGCCGGATGTCTTGAAGATGGACCCGCTCCGCTCAAGATGGATGAAGATAGAAAATGCCGTCTGGATGAAGACTTCTGCCCGTCTGGAGGACCACTTCTGCTGGCTTGGATGAAGACTTCTCCCGGCTTCGTTGAGGACTTCAGCCGGGTTGGGTGAAGACTTATCCCAGTAAGGTGATCTTCAAGGGGTTAGTGTTAGGTTTTTTTAAGGGGGTATTGGGTGGGTTTTAGAGTAGGGTTGGTTGTGTGGGTGGTGGGTTTTAATATTGAGGGGATTACAGGTAAAAGAGCTGATTTCTTTGGGGCAATGCCCCGCAAAAGGCTCTTTTAAGGGCTATTTGTAATTTAGTGTAGGGTAGGGATTTTTTTATTTTGGGGGGGGGGCTTTTTATTTTGTTAGGGGGATTAGATTAGGTGTAATTAGTTTAAAATTCTTGTAATTGTTTTATTATTTTCTGTAATTTAGTGTTTTTTGTGCTTTAGCTAATTTAATGTAATTTAGGTAATTGTATTTAATTGTATTAATTTAATTAATTTATTTAATTGTAGTGTAGTGTTAGGTGTAATTGTAACTTAGGTTAGGTTTTATTTTACAGGTACATTTGTCTTTATTTTAACTAGGGAGTTATTAAATAGTTAATAACTATTTAATAACTATTGTACCTAGTTAAAATAAATACAAAGTTGCCTGTAAAATAAAAATAAACCCTAAAATAGATACAAATGTAACTATTAGTTATATTGTAGCTATCTTAGGTTTATTTTACAGGTAAGTATTAAGTTTTAAATAGGAATAATTTAGTTAATGATAGTAATTTTATTTAGATTTCTTTTAAAGGGCCATTATACACTCATTTTTTCTTTGCATAAATATTTTGTAGATGACCTATTTATAAAGCCCATAAAGTTTTTTTTTTTTTAAAAAGGTATCATTTTGCTTATTTTTAAATAACATTGCTCTGATTTTCAGACTCCTAACCAAGCCCCAAAGTTTTATTTGAATACCGTCAGCTACCTTCTCCAGTTTGCTCCTGTTTGTGTAAAGGGTCTTTTCATATGCAAAAGAAGGGGGAGGGGGGAGTGTCTTATTTGTCACTTGCAGTGGGCTTTCCGGCTATTTTTCAACAGAGCTAAACTGAAAGCTTCTAAGTACGTTTTTAAACCATTTTATACTGGATTTTTATATTAGTATCTGTGCATCTTATTCTTTATAGTAGTGTCTATTACATGCAGGTATGAAAATGAGTGTATACTGTCCCTTTAATTCTAAGTTAGGGGGTGTAAGGATTAGGGTTAGACTTAGGTTTAGGGATTAATACATTTAGTATAGTGTTAATGAGGTTGGGGGTGGCAGATTAGGGGTTAATAATTTTATTATAGTGGCGGCGATGCGGGAGTGCGGCAGATTAGGGGTTAATAATTTTATTATAGTGGCGGCTATGCGGGAGTGCAGTGGTTTAGGAGTTAATAATTTTATTATAGTGGCGGTGATGCGGGTAGTGCGGCGGTTTAGGGGTTAATAATTTTATTATAGTGGCGGCGATGTGGGAGTGCAGCGGTTTAGGAGTTAATAATTTTATTATAGTGGCGGCGATGAGGGAGTGCGGCAGATTAGGGGTTTATAATTTTATTATAGTGGCGGTGATGCGGGAGTGTGGCGGTTTAGGGGTTAATAATTTTATTATAGTGGCGGCGATGCGGGAGTGCGGCGGTTTAGGGGTTAATAATTTTATTATAGTGGTGGCGATGCGGGAGTGCGGCGGTTTAGGAGTTAATAGGTAGTTAATGGGTGTTAGTGTACTTTTTAGCACTTTAGTTAGGAGTTTTATGCTACAGCTTTGTAGCATAAAACTCTTAACTACTGACTTTAAAATGCGTTAGGGATCTTGTGGGTAAGGGGCTACCACTCACTTTTTTGCCTCCCAGGACAGACTCGTAATACCGGCGTTAGGCAAGTCCCATTGAAAAAATAGGATACGCTATAGACGTAAGTGGACTTTTGGGAAGGCCAAAAAAGTGAGTTGTACGACTGTACCTGCAAGACTCGTAATACCTGCGGTCGTTAAAAAGCAGCGTTAGGACCTTCTAACGCTGCTTTTTAACTCTAACGCAAAACTCGTAATCTAGCCGTTTATGTTTTAACTTCACTGGAGCCTGCTTAGTTTTGGAACAAAGTATACCTTCTTTTTCCTTAAGTCTATATGGAGCACTGGGGCTCCTTCATATAACCGACGAAGCACACCTCCAAGACAGGAGCCAATTGCAGGCCACACATGCTAGACCCATGACGTCACAACGTCAAACCAAGACCGAGGACCTTTGTTGATAGTGGATCCGACAAGAAGAAAGGGAGACAAAGAGGCTTAGAGCAGAGATGGGAATGAAGTGATGGTCCACTCAGCTATTTGATGCAGTTCTCTACCCTACACAGATCCGGAGGACACAGCAAAGGGTGAGTCCCTCTTTTATTGCTCACGGAGCAGGACAGTGACTTACAACAATTGTAGATTAAGTAATATGCCTAACATTGCTGTTTTTACTCCGCTGATTTCACACCAAGCACTATAGCACAGAGGTAGGAGGGACGTGGTCCCGGTCCTCTGAGGTTGCATACATACAAGTTCCGTTATATGGATAATTATCTGATGGGACATGCAGGAGTTGGACTCTCATAGAACTGTCTGACGTTATACAGAGAATAATAAAGATGACATAATATGGGCACACTCACATGTGGATACCTTCCTTTTGTATTCTGTCAATCTCAAGCAACATTAAAAATTTTAAGGTTAGAATTCTTCATATATCCTTTTTAGTAGAAATAGCAATGTTCAAGCTAATCACATGAGTGATCTATGTTTAGCCATCAATCATCAGCTACATAGTATATTTACAAATGCTCTTCATCAAAGGATAGCAAAATAATTAAGTTAAATCAGATATTTTTTTAAATTAAATACATTATCAAAATTGCATGTTATTTATACATCATTCAACATATATTTTGTTTTTCTTTCCCTTAAAGATAATACTTAAAGGAATTCTGGTACACTATTATTTTTAGATTTATTTTTTTACTATAAACATTTTATTTTTTTAACCGAACCATAAAATAGAATAAAAACGAGCTATAAACCAAAAAATAAAACAATCAAATAAAGCCACGTATTGCCTCCTGTAACTGATTGATTGTGCCGACAACATTCTGTAGGCCATCAGCTAGTTGCCCAAATAATTGTGGCAGGATGGGGTCAGTTTGGGTCCCCTGATCAGCATCTATAAAAACACAAAATAAAATATGTTCTACCAATTAATTATAAAGATACAAATGTTAAAACATAATATGATATTTTCTTGCATTCTGTTCCAGCCACCTCATCATCTCACAACGCTGGCGATATGGCTGGGGCAGGATCCTCGCCAATGGATTCTTCTCTTTCGGCTGTCACAGATGAAGCACAAACACAAATCATCGTTAGGATGAGGAATATGTGACAATGCCTATATTATACTCATCATTGTTGTATACTGTTATGATCACATGATGTAAAATTCTATTCAGAAAGACCATTACAGTAATTTAAATTAACTTTTAAAAAACTCCCTTTTTAATGTTAAAGACTGCAAACATTGTGTTATAATTGAAAATTACCTTGGAAATCATCAGGGACCTCTGATTGGCTCCCTGACTCATCCTCGAAATGCGTATCACGGAGAAGGCTCATTGGGAGTGGAGGGTAAGAGCAATGGCTCTGTGGTGTTGCCATAGATATTGGCCTAATGTATCTGAGAATTCTCCCTCTTCTTCTTGATAAATCTGTGAACATATAAAGATGTATGTCAACATTAGATCCATGTGCTATGTTTTCTTCTGTGTAATGTATCTGCTGCTGTAATGCATGGACGGAGCTTGTATTATTCATCAGAAAATAACAACCTTTTTAACAAACAATATATACATGCAGATATGCATTGTCAAATATGTTAGACAAAGTGTGGCCTAATGTCATCATCAATGTTTATCTTTAATACTAATTTCACATATTAATACTTTGAAATTATAATACACAATATAAAAAAGGACACTTACAAATCCTGATGAGTGATCTTATGGACTGATAATAGTCTGGTTCTCGTCGTCTTAGGTTGCTAAAATGACGCAGACATTGTCGTTGCGTCCTTTTAGTACCCGAGACTCGGTACATTCTCCTCATTATTTCGTATATAATATGATCGCGACTATCCTGAACTCCTCCGATTCTCCTTGGAAAGTACTTGTTCATCCCATATACGAGAATAACAAGTTCCCTAGCAGAAAAAGCACTTGGATGCACCATATTGGATAAAATTACCTCGTACAATATAATAATTTCTGTGCTACTAATCACTAACGGCCAGATTGCGAGTTTTGCGGTAAGAGCTGCTCGGTGCTAACTTGCAGTTTATTGTCACCACTCACTTACCTACAGCGCTGGTATTACAGGTTTTTATAAACCTGGCGTTAAAAGGCAATAAGTGAGCGTAGAGCAAAATTGAGCTCCACACTGCACTCCAATACCAGCGCTGCTTAAGTCAGCGGTGAGCTGGTTTTACGTGCTCGTGCACGATTTCCCCATAGACATCAATGGGGAGAGCCGGCTGAAAAAAAGCCTAACACTTGCAATAAAGCAGCGTAAAGCTCCGTAACGCAGCCCCATTGATTTCTGTGGGGAAACTAAAGTCCTTCATTGAGAACTTCTTGCCACTATTACGAGCAAACCCCAGGCACCATCACGGCTGCCAGAGACTGGACCAAAGCGACAACGGACGCCAAGGCCGCAGGTGGTAAGGCCCTCAGCTGCTGGCACGTAGCCATCCAAGCCTCCGCCACCGAATCCTACCCTCCCACACTAGGAGCCCCACTACAATCTGGAACCCTGGGGCTAAAATTGAGCGAACGCAGCACAATCGGAACTGATCGGAACAGCCAATAGAATGCAAGCTCAATCCTATTGGTTTATTGGATCAGCCAATAGGAGTTGAAGTTCAATCCTATTGGCTGATTCCTTCAGCCAATAGAATTTTTTTTAACTTAATTCCGATTGGCTGATAGAATTCTATCAGCCAATCGGAATTGAAGGGACGCCATCTTGGATGACGTACCTTAAATGAACCTTCATTCGGTCTTCGCCGTCGATGGAAGAGGATGCTCCGCGCCGGATTTTTTTGAAGATGGACCAGCTCCGCTCCAGAAGGATGAAGATAGAAAATGCCATCTGGATGAAGACTTCTGCCCGTCTGGAGGACCTCTTCTGCCCGGCTTGGATGAAGACTTCTGCTCATCTGGAGGACATCTTCTGCCCGACTTGGATGAAGACTTGGGCCCGGTTGGGTGAAGACTTCTCAAGGTAGGGTGATCTTCAAGGGGTTAGTGTTAGGTTTTATTAAGGGGGGGATTGGGTGGGTTTTAGAGTAGGGTTGGGTGCGTGGGTGGTGGGTTTTAATGTTGGGGGGGTATTGTACTTTTTTTACAGGTAAAAGAGCTGATTACTTTGGGGCAATACCCCCTCAAAAAGCCGTTTTAAGGGCTATTTGTAATTTAGTATAGGGTAGGGCTTTTTATTATTTTGGGGAACTTTTTTATTTTATTAGGGGGGTTAGATTAGGTGTAATTAGTTTTAAAATCTTGTAATTATTTTATTATTTTCTGTAATTTAGTGTTTGTTTTTTTCCGTCCTTTAGATAATTGTTTTTAATTGTTTTTAATTGTATTTAATTGTAGTTAATTTAGGGAATTAATTTAATTATAGTGTAGTGTTAGTTGTAATTGTAACTTAGGTTAGGGTTTATTTTACATGTACTTTTGTATTTCTTTTGACTAGGAAGTTATTAAATAGTTAATAACTATTTAATAACTATTCTACCTAGTTAAAATAAATACAAAGTTGCCTGTAAAATAAAAATAAACCCTAAGATAGATACAAATGTAACTATTAGTTATATTGTAGCTATCTTAGGTTTATTTTACAGGTAAGTATTTAGTTTTAAATAGGGATTTTTTATTTAATAATAGTAATTTTATTTAGATTTATTTAAATTATATTTAAGTTGGGGGGGTTAGGGTTAGACTTAGATTTAGGGGTTAATATATTTATTATAGTGGCGACGATGTCCGGTTCGGCAGATTAGGGGTTAGAAATGTAAGTGTTTGCGATGTGGGGGGCTCGGTTTAGGGGTTAATAGGTAGTTTATGGGTGTTAGTGTAATTTTTAGCACTTTAGTTAAGAGTTTTATGCTACGGCGTTAGCCCATAAAACTCTTAACTACTGACTTTCAAATGCGGTAACAGGCTTGACAGGAGAGGATGTACCGCTCACTTTTAGGAAGACTCATAATACCGGCATTAGGCAAATCCCATTGAAAAAATAGGATACGAAATTGACGTAAGTGGATTTGCGGTATTTTAGAGTCTGGCCAAAAAAGTGAGCGGTAAACCCTCTCCTTCAAGACTAGTAATACCAGCGGGCATTAAAAAGCAGCGTTGGGACCTCTCAACGCTGCTTTTTAACCCTAACGCAAGACTCGTAATCTAGCTGATAGGATTTATTTCACCATTTTGCGATGACAAACAGCATTAGAGCAAAACCTTTCTGTGTTTTAAATCTCCCATTGATTTCTATGGCATTTGCAGCCTTAAAGGTGGAAGATTAAACAATAGGTACACTGTGTCGGAATGGAGGCAAGCGTACCTGTTGAATGTTTGATAAATTGGCAAGAGGTTCAAATAGAGTCGAATGTGAAGGCGGATCATCAGTATTCAGCTCAAATAAAGCAAGCATTGATATGCGTCAGATTGATCTCACGGGAGCGTATATTACGTCAAACATTTCAACATTTAACGATCTGATGCAGAATTCCAGCTTATTATCAGTTGAAGCATTAATAAATCAGCCCCTAAGTATCTAAACTAAAATACCTCAAAATTACATACATATATGTATCGAAATACTAGAAAGTATTAACAACTAAAAATACAATGAGGTAAAAGAAAGAATTAAAATAAAATTTAAGTAAAAGTGAAATTACATAGACAGAATGAGGATCAACCACCTATAGTGGATATACAACTGTCCTAAAGTAATGGATAAACCAATATTCTATCTTTCCTCATCATATAAAATGAGACAGAAAATGAAAAGATTACATCTACTGTATATAGTAACAGATTAATAGACTAAATCTTAGTGCATAAATACAAAAGAAGATAATTTGGTAAATACTATATATATATATATATATATATATATATATATATATATATATATATATATATGAAAAAAATATATAAAAGTGCATACAAATAAAAATAATAATGTATGTATATAAAGGAATAAGAAGACGGAGAAATCAAATTAAAAAATAAAATTAGAAAAATCAAATTACAAAATGACAGAGTTCAAAATCTTTCTTTAGTATATTATCCAATTGGCTGATTTGAATTTGTCAGCCAATAGGAATGCAAGGGTACCCCCATATAAAAGCCATTCCTTGCATCCAATCTTCAGTGTGCGGCTGGAGTCAATGCTCTGAAGAGGGGGGCCGACATCGCCGATGACATCGCCAAGGACTTGTCATCACCGGGATGAAGATAGAAGATGGACCACGGCCTGGATGAAGATTGGAGAAGATGCTCTGCCGATGTATGAAGATGTCTTGCCGCCAGGATGAAGATGGAGTGGCGCCCTTCATCATTGGTGAGTACCATTTTGGGGATTAGAGTTAGGGTTTTTTTATTTTTGGGGTGGCTTTTTTTTCAAGATTAGGGATTTTTTTTTTGGGGCTGAAACAGATCAGAATATCCTTTTAAGGGCAATGCCTATCCAAATGCCCTTTTTGGGGCAATGGTTAGATTAGGTTTTTTTTAGTTAGGTTTGTTTATTTTAGGTGGGTTGGGTGGGTTGGGTGTTGTAATGTTAGGGGGAAACGGTGTTGGGTTTGGTGTTGTAATGTTAGGGGGAAATTGGTGTTTTTTTTAAGGTAAAAGAGCTGTTAGCTTTAAGACAATGCGCTGCAAAAGGCCCTTTTAAGGGCTATTGGTAGTTTATTTTTAGATTGGGGGTTTTATTTATTTTGGGTGCTTTTTTGGGGGGTATTAAAAAAGGAATAATTTGTATTATTTTGGATAATATTGTTATTTTTTGTAATGGTAGCTTTTTTTTTATTTATTTTTAATGTTAGTGTTTAATTTTTTTTAATGGTAGTTTTTTGTGGTAATGTTAGGTTTTATTATTTTTAGTAATGTTATTTTTTTTTTTTTTGGTAATGTAGCTTTTTGTATAAATTTTTTTTTTTTAAATAAGTAATGTTAGGTTTGTTTTTAGTTTAAGCTTAGGTTTTAATTTTGTTTCACAGGTAAGTTTTTATTTATTTTAAGGTAGTAAGTATATTTTAACTTTAATTTACAGTCGGTGTATTTCAATTTTGTTAACGTTAGGGGGTGTTAGGTTTAGGACTTAGTAGTTTAATTTAGGTGGTTGTGCTGTGGGGGGACGATGGTTTAGGGGTTAATAGCTTTATTTAGTGTTGGCGATGTGGGGGATGGCGATTTAGGGGTTAATAGCTTTATTTAGTGTTGGCGATGTGGGGGGGCGGTTTAGTGGTTAATACCTATATTTAGTGTTGGCGATGTGGGGGGGGGGGCAGTGGTTTAGTGGTTAATAGCTTTATTTAGTGTTGGCGATGTGGGGGGGCGGTTTAGTGGTTAATAGCTTTATTTAGTGTTGGTGATGTGGGGGGGGGCAGCGGTTTAGTGGTTAATAGCTTTATTTAAAGTTGGCGATGTGGTGGATGGCGGTTTAGGGTTTATTAGACTAGGGGCTTAAGTTAGGGTGTTAGGTTTTTTGAAAACTTTCTTTTCTCCATAAACTTCACTGGGGACTGTGAAAATGTGATGGCGATTTTGCAATTACAGGTGTTTTTTTACAACATTTTTTCTCCATTGATCTCTAAGGGAGAATACGTGCATGAGCATGCCAAGTCGGAACTTGGTTTTTGTGCGGTATGCGGGGGAACGCAAAAAGAAAGTTTTCTTGAAACTTGTAATGGCTGTACAATTGAAATTGGTTTAAAGCCACATTGCGCACGGTATGTTCACAATGGATTTAATGCCCAATTTGTAATCCAGGCCCTAGTGTGGAGCAGCTGTTTGTAAGCGTTTTTTCTACTGATTTGTGTCAGTTTAAAAAACAATCACTCACAGAAGGCGCAGCAAGGAGTTCCCTGCCTAGAGCTGTTCTGAGTGATCAAACAGATTATTTGCTGCATCACAGCCTCACCAGCAACTGCTCCACATTATCTTGTGTCACACATGTCCCAGCTCAGTGGCAGCCCTCCAATTCTCCTGCAGGGGACATTTCCAGGGACAAAAAAAAAATCTAGGGACATGAAACAAAATCCAGGGACATAAAACAAAATCAGGGACATAAAACAAAATCCAGGGACTGTCCCTGGAAATCAGGGACAGCTGGCAAATATGCTATACCCAGATTTATATGAAACAATTGTAACATACAAGAATGTGTGCAAAATTTGGGTTGAGTGTCCCTTTAAGCATACCCTATACGTTCCATGTATATCGCGACCGAGCTAAACATCGCTCATATTACAAGTTTAAAGTTATGTGTTGCATTCGAGTGCTACACATAGTACTAAAAAAACGTGATTTGAGACAGCGCCAAATACTATAAAATATTTAAAGATATAGGCCTCTAGTTATCAAGCCGTCTACTTACCTGCCTTCGCCGGCCCCAATACGCCATCCTAAGCTTGCCTCACATTGCCGCCGCGGACCTGAATACGCTCGCCAAAGTTATCAAAAAAGCTGTAAAAAAGCCGCGCACCAAGTACGGGGCAATGAGCAGCGGACTGTGAGTTATCACTCATCCGATCTCGCTGCTCTTCGGCTTTTTCCCAGCTTTATTGATAAGCTGTCACTAAGCACCCACACTAAACTACACTGTTCTACCCCCTATACCGGCACCCCCGGAGCCCCCCGCAACTAAATAAAGTTATTAACCCCTAAACCACCGCTCCTAGGCCCCGCCGCAACTATAATAAATGTATTAACCCCTAAACCGCCGCTCCCGGACTCCGCCGCCACCTACATAATACCTATTAACCCCTATCCTGCCCCCCCTATACCGCCGCCACCTATAATAAATTTATTAACCCCTATCCTGCGGATCCCGGACCCCGCCGCAACTAAATAAATAGTTTAACCCCTAAACCGCCGCTCCCGGAACCCGCCGCCACCTATATTAAACTTATTAACCCCTAATCTGCCCCCCCTACACCGTCGCCACCTCTAATAAATTTATCAACCCCTATCCAGCCCCCCCTACACCGCCGCAACTTATAATAAAATTATTAACCCCTAAACCTAAGTCTAACACTAACCCTAACATCCCCCTATCTTAAATATTAATTAAATAAATCTAAATAAATATAACTCTTATTAAATTAATTATTCCTATTTAAAACTAAATACTTACCTGTAAAATAAACCATAAGATAGCTACAATGTAATTAATAATTACATTGTAGCTATCTTAGGATTTATATTTATTTTACAGGTAACTTTGTATTTATTTTAACTAGGTACAATAGTTATTAAATAGTTATTAACTATTTAATAACGACCTAGCTAAAAGAAATACAAAATTACCTGTAAAATAAATCCTAACCTAAGTTACAATTAAACCTAACACTACACTATCATTAACTTAATTAAATTAATTAACTACAAATACCTACAATTAAATACAATTAAATAAACTAACTAAAGTGCAAAAAATAAAAAAATATTACAAGATTTTTAAGCTAATTACACCTAATCTAAGCCCCCTAATAAAATAACAAAGCCCCCCAAAATAAAAAAAATGCCCTACCCTATTCTACATTACAAAAGTTAACAGCTCTATTACCAGCCCTTAAAAGGGCCTTTTGCGGGGCATGCCCCAAAGTAATCAGCTCTTTTGCTTGTTAAAAAAAATACAACCCCCCCCAACATTAAAACCCACCACCCACATACCCCTACTCTAACCCACCCAAACCCCCCTTAAAAAAACCTAACACTAACCCCCTGAAGATCTCCCTACCTTGAGTCGTCTTCAGCCAGCCGACCACCGATGGAACAGAAGAGGACATCCGCAGCGGCCGAAGTCATCATCCAAGGGGCGCTGAAGAGGTCTTCCATCCGATAGAAGTTTTCATCCATGCGGCGTCTTCAATCTTCATCCATCCGGAGCGGAGCCATCCTCTTCCAACGACGCCTACCCGACGAATGGATATTCCTTTAAGTGACGTCATCCAAGATGGCGTCCCTCGAATTCCGATTGGAATTAAGGTAGGAGAAATCTGATTGGCATCAGCCAATCAGATTTTTCCTACCTTAATTCCGATTGGCTGATAGAATCCTATCAGCCAATCGGAATTCGAGGGACGCCATCTTGGATGACATCACTTAAAGGAATATCCATTCGTCGGGTAGGCGTTGTTGGAAGAGGATGGCTCCGCGTCGGCTCGTTTGAAGAAGGCTCCGCTCCGGATGGATGAAAATTGAAGACGCCGCATGGATGAAGACTTCTATCGGATGGAAGACCTCTTCAGCACCCCTTGGATGATGACTTCGGCCGCTGCGGATGTCCTCTTCTGTTCCATCGGTGGTCGGCTGGCTGAAGACGACTCAAGGAAAGGAGATCTTCAGGGGGTTAGTGTTAGGTTTTTTTAAGGGGGGTTTGGGTGGGTTAGAGTAGGGGTATGTGGGTGGTGGGTTTTAATGTTGGGGGGGTTGTATTTTTTTAACATGCAAAAGAGCTGATTACTTTGGGGCATGCCCCGCAAAAGACCCTTTTAAGGGCTGGTAATAGAGCTGTTAACTTTTGTAATGTAGAATAGGGTAGGGCATTTTTTTATTTTGGGGGGCTTTGTTATTTTATTAGGGGGCTTAGATTAGGTGTAATTAGCTTAAAAATCTTGTAATATTTTTTTATTTATTGTAACTTATTTTTTTTTATTTTTTGTAACTTAGTTTTTTTTATTTTTTGTACTTTAGTTAGTTTATTTAATTGTATTTAATTGTAGGTATTTGTAGTTAATTAATTTAATTAAGTTAATGATAGTGTAGTGTTAGGTTTAATTGTAACTTAGGTTAGGATTTATTTTACAGGTAATTTTGTATTTCTTTTAGCTAGGTCGTTATTAAATAGTTAATAACTATTTAATAACTATTGTACCTAGTTAAAATAAATACAAAGTTACCTGTAAAATAAATATAAATCCTTAGATAGCTACAATGTAATTATTAATTACATTGTAGCTAACTTATGGTTTATTTTACAGGTAAGTATTTAGTTTTAAATAGGAATAATTTATTTAATGATAGTGTAGTGTTAGGTGTAATTGAAACTTCGGTTAGTTTTTATTTTACAGGTAAATTTGACTTTATTTTATCTAGGTAGCTATTAAATAGTTAATAACTATTTAATAGCTATTGTACCTAGTTAAAATAAATTTAAATGTGCCTGTAAAATAAAAATAAATCCTAAAATAGCTACAATATAATTATTAGTAATATTGTAGCTATATTAGGGTTTATTTTATAGGTAAGTATTTAGTTTTAAATAGGTATAATTCATTTAATAAGAGTTATATTTATTTAGATTTATTTAATTAATTTTTAAGATAGGGGGGTGTTAGGGTTAGTGTTAGACTTAGGTTTAGGGGTTAAAAATTTTATTATAGGTTGCGGCGGTGTAGGGGGGGCAGGATAGGGGTTGATAAATTTATTATAGGTGGTGACGGTGTAGGGGGGGGCAGATTAGGGGTTAATAAATTTAATATAGGTGGCGGCGGGGTCCGGGAGCGGCGGTTTAGGGGTTAAACAATTTATTTAGTTGTGGCGGGGTCCGGAAGTGGCGGTTTAGGGGTTAATATATTTATTATATTTGCGGTGGGGTCCGGGAATGTCGGTTTAGGGGTTAGCATGTTTAATATAGGTGGCGGCGGTGTAGGGGGGACAGATTAGGGGTGTTTAGACTTGGGGTACTTTTGCCGGTGTGTAGGGCTTGATAACTTAGGCAAATCTGCCTCGCCACAAATACGCTGTGGAATTCCAGTGTATTTGAGGTTGACGGCTTGATAACTAGAGGCCATATTGTCACTGTGTCTCGCTTCCCTGTTTAACAATATCGGGAATACTCAGGGATTTCCCCCATCTATGCTTTTAGCACATGTCACCACCATCCCGAAACCTGGAAAGACAACTGACCGGCCTGAGAATTTTAGGCCGATATCACTTCTTAACATGGATCTAAAGATCTTTGCAAAAATTCTCTCGACAAGATTGAATAAATATTTGCCACAGCTAATATCCCCTGACCAAGTGGGGTTTGTCCCTGGCTGTGAGGCCAGGGATAACATCATAAAAGCCACCCTCTTAGTGAATTATGCGCAACAAAATAATATTCCATCTGTGCTCGTCTCAACAGACGCCGAGAAGATGTTCGACAGGGTCAGCTGGACTTTCCTTAAAGCTGTCCTGTCAAAAATGAATTTTGGCCAACCCTTCATGCAAAAAGTCTTCTCCCTCTATACGGAACCTACAGCACAAGTTAAAATTAGCAACATATTATCCTACCCCTTTAAAATATCAAACGGCACAAGACAGGGATGCCCCCTGTCCTCACTGCTATTCGCCCTCACGATAGAAATATTAGCACAAAAAATTTGAGTCAACCAGAAAATCTCTGGAATAAAAATAGGAGACCATGAACATAAAGTATCATTATACGCGGACAATGTTCTGCTTTCCGTCGCAAGCCCCCTGACTTCGATCCCAGAAATTCTTAAGGAATTTGAAGAATACGGCAAGGTAGCCAACATTAACTTAAACCACACAAAGGGGGGTAGTTATCATCGTGTCTACTTTTCCTGCCTTCGCCGACCCAATACGCCCGCCTAAGCTCGCCTCAAATTGCCGCCGCGGACCTGCAAAAATTCGCCTAAGTTATCAAAAAAGCTGTCAAAAAGCCGTGCACCAAGTACGGGGTGTTGAGCAGCGGACTGTGATAGTTAGGACTCATCCGATCTCGCTGCTCTTCGGCTTTTTTACAGCTTTCTTGCTAGCCTGTCACTAAGCACCCACACTAAACTACACTGTTCTACCCCCTATACCGGCGCCCCCGGAGCCTCCTGCAACTAAATAAAGTTAGTAACCCCTAAACCGCCGCTCCTAGACACCGCCGCAACTCTTATAAATGTATTAACCCCTAAACCGCCGCTCCCTGACCCCGCCGCAACCTATATTAAATTTATTAACCCCTATCCTGCCCCCCCTACACCGTCGCCACCTATAATAAATTTATTAACCCTATCCTGCCCCCCCTACACCGTCGCCACCTATAATAAATTTATTAACCCCTATCCTGCCCCCAACTACACCGCCGCCACTGTAATAAATTTATTAACCCCTAAACCTAAGTCTAACACTAACCCTAACACCCCCTAACTTAAATATTAATTAAATAAATCTAAATAATATTTCTATTATGAACTAAATTATTCCTATTTAAAACTAAATACTTACCTGTAAAATAAACCCTAAGATAGCTACAATGTAATTAATAATTACATTGTAGCTATCTTAGGATTTATATTTATTTTACAGGTAACTTTGTATTTATTTTAGCTAGTTAGAATAGTTATTAAATAGTTATTAACTATTTAATAACTACCTAGCTAAAAGAAATACAAAATTACCTGTAAAATAAATCCTAACCTAACACTACACTATCATTAAATTAATTAAATAAATTAACTACAAATAACTACAATTAAATACAATTACATAAACTAACTAAAGTACAAAAAATAAAAAAAGCTAAGTTACAAAAAAAAAAAAAATAGGTTACAAACATTTAAAAAATATTACAACAATTTTAAGCTAATTACACCTAATCTAAGCCCCCTAATAAAATAACAACCCCCCCCCAAAATAAAAAAATGCCCTACCCTATTCTAAATTAAAAAAGTTCAAAGCTCTTTTACCTTACCAGCCCTTAAAAGGGCCTTTTGTGGGGCATGCCCCAAAGAATTCAGCTCTTTTGCCTGTAAAAGAAAAATACAACCCCCCCCCCAACATTAAAACCCACCACCCACATACCCCTAATCTAACCCAAACCCCCCTTAAAATAACCTAACACTAATCCCCTGAAGATCATCCTACCTTGAGTCGTCTTCACTCAGCCGAGCAGTGATGGAACCGAAGAGGACATCCGGAGCGGCAGAAGTTATCCTCCAAGGGGCGCTGAAGAAGTCTTCTATCCGGGCGATGTCATCTTGGAAGATGTTAGAATAAATCCTAACATAGGTACAATGTAATTATTATTTATATTGTAGCTATATTAGGGTTTATTTTATAGGTAAGTATTTAGTTTTAAATAGGATTAATTTAGTTCATAATAGAAATATTATTTAGATTTATTTAATTAATATTTAAGTTAGGGGGGTGTTAGGGTTAGTGTTAGACTTAGGTTTAGGGGTTAATAAATTTATTACAGTGGCGGAGGGGTCAGGGAGCGGCGGTTTAGGGGTTAATATGTATAGAGTAGCTTGCGGTGGGTTCCAGGAGCGGCGGTTTTAGGGGTTAATACATATATTATAGTTGTGGTGGGCTCCGGGAGCGGCGGTTTAGGGGTTAATACATATATTATAGTTGCGGTGGGCTCCGGGAGCGGCGGTTTAGGGGTTAATATGTATAGAGTAGCTTGCGGTGGGCTCCGGGAGCGGCGGTTTAGGGGGTAATACATTTATTTAGTTGCGGCGGTGTAGGGGGGACAGATTAGTGGTGTTTAGACTCGGGGTACGTGTTAGGGTGTTAGGTGCAGACATCTCCCATAGGAATCAATGGGATGTCTGGCAGCAGCGAACTTGTACTTTCGCTATGGTCAGACTCCCATTGATTCCTATGGGATCCGCCGCCTCCAGGGTGGCGGATTGAAAACCAGGTACGCTGGGCCGTAAAAGTGCCGAGCGTACCTGCTAGTTTTTTGATAACTAGCAAAAGTAGTCAGATTGTGCCGCACTTGTGTGCGGAACATCTGGAGTGACGTAAGAATCGATCTGTGTCGGACTGAGTCCGGCAGATCGAAGTTTACGTCACAAAATTCTACTTTTGCCGGTCTCTAGCCTTTGATAACTAAGGCGAATCAGCCTCACCACAAATACGCTGCGGAATTCCAGCGTATTTGAGGTTGACGGCTTGATAACTAGACCCCATAGTCAGAAATTTTGAATATTAACTTGCCCCAAGCAGTTATTAAAATCAATATCAGGGGATCTCTCGTTGTGGAAGAATAAGAAGATCTCCTGGTTAGGCAGGATTGAAGTAGTAAAATTAATATCCTTCGAGACGTGTTTGTGCAGAGCTCCTGCGATAGACCTTGCTATAAACCTTTTATTTCAGGCTATACTATTTTGATTTGCCCAACTATGTGCCCAATGCACTAAGGACCATTCTGGCTATGATTAGAGGCCACTCAAGCATGTGTCCGCAACAGGTGCATTTGCCGACCACTATCTGGCCTCAGGAAACATTGAGGCTTTTGTGGCCTTTAATACAGTAGGCCCCTCTGGAGGGAAACTGCACCGGAGAGGCTAAGGATCTAAACGCGGCATATATGCAGCTACATCCACAGACAGAGGACTAAGGCTAAATATCTACAGGTGATCATTGGGAGCCGCAACCCTATGACATATGGATCACTCACTTTGGGAAACTTTCCAGCAACACGGCGGGTGCCATCTTGCCTACGCAGCGCATATTACTAATGAAACAAAGTTGGCTCTAACAGCGGAGCATCTGGATAAGGGACTGGCTCCCTGGAAGGCAGTGCGCCGCCTGCAAAGAACTATAGCCCATAACTCCTGCTTGTCACAGTGCACTATCGCCTAGGTGAAGACACGCAACAAAGTATGAGGAAAAATCAGGCCCAAACTATGACACAACTGTTGTGCGCAAGCCCTAGGGGAAACACTACTGCATCTCACTTAAATATCAAAGGGCAGCAACCAACCCAGGGACCGAAAAAGTCCCTGACGACTGATCCGCCATTAAGCTCCGTAGTGGGTGAAGCTGCCCAAAACCGGTGGAGCGATACACCGGAGGATTATGTACCTACCGACTCAGCTCAGCTGATCCTTACTCTGCAGCAGGGGAGATATTATCCCCGCAGCAGGACGGTGAACCCCTACTGACACAAGATGAAGGAAAGCTGGAGAGTGCGCAATCAGTTGACAGCTGCATCCCGACCCTACATTTGCACAGCGATACAGCGGATTTCCCCCGGGACTAAAATATTTAAATCCGGATCTCTAGCTACAGGTCGAGAGACTGGAGATGAAACAGACCGTACTAATGATAATCTCCAACCTTTTCGTTGCTTTGAGGCGCATAGGTGTCCCACATTCCTATCAGATACCCATAAAAATAAAACTCATTAAATGGTCATGAAAAAAACAAAGACTTTTCAATTTACTTGAATTTACTTTGTTCTCTTGGTAACGTTAGTTGAAAAGAATACCTAGGTATGCTCAGGAGCAGCAATGCACTACTTGGAGCTAGCTGCTGATTGGTGGCTGCAGATATATGTCTCTTATCATTGGCTCAACAGATGTGTTTAGCTAGCTCCCAAAAGTGCAAGGCAGCTCTTGAGCTGACTTTAACTATGTGTTTGACTCAAGGGTCCATGCACTTAAAGCTTTTAATTAATAATTCCAGTGACCAGGTCAGATGTGAGATGCAGTAAAATACATTAAGGGCAAGTTTACAAGTAGCGCACTAAGCGGAGCGTGAGTCTAGTTTACAAGTAGCGCACTTAGCGGTGCGTGAGTCTAGTTTACAAGTAGCGCACTAAGCGGAGTGTGAGACTAGTTTACAAGTAGCTCAGTAAGCGGAGCGTGAGTCTAGTTTACAAGTAGCGCACTAAGAGAAACGTGAGACTAGTTTAGAAGTAGCGCACTAAGCAGAGCATGAGTCTAGTTTACAAGTAGCGCACTAAGCAGAGCATGAGTCTAGTTTACAAGCAGCGCACTAAGAGAAGCATGAGACTAGTTTACAAGTAGCGCACTAAGCGGAGCGTGAGTCTAGTTTACAAGTAGCGCACTAAGCAGAGCATGAGTCTAGTTTACAAGTAGCGCACTAAGCAGAGCATGAGTCTAGTTTACAAGTAGCGCACTAAGCGGAGCGTGAGTCTAGTTTACAAGTAGCGCACTAAGCAGAGCATGAGTCTAGTTTACAAGTAGCGCACTAAGCGGAGCGTGAGTCTAGTTTACAAGTAGCGCACTAAGCGGAGCATGAGTCTAGTTTACAAGCAGCGCACTAAGAGAAGCATGAGACTAGTTTACAAGTAGCGCACTAAGCGGAGCGTGAGTTTAGTTTACAAGTAGCACACTAAGCGGAGCGTGAGTCTAGTTTACAAGTAGCGCACTAAGAGAAGCGTGAGACTAGTTTATAAGTAGCGCACTAAGCGGAGCGTGAGTCTGGTTTACAAGTAGCGCACTAAGCAGAGCGTGAGTCTAGTTTACAAGTAGCGCACTAAACAGAGCGTGAGACTAGTTTACAAGTAGCGCACTAAGCGGAGCGCGAGTAGTTTACAAGTAGTGCACTAAGCGGAGCGTGAGTCTAGTTTACAAGTAGTGCACTAAACGGAGCGTGATTCTAGCTTACAAGTAGCGCATTAAGCGGAGCGTGAGTCTAGTTTACAAGTAGCGCACTAAGCGGAGCGTGAGTCTAGTTTACAAGTAGCGCACTAAGTGGAGCGTGAGTCTAGTTTACAAGTAGCGCACTAAGCGGAGCGTGAGACTAGTTTACAAGTAGCGCACTAAGCGGAGCGTGAGACTAGTTTACAAGTAGCGCACTAAGAGAAGCGTGAGGCTAGTATAAAAGTAGCGCACTAAGAGGAGCGTGAGTCTAGTTTACAAGTAGCGCACTAAGCAGAGCGTGAGTCTAGTTTACAAGTAGCCCACTAAGTGGAGCTTGAGTCTAATTTACAAGTAGCACACTAAGCGGAGTGTGAGTCTAGTTTACAAGTAGCACACTAAGCAGAGCATGAGTCTAGTTTACAAGTAGCGCACTAAGCGGAGCATGAGTCTAGTTTACAAGCAGCGCACTAAGACCTAGATTTGGAGTTTGGCGGTAGCCGTGAAAACCAGCGTTAGAGGCTCCTAACGCTGGTTTTAGGCTACCGCCGGTATTTGGAGTCACTCAAAATAGGGTCTAACGCTCACTTTTCATCCGCGACTTTTCCATACCGCAGATCCCCTTATGTAAATTGCGTATCCTATCTTTTCAATGGGATCTTTCTAACTCTGGTATTTAGAGTCGTTTCTGAAGTGAACGTTAGACATCTAACGACAAAACTCCAGCCGCAGGAAAAAAGTCAGTAGTTAAGAGCTTTCTGGGCTAACGCCGGTTTATAAAGCTCTTAACTACTGTGCTCTAAAGTACACTAACACCCATAAACTACCTATGCACCCCTAAACCGAGGTCCCCCCACATCGCCGACACTCGAATAATTTTTTTTAACCCCTAATCTGCCGACCGCCACCTACGTTATCCTTATGTACCCCTAATCTGCTGCCCCTAACACCGCCGACCCCTGTATTATATTTATTAACCCCTAATCTGCCCCCCACAACGTCGCCGCCAGCTACCTACACTTATTAACCCCTAATCTGCCGACCGCAAAGCGCCGCCACCTACGTTATCCTTATGTACCCCTAATCTGCTGCCCCTAACACCGCCGACCCCTATATTATATTTATTAACCCCTAATCTGCCCCCCTCAACGTCGCCTCCACCTGCCTACACTTATTAACCCCTAATCTGCCGACCGGAGCTCACCGCTATTCTAATAAATGGATTAACCCCTAAAGCTAAGTCTAACCCTAACACTAACACCCCCCTAAGTTAAATATAATTTACATCTAACGAAATTAATTATCTCTTATTAAATAAATTATTCCTATTTAAAGCTAAATACTTACCTGTAAAATAAATCCTAATATAGCTACAATATAAATTATAATTACATTGTAGCTATTTTAGGATTTATATTTATTTTACAGGCAACTTTGTAATTATTTTAACCAGGTACAATAGCTATTAAATAGTTAAGAACTATTTAATAGCTACCTAGTTAAAATAATTACAAAATTACCTGTAAAATAAATCCTAACCTAAGTTACAATTAAACCTAACACTACACTATCATTAAATTAATTAAATAAAATACCTACAATTACCTACAATTTATACCTAACACTACACTATCAATACATTAATTAAATACAATATCTACAAATAACTACAATGAAATAAACTAACTAAAGTTACAAAAAATAAAAAAATATTTACAAACATAAGAAAAATATTACAACAATTTTAAACTAATTACACCTACTCTAAGCCCCCTAATAAAATAACAAAGACCCCCAAAATAAAAAATGCCCTACCCTATTCTAAATTACTAAAGTTCAAAGCTCTTTTACCTTACCAGCCCTGAACAGGGCCCTTTGCGGGGCATGCCCCAAGAAGTTCAGCTCTTTTGCCTGTAAAAAAAAACATACAATACCCCCCCCCAACATTACAACCCACCACCCACATACCCCTAATCTAACCCAAACCCCCCTTAAATAAACCTAACACTAAGCCCCTGAAGATCATCCTACCTTGTCTTCACCTCACCAGGTATCACCGATCCGTCCTGGCTCCAAAATCTTCATCCAACCCAAGCGGGGGCTAGACATCCATCATCCGGTGGCTGAAGAGGTCCAGAAGAGGCTCCAAAGTCTTCATCCTATCCGGGAAGAAGAGTAGATCCGGACCGGCAACCATCATCTTCCAAGCGGCATCTTCTATCTTCATCCGATGAGGACCGGCTCCATCCTGAAGACCTCCGACGCGGACCCATCTTCATCCGGCGACGTCCAACTGAAGAATGAAGGTTCTTTTAAGGGACGTCATCCAAGATGGCGTCCCTCGAATTCCGATTGGCTGATAGGATTCTATCAGCCAATCGGAATTAAGGTAGGAATATTCTGATTGGCTGATGGAATCAGCCAATCAGAATCAAGTTCAATCCGATTGGCTGATCCAATCAGCCAATCAGATTGAGCTTGCATTCTATTGGCTGTTCCGATCAGCCAATAGAATGCGAGCTCAATCTGATTGGCTGATTGGATCAGCCAATCGGATTGAACTTGATTCTGATTGGCTGATTCCCTCAGCCAATCAGAATATTCCTACCTTAATTCCGATTGGCTGATAGAATCCTATCAGCCAATCGGAATTCGAGGGACGCCATCTTGGATGACGTCCCTTAAAGGAACCTTCATTCTTCAGTTGGACGTTGCCGGATGAAGATGGGTCCGCGTCGGAGGTCTTCAGGATGGAGCCGGTCCTCATCGGATGAAGATAGAAGATGCCGCTTGGAAGATGATGGTTGCCGGTCCGGATCTACTCTTCTTCCCGGATAGGATGAAGACTTTGGAGCCTCTTCTGGACCTCTTCAGCCACCGGATGATGGATTTCTAGCCCCCGCTTGGGTTGGATGAAAATTTTGGAGCCAGGACGGATCGGTGATACCTGGTGAGGTGAAGACAAGGTAGGATGATCTTCAGGGGCTTAGTGTTAGGTTTATTTAAGGGGGGTTTGGGTTAGATTAGGGGTATGTGGGTGGTGGGTTGTAATGTTGGGGGGGGGGGTATTGTATGTTTTTTTTTACAGGCAAAAGAGCTGAACTTCTTGGGGCATGCCCCGCAAAGGGCCCTGTTCAGGGCTGGTAAGGTAAAAGAGCTTTGAACTTTAGTAATTTAGAATAGGGTAGGGCATTTTTTATTTTGGGGGTCTTTGTTATTTTATTAGGGGGCTTAGAGTAGGTGTAATTAGTTTAAAATTGTTGTAATATTTTTCTTATGTTTGTAAATATTTTTTTATTTTTTGTAACTTAGTTCTTTTTTATTTTTTGTACTTTAGTTAGTTTATTTCATTGTAGTTATTTGTAGATATTGTATTTAATTAATGTATTGATAGTGTAGTGTTAGGTTTAATTGTAGGTAATTGTAGGTATTTTATTTAATTAATTTAATGATAGTATAGTGTTAGGTTTAATTGTAACTTAGGTTAGGATTTATTTTACAGGTAATTTTGTAATTATTTTAACTAGCTAGCTATTAAATAGTTCTTAACTATTTAATATTTATTGTACCTGGTTAAAATAATTACAAAGTTGCCTGTAAAATAAATATAAATCCTAAAATAGCTACAATGTAATTTTAATTTACATTTTAGGATTTATTTTACAGGTAAGTATTTAGATTTAAATAGGAATAAGTTATTTAATAAGAGTTAATTAATTTCGTTAGATTAAAATTATATTTAACTTAGGGGGTGTTAGTGTTAGGGTTAGACTTAGCTTTAGGGGTTAATCCATTTATTAGAATAGTGGTGAGCTCCGGTCGGCAGATTAGGGGTTAATAATTGAAGTTAGGTGTCGGCGATGTTAGGGAGGGCAGATTAGGGGTTAATACTATTTATTATAGGGTTAGTGAGGCGGATTAGGGGTTAATAACTTTATTATAATAGCGGTGCGGTCCGCTCGGCAGATTAGGGGTTAATAAGTGTAGGCAGGTGGGGGCGACGTTGTGGGCGGCAGATTAGGGGTTAATAAATATAATATAGGGGTCGGCGGTGTTAGGGGCAGCAGATTAGGGGTACATAAGGATAATGTAAGTAGCGGCGGTTTACGGAGCGGCAGATTAGGGGTTAATAATAATATACAGGGGTCAGCGATAGCGGGGGCGGCAGATTAGGGTTTAATAAGTGTAAGGTTAGGGGTGTTTAGACTCTGGGTACATGTTAGAGTGTTAGGTGCAGACGTTGGAAGTGTTTCCCCATAGCAAACAATGGGGCTGCGTTAAGAGCTGAACGCGGCTTTTTTGCAGGTGTTAGGTTTTTTTTCAGCTCAAACAGCCCCATTGTTTCCTATGGGAGAATCGTGCACGAGCACGCTTTTGAGGCTGGCCGCTTGCGTAAGCAACTCTGGTATCGAGAGTTGAAGCTGCGTTAAAAATGCTCTACGCTCCTTTTTTGGAGCCTAACGCAGCCTTTATGTGGACTCTCAATACCAGAGTTATTTTTATGGTGCGGCCAGAAAAAAGCCGGCGTTAGTTTTTCGGGTCGTTACCGACAAAACTCCAAATCTAGCCGTAAGAGAAGCATGAGACTAGTTAACAAGTAGCGCACTAAGCGGAGCGTGAGTCTAGTTTACAAGTAGCACACTAAGCTGAGCGTGAGTCTAGTTTACAAGTAGCGCACTAAACAGAGCGTGAGACTAGTTTACAAGTAGCGCACTAAGCGGAGCGCGAGTAGTTTACAAGTAGTGCACTAAGCGGAGCGTGAGTCTAGTTTACAAGCAGCGCACTAAGCGGAGCATGAATCTAGTTTACAAGTAGCGCACTAAGCAGAGCGTGAGACAAGTTTACAAGTAGCGCACTAAGTGGAGCGTGAGTCTAGTTTACAAGTAGTGCACTAAACGGAGCGTGATTCTAGCTTACAAGTAGCGCATTAAGCGGAGCGTGAGTCTAGTTTACAAGTAGCGCACTAAGCGGAGCGTGAGTCTAGTTTACAAGTAGCGCACTAAGCGGAGCATGAGACTAGTTTACAAGTAGCGCACTAAGCGGAGCGTGAGACTAGTTTACAAGTAGCGCACTAAGAGAAGCGTGAGGCTATTTAAAAGTAGCGCACTAAGAGTGTGAGTCTAGTTTACAAGTAGCGCACTAAGCAGAGCGTGAGTCTAGTTTACAAGTAGCCCACTAAGTGGAGCGTGAGTCTAATTTACAAGTAGCACACTAAGCGGAGTGTGAGTCTAGTTTACAAGTAACACACTAAGCGGAGCGTGAGACTAGTTTACAAGTAGCCCACTAAGTGGAGCGTGAGTCTAATTTACAAGTAGCACACTAAGCGGAGTGTGAGTCTAGTTTACAAGTAGCACACTAAGCTGAGCGTGAGTCTAGTTTACAAGTAGCGCACTAAGAGAAGCGTGAGACTAGTCTATAAGTAGCGCACTAAGCGGAGCGTGAGTCTGGTTTACAAGTAGCGCACTAAGCAGAGCGTGAGTCTAGTTTACAAGTAGCGCACTAAACAGAGCGTGAGACTAGTTTACAAGTAGCGCACTAAGCGGAGCGCGAGTAGTTTACAAGTAGTGCACTAAGCGGAGCGTGAGTCTAGTTTACAAGTAGCGCACTAAGCGGAGCATGAATCTAGTTTACAAGTAGCGCACTAAGCGGAGCATGAATCTAGTTTACAAGTAGCGCACTAAGCGGAGCATGAGACTAGTTTACAAGTAGCGCACTTAGCAGAGCGTGAGTCTAGTTTACAAGTAGCGCACTAAGCAGAAGGTGAGTCTAGTTTTCAAGTAGCGCACTAAGCAGAGCGTGAGTCTAGTTTACAAGTAGCGCACTAAGCAGAGCGTGAGTCTAGTTTACAAGTAGCCCACTAAGTGGAGCGTGAGTCTAATTTACAAGTAGCACACTAAGCGGAGTGTGAGTCTAGTTTACAAGTAACACACTAAGCGGAGCATGAGACTAGTTTACAAGTAGCGCACTAAGCGGAGCGTGAGTCTAGTTTAAAAGTACCGCACTAAGCGGAGTGTGAGTCTAGTTTACAAGTAGCGTACTAAGAGAAGCGTGAGACTAGTTTACAAGTAGCGCACTAAGAGAAGCGGGAGACTAGTTTACAAGTAGCGCACTAAGCGGAGCGTGAGACTAGTTTACAAGTAGCGCACTAAGCGGAGCATGAGACTAGTTTACAAGTAGCGCACTAAGTGGAGCATAAGTCTGGTTTACAAGTAGCGCACTAAGCGGAGCGTGAGTCTAGTTTACAAGTAGCGCACTAAGCGGAGTGTGAGTCTAGTTTACAAGTAGCGCACTAAGTGGAGCGTGAGTCTAGATTACAAGTAGCGCACTAAGCGGAGCGTGAGTCTAGCTTACAAGTAGCGCACTAAGCAGAGCATGAGACTAGTTTACAAGTAGCGCACTAAGCGGATCGTGAGTCTAGTTTACAAGTTGCGCACTAAGCGGAGCGTGAGTCTAGTTTAAAAGTAGCGCACTAAGCAGAGCGTGAGTCTAGTTTACAAGTAGCGCACTAAGCGGAGAGTGAGTCTAGTTTACCAGTAGCGCACTAAGCGGAGCGTGAGTCTAGTTTACCAGTAGCGCACTAAGCGGAGCATGAGTCTAGCTTACAA
Organism: Bombina bombina; assembly: GCF_027579735.1. Taxonomy (NCBI): domain Eukaryota; kingdom Metazoa; phylum Chordata; class Amphibia; order Anura; family Bombinatoridae; genus Bombina; species Bombina bombina. Next base: position 18,880,184 of record NC_069501.1, on the reverse strand, counting down.
GTAGCGCACTGTTAGAATCAATACAGGGAATTGGTTAGGTTACCACTCAGTCTCACAAATATCGGGGCTGTTAAGTCACAATCCCCTATTCTGATCCTAGACTGAGGGCCCAGTATGGGTTAAAAAGGTATTCTCAACTCTGCAAAAAGGATTAGCTTAATTTGTGAGAGCTGAATCCAATACTTGCTGAACAGAGGAGAAAAGGATATTAGTGCCTGTGTATAGGGATTAACAGGCAAGACTGAGACAAAAATGAAACTTGCATATAATACTGAAGAATAGGTAGGATATTTATACTTATACTTAAGCTAATAAGTGAGTTCACTTGTAGGAGTATCACAGAAGATAGAGTCACATATATGAGAAATGCAGCCTTTTCCTGAAGTGAATGTACATAGGCACAGATTTCAATGATAAGTTCAGTTCACAGCATATAAGATACAAGTTTGCAATAAAACCTGATGAGTCCAGAAAACACTTTCAAAATGGTAATGCCAAAGGAAAAATTCAGTACCTTTAATCCTGTAGTCTGGTGAAAGATTCTGCTAGAGGAAAAGCAGCTGTTACCTGGAGTCCGGTATCGCCAAACAGGAAGTGCAGGCTGTGAGTATAGCAGAGGAGCTGCTGACAGGCACGGCAGGGGAATTCTGAAGAGCACAATCTGTGAGCCTATAAGCTTAAGTAAATGCTGAGGAGACAAAGATATTTGTAGCAAGCATAAGAAATAACAAAAAGTTGCAGGAAATAGATTTTGGTGTGTTCCTGTAAGTAGGCTCAGGTGGAGATCCGGAGAGCATGTAGATAGCTTCAGCACAAGCCAGGATACTCAGCATAAGGATCAAATTACAGAGCACAGGATTTAGTTAGGAGGAGCCTTATAAAGGTTTCAAATTTAAAGGGACAGACAAACTGACAAGACCTCAGACATGACAGAACCCCCCCCCAAAGGAGCCACTCCGAGGCTCAGTGCCTAGGACGATCAGGATTCCTCCAATGAAAGAGAGAGACCAAGCGGAGGAGCCGTCAGATTTGTGGAGGGTTCCCAAGAATCCTCATCATGGGAAAACCCCTTCCAATGGATGAGATACTGCAGCGTATTGAGATGAAAACGGGAATCCAAAATATCCTGAATCTCATATTCTGGAAGCAAAAGATCAGAAATCGGGGGAGCACAACTAGAGAAGGGAGGAGCCCCAACTGTAGAGGGCTTAAGGAGCAAGACATGAAAGGTGGGGTGCACTGGAATGGAGTCCGGCAATTCCAAAGTGACAGCGTTGGGATTAATAACCCTAGATATCCTAAACGGACCAATATATAAGGCAGCCAGTTTCTTGGTAGGAACCTTCAGATGCAGATGTTTAGTCGACAACCAAACCATATCACCAACTACATAAGCAGGAGGTTGCCTCCTGCGTAAATCGTAAAAGGTCTTCTGTTGTTGTTGAGATGTTTTAAGATTGTCCTGAATGATCCGAAAGTGATGAGATAATTCGTTGATTGTGTCATTGACCAAGGGACAGATGCTGTCTTCTCTGGGAAATAAATGAAATCTAGGATGGAAACCGTAATTCGCGTAAAAAGGTGAAACTTTTGTAGAAGCATTAACTGCATTATTAAAAGCAAATTCAGCAGTAGGTAGTAAAGACAACCAATCATTCTGTAAGAAAGCACAATGACAGCGTAAGTATTGCTCAAGTGTCTGATTTGTTCTCTCCGTTTGCCCATTTGTTTGGGGGTGATATGAAGAGCTGAGTCTGCGCTGTATTTTTAAAATGATACATAGCTGTGTCCAGAACTTTGAGGTGAATTGAAAACCTCTATCTGATGTTATGGTATCTGGAAGTCCATGCAACCTAACAATATGAGAAAGAAAAAGTTTTGCAGTTTCAGAGGCTGTAGGCAAGGAATGACAAGGTACAAAATGAGCCATCTTGGAAAACAAATCGACAACCACCATGATGCAGTTATGGTTGTTAGAGCTAGGAAGTTCTACCACGAAATCCATAGCAATGTCTTTCCAAGGCCTATCAGCCACGGGTAGAGATAAGAGTAAACCATATGGAGCTGCCTTGGATGGTTTCGCCATAGCACAAATAGTGCAAGCTTTGATATGTTTATCAACATCAGATGACATGGAGGGCCACCAGAAATCCCTTTGTAGGAGATGTTTTGTTCTACGGAATCCAGGATGACCATATATAACGGATTCATGGACAGAATGCAAGATCTCTTTTCGGAGATTTGAGGGTATGTAGAGCTTTCCATCATGATAATACAGACCATCCTTATTTTTGGTAAGGTAAGGCAGAGGTAAGTTGGGATCTTGTTTTTGAGAGGACTGGAGATTGGTAGTGAAATCCAAAGCTAAACCAATAAATTTACTTTGGGGAATGACACTACCAGTTGTGTTGGAATATGAAGGTCTTAAAACTTTCCTGGAAAGAGAATTGGCCTTACCATTTTTGCATCCAGGCCTGTATGTAATAAGGAAATCAAAACGACTGAAAAATAAGCTCCATCTGATTTGACGTGCCGATAATGTTTTATTGGTTTTAAGGTATTTCAAGTTTTTATGGTCGGTGTAAATCAAAAAAGGAATGGTTGTACCTTCCAGGAGATGCCTCCAAAATTCAAGGGCAGATTTTATGGCCAGGAGTTCTTTTTCTCCAATGGAGCAGTTTACTTCTGGGGATGACATAACTCTTGAAAAGTAACCAACGGGATGCATGGGGGTGTTGGGTGTTTTTCTTTGCGACAAAATAGCTCCCAAGCCATAGTCCGATGCATCAACCTCCAATATATATTGCAATTGGGGATCAGGAAACTTAAGAATTGGAGAAGTAGTGAAAGAGTGTTTCAACTTTTGGAAAGCTTGTTCTGCTTGAGGGGTCCAATGGAATGTTGTTGAATTACCACTTAAAGAAGTGATAGGTTTAGCAATAGAAGAGAAATTTCTAATAAATCTTCTATAAAAGTTAGCAAAACCAATGAAACACTGTATCTCCTTCTTGTTGGTAGGAGTAGGCCAAGAAGTTATAGCTTCTATTTTTTTTTTGTTCAATCTTTATGCCTAAAGGAGAAATTGAATAACCCAGAAAAGATATAGTATCCGTATTGAAAATAAATTTTTCAGGTTTAGCATAAAGTGAATTTTGTCTAAGTCGGAGTAAAACAGTGCGTACATGTATAGTATGTTGTTCTTCAGTTTTGGAGTAAATCAGTATGTCGTCAAGATATATAATCATACATACGTCAAGTAGATCTCTAAATAAATCATTAATAAAGCACTGAAAAGTTGCTGGTGCATTACATAAACCGAATGGCATGACAGCGAACTCGAAAAAGCCATACCTTGTTCGAAACGCCGTCAGCCATTCGTGTCCCTCTTTAATTCTTATTAAATTATACGCCCCTCTTAGATCGAGTTTAGTGAAAATAGTCTCCCCTTGTAATCGTTCTATGATTTCTGGGATAAGGGGGAGAGGGTATCTGTTCTTCTTGGTTCTTTTGTTGAGCTCTCGGTAATCAATAATTGGTCTTAATGTGTTATCTTTATTACGGACGAAGAACATACCCGCACCAGCTGGAGATGTGGATGGCCTAATAAAGCCCTTCCGTAAGTTGTCATCAAGATATTGTTTCAAATGTACTAATTCTGGCTCAGAAAGAGGGTATATATGTCCGTATGGGATATCAGAACCAGGTAACAATTCTATGGGGCAGTCGTATGACCTGTGTGGAGGTAAGTTTTCTGCTTCAGTTTTGTCAAAAACATCCATAAAGTCTGAGTATGTCTTAGGAATAACAGAAGTCTCAATGGAAGTGTTAAGTATATGTGTTGGTAGGTAACAGGATTTAGAACAAAATGTATAATTGAAGAGCACTTGTGAATTTCTCCAAGATATCTGAGGTTCGTGTGTTTGCAACCAGAGTAGACCTAGAACTATAGGAAACAGGGGTGATGTTATAACGTCAAAGGATATAGATTCTCTATGACCAGAAGTAGTGGTCATGAGCAGTGGTACGGTCTTATGGGTGATAGGACCTGAAGATAAGTAAGAACCATCAATCACACGTATGGCTAGTGAATCAATACGTTTTATTAATGGAATGTGATATTTATCAAGAAAAGTTTTATCAATGAAATTGCCCGTGGTTCCGGAGTCAATAATGGCCTGTGTCTGGATTCTTTGTCCCTCCCACTGTAAAGAGATAGAGAGGTTACAATGAGTAAGAAGTGAAAAGTGTTGAGTACAAACTACTACTGAAGACCTACTCTTACCCTTTTGTTTCTGGAGAATAGGACAGTCCTTTACTGTATGTGCCTTGGAAGCACAGTATAAGCACAAAATATTGGCCTTTCTTCTGTTCTTTTCTTCTGTACTCAAAGGACCTTTAGTAAAAGCAATCTCCATTGGTTCATCAGAAGTGCGGGCAACAGGAGGAGTATAGGATGGAATAGGTGACTTTCTCCATGGCTGTTCTGCATAACCTCTCTCACTTTTACGTTCACGAATCCTCCGATCTATAGTGACAGCATGTGACATAAGTCCATCGAGAGTAGAGGGGAGAGGACCCCTTGCCAATTCCTCCTTAACTATGTCTGAAATACCAGTACGAAATTGGTATAGCAATGCTGCCTCATTCCACATGGTGTCAGGTGCCCACCTTTTGAAATCAGAGACATAATCCTCAGCAGGTCTTCTATTCTGTTTTAATGCTTTAAGTGCATTTTCAGCTGTATTCTGTTTATTTTTATCCTCATAGAGGAAAGACATTTTCTCAAAGAACTGTTGTAGAGAATCCAGAATTGGATCATTATTCTCAAAAAAATTGGTAGCCCAAGCTTTGGGTTCTCCTTTCAGATATGAAATAACAGTAAGAACTTTTGTACGTTCAGTAGGATAAGGTTTCAATGAGAAGAAAAGGAGACAAGAATTTTTAAAGTCTCTGAACTGATTTCTATCCCCTGAAAATCTCTCTGGGGGACAGACTTGAGGATCAGGGGGTGATTCAGGCATGGGGGGTCTGTTGTCAATGTTGTCTCTAATGACTGTTCTGAGATACTGATTCTCAGACTGGATCTCTCTAATGCCTTGAATTAGTATATCCATGTTCTGAGCTAATGCAGATACTTTATTAGTGAGTTCGGCTAACTCCATACTAATTCCCTTTTCTTTTTCTTTTAGGCTCTGTAATATGTAAGAATCAATACAGGGAATTGGTTAGGTTACCACTCAGTCTCACAAATATCGGGGCTGTTAAGTCACAATCCCCTATTCTGATCCTAGACTGAGGGCCCAGTATGGGTTAAAAAGGTATTCTCAACTCTGCAAAAAGGATTAGCTTAATTAGTGAGAGCTGAATCCAATACTTGCTGAACAGAGGAGAAAAGGATATTAGTGCCTGTATATAAGGATTAACAGGCAAGACTGAGACAAAAATGAAACTTGCATATAATACTGAAGAATAGGTAGAATATTTATACTTATACTTAAGCTAATAAGTGAGTTCACTTGTAGGAGTATCACAGAAGATAGAGTCACATATGTGAGAAATGCAGCCTTTTCCTGAAGTGAATGTACATAGGCACAGATTTCAATGATAAGTTCAGTTCACAGCTTATAAGATACAAGTTTGCAATAAAACCTGATGAGTCCAGAAAACACTTTCAAAATGGTAATGCCAAAGGAATATTCAGTACCTTTAATCCTGTGGTCTGGTGAAAGATTCTGCTACAGGAAAAGCAGCAGTTACCTGTAGTCCGGTATCGCCAAACAGGAAGTGCAGGCTGTGAGTATAGCAGAGGAGCTGCTGACAGGCACGGCAGGGGAATTCTGAAGAGCACAATCTGTGAGCCTATAAGCTTAAGTAAATGCTGAGGAGACAAAGATATTTGTAGCAAGCATAAGAAATAACAAAAAGTTGCAGGAAATAGATTTTGGTGTGTTCCTGTAAGTAGGCTCAGGTAGAGATCCGGAGAGCATGTAGATAGCTTCAGCACAAGCCAGGATACTCAGCATAAGGATCAAATTACAGAGCACAGGATTTAGTTAGGAGGAGCCTTATAAAGGGTTCAAATTTAAAGGGACAGACAAACTGACAAGACCTCAGACATGACGCACTAAGCGGAGCATGAGTCTAGTTTACAAGTAGCGCACTAAGCGGAGCGTGAATCTAGTTTACAAGTAGCGCACTAAGCAGAGCGTGAGACTAGTTTACAAGTAGCGCACTAAGCGAAGCGTGAGACTAGTTTACAAGTAGCGCACTAAGCGGAGTGTGAGTCTAGTTTACAAGTAGCGCACTAAGCGGAGAGTGAGTCTAGTTTACCAGTAGCGCACTAAGCGGAGAGTGAGTCTAGTTTACCAGTAGCGCACTAAGCGGAGAGTGAGTCTAGTTTACCAGTAGCGCACTAAGCGGAGAGTGAGTCTAGTTTACCAGTAGCGCACTAAGCGGAGCATGAGTCTAGCTTACAAGTAGCGCACTAAGCGGAGCGTGAGTTTAGTTTACAAGTAGCGCACTAAGCGGAGCGTGAGTCTAGATTACAAGTAGCGCACTTAGCAGAGTGTGAGTCTAGTTTACAAGTAGCGCACTAAGCGGAGCATGAGACTAGTTTACAAGTAGCGCACTAAGCGGAGCATGAGTCTAACTTACAAGTAGCGCACTAAGCGGAGCGTGAGTTTAGTTTACAAGTAGCGCACTAAGCGGAGCGTGAGTTTAGTTTACAAGTAGCGCACTAAGCGGAGCGTGAGTCTAGTTTACAAGTAGCGCACTAAGCGGAGCGTGAGTTTAGTTTACAAGTAGCGCACTAAGCGGAGCGTGAGTCTAGTTTACAAGTAGCGCACTAAGCGGAGCATGAGTCTAGCTTACAAGTAGCGCACTAAGCGGAGCGTGAGTTTAGTTTACAAGTAGCGCACTAAGCGGAGCGTGAGTCTAATTTACAAGTAGCGCACTAAGCGGAGAGTGAGTCTAGTTTACCAGTAGCGCACTAAGCGGAGCATGAGTCTAACTTACAAGTAGCGCACTAAGCAGAGCGTGAGACTAGTTTACAAGTAGCGCAATAAGCGCAGCGTGAGGCTAGTTTACAAGTAGCGCACTAAGCGGAGCGTGAGTCTAGCTTACAAGTAGCGCAATAAGCGGAGCGTGAGGCTAGTTTACAAGTAGTGCACTAAGCGCAGCATGAGTCTAGTTTACAAGTAGCGCACTAAGCGGAGCGTGAGTCTAGTTTACAAGTAGCGCACTAAGCGGAGCGTGAGTCTAGTTTAAAAGTAGCGCACTAAGAGAAGCGTGAGACTAGTTTACAAGTAACGCACTAAGCGGAGCGTGAGACTAGTTTACAAGTAGTGCACTAAGCGGAGCATGAGACTAGTTTACAAGTAGCTCACTAAGCGGAGCGTGAGACTAGTTTACAAGTAGCGCACTAAGCGGAGCGTGAGACTAGTTTACAATTAGCACACTAAAGTTGCAGGAAATAGATTTTGGTGTGTTCCTGTAAGTAGGCTCAGGTAGAGATCCGGAGAGCATGTAGATAGCTTCAGCACAAGCCAGGATACTCAGCATAAGGATCAAATTACAGAGCACAGGATTTAGTTAGGAGGAGCCTTATAAAGGGTTCAAATTTAAAGGGACAGACAAACTGACAAGACCTCAGACATGACGCACTAAGCGGAGCATGAGTCTAGTTTACAAGTAGCGCACTAAGCGGAGCGTGAATCTAGTTTACAAGTAGCGCACTAAGCAGAGCGTGAGACTAGTTTACAAGTAGCGCACTAAGCGAAGCGTGAGACTAGTTTACAAGTAGCGCACTAAGCGGAGTGTGAGTCTAGTTTACAAGTAGCGCACTAAGCGGAGAGTGAGTCTAGTTTACCAGTAGCGCACTAAGCGGAGAGTGAGTCTAGTTTACCAGTAGCGCACTAAGCGGAGAGTGAGTCTAGTTTACCAGTAGCGCACTAAGCGGAGAGTGAGTCTAGTTTACCAGTAGCGCACTAAGCGGAGCATGAGTCTAGCTTACAAGTAGCGCACTAAGCGGAGCGTGAGTTTAGTTTACAAGTAGCGCACTAAGCGGAGCGTGAGTCTAGATTACAAGTAGCGCACTTAGCAGAGTGTGAGTCTAGTTTACAAGTAGCGCACTAAGCGGAGCATGAGACTAGTTTACAAGTAGCGCACTAAGCGGAGCATGAGTCTAACTTACAAGTAGCGCACTAAGCGGAGCGTGAGTTTAGTTTACAAGTAGCGCACTAAGCGGAGCGTGAGTTTAGTTTACAAGTAGCGCACTAAGCGGAGCGTGAGTCTAGTTTACAAGTAGCGCACTAAGCGGAGCGTGAGTTTAGTTTACAAGTAGCGCACTAAGCGGAGCGTGAGTCTAGTTTACAAGTAGCGCACTAAGCGGAGCATGAGTCTAGCTTACAAGTAGCGCACTAAGCGCAGCGTGAGGCTAGTTTACAAGTAGCGCAATAAGCGGAGCGTGAGTCTAGTTTACAAGTAGCGCACTAAGCGGAGCGTGAGTCTAGCTTACAAGTAGCGCAATAAGCGGAGCGTGAGGCTAGTTTACAAGTAGTGCACTAAGCGCAGCATGAGTCTAGTTTACAAGTAGCGCACTAAGCGGAGCGTGAGTCTAGTTTACAAGTAGCGCACTAAGCGGAGCGTGAGTCTAGTTTAAAAGTAGCGCACTAAGAGAAGCGTGAGACTAGTTTACAAGTAACGCACTAAGCGGAGCGTGAGACTAGTTTACAAGTAGCGCACTAAGCGGAGCGTGAGACTAGTTTACAAGTAGTGCACTAAGCGGAGCATGAGACTAGTTTACAAGTAGCTCACTAAGCGGAGCGTGAGACTAGTTTACAAGTAGCGCACTAAGCGGAGCGTGAGACTATTTTACAATTAGCACACTAAGCGGAGCGTGAGGCTAGTTTACAAGTAGCGCACTAAGCGCAGCATGAGTCTAGTTTACAAGTAGCGCAATAAGCGGAGGGTGAGTCTAGTTTACAAGTTGCGCACTAAGCGGAGTGTGAGTCTAGTTTACAAGTAGCGCAATAAGCGGAGCATGAGTTTTGTCTAGTTTACAAGTTGCGCAATAAGCGGAGCGTGAGTCTGGTTTACAAGTAGCGCAATAAGCGGAGCGTGAGTCTAGTTTACAAGTAGCGCACTAAGCAGACCGTGAGTCTAGTTTACAAGTAGCGCACTAAGTGGAGCGTGAGTCGTGATATCAATATTACAACCGCACGGTAATACAAGTGTAAATAAACTCAACAGTTTGAGAGCACACTAAGTTTGAGCTTGTCGCATTAGCGAGACTGAAGACCTTGTGAGGATAAGGGGTTTAAACAAATGTGCTCAAAACACAACATAAATACATTTAAAAATATAGTTCTACTCATATAAACAATATCTTGTAAAAATCTTATACAATAAACGCGTTTGTAACACGTCCGTCGCCGCCATCAGTTGCACGCGCAACTAAAAGAATGTTGGCTGCGAGACAGCTTCAGGAAGCTCCAGCACTCTCAGCTGTTATGTTACAGCCGAGAGCTGTAGCCAGAGCGAGATTGGTGCACCACCTCCTTATGAGGGCAGATGCCTGATCGTTACTAACGGTGAGACGGTGTGTGTCACCATTTGGAATGATCTTCTGCTGGTGCCAGCGGGAGGTGGGTGGGCCCTACACTACATTAAAGGAACAGGGAGGGATGGGGCAGCTACACTACAGAAAAGGGTTTTGGGAGTGCGGGGGGACGACTAAATGGTTATTGCTGGAGGGGGGGTGGTGGGACCACTACATTACAGAAAAAAATTAAAATATAAAAGATTAAAAAGGGTGTTACAGGTATTGGCAGACAGCTGCCAGTACCTAAGATGGCGGCAATAGTTAGAGGGTGGTTAGAAAGCTGTTTGAGGGGGGATCAGGGACAGAGGGACAAGGACAGAGAGACAGGGACTGAGGGACAGGGATAGAGGGATAGGGACAGAGGCACAGGGACATAGGAAAAGAGTGATACGGACAGAGTGATAGAGACAGAGTGATACGGACAGAGTGATAGAGACAGAGTGATAGGGTCAGAGGGAGAGGAATAGGGACATAGGTATTGAGTTATAGGGACAGAGGGATAGCGGGATAGGGACAGAGGGATTCAGGTATAGGGACAGAGGGATAGGGACAAGGGGCAGAGGGATAGGGACAAGGACAGAGGGATAGGGATATGGACAGAGGGATAGGGACAGGGGGATAGGGATGGGGCAGAGGGATAGGGACAAGGATAGAGGGATAGGGATAGGGATAGAGGGATAAGGACAGAGGGATAGGGATAGAGGGATAGGGACAGGGATAGAGGAATAGGAATAGAAGGATAGGGACAGAGGGACAGGGACAGATGGATTAGGAAAGGGATAGAGGGACAGGGACAGAGGAATAGGGACAGGGAGAGAGGGATGGGGACAGGGAAAGAGGGATAGGGACAGATGGATAGGGACAGGAATAGAGGGATAGGGACAGAGGAATAGGGACAGAGGGATAGGGACAGAGGGATAGGGACAGGGATAGAGGGGTAGGGACAGAGGGATGGGGATAGAGAAATTGGGATAGAGGAATAGGGACAGAGGGATAGGGATAGAGAAATTGGGATAGAGGTACAGGGGCAGAGAGATTGGTACAGAAAAATAGGGACAGAATGATAGGGATAGAGGGATAGGGATAGGGACAGAGGGATAGGGACAGAGGGATAGGGACAGGGATAGAGGGATAGGGATAGGGACAGAGGGATAGGGACAGAGGGATAGGGACAGAGGGATAGGGACAGGGATAGAGGGATAGGGACAGAGGTACAGGGGCAGAGGGATTGGTACAGAGAAATAGGGACAGAATGATAGGGATAGAGGGATAGGGATAGAGGGGCAGAGGGATAGGGATAGATGAATAGAGGGATAGGGATAGAAGGATAGGTATATTTATTTCATTAAAAATGTTGGCCAGTGTACATGGGCTTTAACACTAGTATATATATATATATATATATATATATATATATACATTTTATTTTTAAAAAGTTATAAAGGTTTAAAGGTATATGGTATATGCCAAGGTGTTTGACAGGAAAGGGTTATTATATACATACATATACATGTCTAAATATGTGTATAAATGTATATATATATATTTATATATATATATATATATATATTTATATATATGTGTGTGTATGTATATTTATGTATTATATATGTATATTCATAAACATATACTCATATAGACACATTTATACATATGTATACATATCTATCTATCGTTCTATCTTTACAGTTGAAAACAAGAAAATAATTTTTATTTATAAACAAACACAATGAATATAGAAGTCCCTTGTTGTACTGCACATAGCACATTACTAAGTACACAAGGAAATAAACAGATGTTTTACACATTAGGTGCTGCTGATATAGTTACTGACATAAACAGCTGAAAGTAAGAGGAGACATCGGGTCAGATTAGTTTCTATTTCTTACTCTGTAGCTAGATTCCAGTAAGTGTAGAGCACATTGGTCTATGTATTTTTACTGTTACTGTAAAAAATAAACTGTAATCTACTGTAGACATCAATAAAAACAAATAACTGTGAGGTGCAGCCTAGAGTCTTTTAACAACCCTTATACATGCCCCAGGTGCACTAAAGTCCTGTTCAGACCCTAATTAGCTCAGATGCACAACATCACTGGTGAACGATGGGCTGGACCAGGGTTATATCGACAAAGAAACAAGTGATTATTTACTTGTCTCCCACCCCAAAACCCCCGTGTTTAACCACCTCCCGAAGGTACATAAGTCTATTGACAACATAGTTGGGAGGCCTATAGTCAGCGGCATAGGATCACTCCTTGAACACCTTTCAGAGTGGCTCGATCAAATCTTGCAGCCGATGGGGCTGGACTTGTGGAGTCATGTGAAAGATTCCAAACGCATCCTCAATATAATGTCTAAAATTAAATGGAATTTGGAATACAAATGGCTTACAGTGGATGTAAAAGCCCTTTATTCCTCAATTCCCCATGAGAAGGGTATACTGGCAGTAGCCTTTTATATGAGAAATTATCATGGGGACAATGGTGAATTCTGTGACTTTGTACTGAGGGTGACTGACTTTTTGTTGCACCATAACTACTTCGAGATTGAGGTTTTTTTTTACCTCCAATTGTGTGGGACTGTGATGGGGGCGAAATTTGCCTCCTCCTACGCCAATCTCTTTATGGAGGTGAGAACCCCTTCAGCTCAAAGATAGTTATGTATAAAAGATTAATAGTGAAAAAGGGTGTGTGTACAAGCGCTAAGGTAATCCCCAAGCTGTATCCAAACAGAGATCCTAACCAACCTCCAAAAAATATGCACAAGTAGTAAGAAGTGAATACAGCGCCAACAAGAGGCCAAGGGATAAATATACTCACAGAGAGATAAAAGAAGATTATTTAATGAACCATGTTAAAAAGCATCAGTAATAAAAGACTATATATAAAAAATGTAAAAAGCACATATAAATAAAATTACAAATACAGGAATATCTTACAGAAGCGGCTCAAAGGGCCAAAGCTGATAATTACAATAAAAACAGAGGTAATAACAGGTGATCAGTGTGAGTGGTACACCAGAATAAGAGTGTATACTGATAAAACAGAATTAGCCTAAGTACAACTGTAGCAAGTGCATCAAGCAATAGTGTTCAAAATTAGTGTTACAAAAATAGTGTTCCAAAAAATAGAAAAATGCACTGCAGTGCAAAAAAGGGGGTAGCAAAATAATTGTATAGATACAATCAAATAGTGAGTGAGTGCAAATGGATATAAAAATGCTAGCTACTTAATCCAGTGAGGTTAAGATATAATTGAATAAAATACACAATATGCAATAACATAAAAAATAAAAAATAATAAAATATAAAATATAATCCAAAAAAGTGTTCAAAAAGTTGATCAACAAATGTTAGTGAAGAACAAAAATAAGTCAATCAAAACTAAAAAATGGAAAAAATGGGTGATGAAAAGCAAGGTGAAAGTGAGGAAATTGATTCCTTCCAATGTTAGTTACTTTAACAGATCCAAATTCCTGAGTGTGGTTGCTGAAGTAGCTGAATGGATCCTAGCACCTGTCAGCTGCTCCTATGGTATCCTAAAAAGTGTCCCAATATGTCGCACATATTGGGACACTTTTTAGGATACCATAGGAGCAGCTGACAGGTGCTAGGATCCATTCAGCTACTTCAGCAACCACACTCAGGAATTTGGATCTGTTAAAGTAACTAACATTGGAAGGAATCAATTTCCTCACTTTCACCTTGCTTTTCATCACCCATTTTTTCCATTTTTTAGTTTTGATTGACTTATTTTTGTTCTTCACTAACATTTGTTGATCAACTTTTTGAACACTTTTTTGGATTATATTTTATATTTTATTATTTTTTATTTTTTATGTTATTGCATATTGTGTATTTTATTCAATTATATCTTAACCTCACTGGATTAAGTAGCTAGCATTTTTATATCCATTTGCACTCACTCACTATTTGATTGTATCTATACAATTATTTTGCTACCCCCTTTTTTGCACTGCAGTGCATTTTTCTATTTTTTGGAACACTATTTTTGTAACACTAATTTTGAACACTATTGCTTGATGCACTTGCTACAGTTGTACTTAGGCTAATTCTGTTTTATCAGTATACACTCTTATTCTGGTGTACCACTCACACTGATCACCTGTTATTACCTCTGTTTTTATTGTAATTATCAGCTTTGGCCCTTTGAGCCGCTTCTGTAAGATATTCCTGTATTTGTAATTTTATTTATATGTGCTTTTTACATTTTTTATATATAGTCTTTTATTACTGATGCTTTTTAACATGGTTCATTAAATAATCTTCTTTTATCTCTCTGTGAGTATATGTATAAAAGATTCATAGATGATCTTTTATTTATCTGGAGAGGTGATCAGGATGATCTGCATACATTTGTCCAATACTTGAATGCTAATGATTTTGGGATATGTTTCACTTTTGAAAGGGACCCTTTTTAACATTAATTATTTAGATCTTACGTTGAAAGGTATTTGTGGTAAACATGTTTCCACCATAGTCTATAGGAAGCCGATTTCCGGCGATTCCCTTTTGCATGCTTCCAGTTGCCATCCTAAGAGCGTGTTTAAGGGTATTGCAAAGGGGCAGTTTATTCGTCTTAGGCGAAATTGCTCAGAGGAAGTAACTTTTCACTAAGAGTCACAAAAACTCTCTAAACAATTTGAAGAAAGGGGTTACCATAAGGATGTAATTAATTCTGCTGTAAAATCTGTAAGCAAACTTAACAGAATAGATTTACTTAGTCCAAAAGAGTCCTCATCCAAGAATCAGAGATTCAGGGGGAAAATCTTCTGTTTATTACAGAATACTCAGAACAGTTTCACCTAATTTGTGATATAATTAAGAAAAATTTTCTAATCCTAAAAGCTGATGATGGATTGGCTAATTTATCATCCAATAATTGTAAATTCGCTTACAAGAGAGGTAGGGCCATAGGAAATCCAGTAGCCCCCACAAAACTCCCTTCCAAAGCACAGAGAGAATCATCCTGGTTAACCTCGGTTGGAATGTATAAATGCCACAACAGCATGTGTTGCTTGTGAAACAGTGGAAACAGGAGAATAGTTTAAATCCGCAGTCACCGGGCAAACTTACCAAAAGCTATCCTGTCTAAACTGTAGATCTACTTTCGTTGTATATTTGATTACTTGTGTAGAATGTGAAAAACAGTACAAAGGTCTCACCACACGTGAGGTGAGATCCAGGGTGAGGGAGCATCTCTCTAGTATTAAAATTTGTACTGCTAGCACTCCATTAGTGCAGCATTTCACACAGGTGCACCACAAAAATGCAGACACCTTTAGATGGTTGTGCATTGAAAGAATGAAGCCCCCACAGAGAGGAGGCGATAGGGAAAAACTGTTGGGTAAAAAGGAAGTCTTTTGGATTTTTAAAATGAAAACCAGATATCCAGAAGGACTAAATTCTGATTATGATGTAATCAACTTTTGGCAGTAGATATTTGTATCACAGATCTATGTTGTAGTTGAGAATAAGCTTTATGTAGATGCATCTGAGTTAGAACCTAATACAAATGTATATACAGCCTTTCAGTTGATTGTCATAATAAGCAGTAATTTAAGTGTTCAGTGTTGTTTCAGCCATAGATGAGTCTAGATTTGTGGAAGTGTACTTCAGATAGTGGGTGCACTAATAAGACACTAGAATGACACTATTGAATAAATATAGGATTAGGTCCCCTTTTTAAGTGATTATAGGGTAAGCCCGATTTATGGGGAAAACAGAGATAAATTAATTTAACAATTGTATTTATGTTTATGCATGCGAGTTAATTTTCTGTATTGTTATATTATATTGTTTATATTCATACACATATGCATTGTCTAATGTGTCTACCATTATCCATGTGTGACAAACTATTTCTATTAATAGGTTATTCAATATGTTAACTACTTATTTTTGATGGGTCTTTGTACTGTCGCTTTAAGGCACACACTACTTTGTGTGCAATTTAGTGCCAACTAAGTTTTATCCAATAGGAGGCAACTTGTTGTGTTAAATGGTTGTTTTAGAATGTATGGCCAGCAGCTTTAATTATGGCTCCAAGCCGAAAAGCGCCAGCTGTTGGCTTGCTGACCTCCTAACTCTTGTATTCGCCTGGGTTACCGGGCTTTTATCAGCTTTAAAAATAAATTTGTTATTTTACTGTACTCCTGGCTGGTGCTCAGTTTTTTCCTCGGAGCTACACACTACAACTGTATACACACACACACATATATATATAAATATATATATATATATACACACAAACATATCTATCTATCTATCTATCATCTATCTATATACAGTATATATATATATATATATATATATATATATATATATATGTAAATGGCTCAAAGGAAGGACACAGGAGATTATTGATGAGTGGACAGAAACAAAGAGAAGGGACAAGTGAGACACCATAACAACAACCTTGGGAGGAGTCGGAACCAGATTTGGTGTGTGGTGGAACTTAGCTGATATCATAGGACTTAATAGCAGAATTAACTCTCTGACAGATGGTTTTGGCCATGCCATGAAAACAGGTGGAGTAGCCGACTCACTTGTTGTAGAGAAGTTGGAAGACAATGGCCTCTAGTTATCAAGCCGTCAACCGCAATTACGCTGGAATTCCGCAGCGTATTTGTGGCGAAGCTGATTCGCCATAGTTATCAAGCCCTACTGCCCGGCAAAAGTAGAATATAGTGACGTAACCTACAATCCGCCGGACAGGTAATTTTGTAATTATTTTAACTAGGTAGCTATTAAATAGTTCTTAACTATTTAATAGCTATTGTACCTGGTTAAAATAAATACAAAGTTGCCTGTAAAATAAATATAAATCCTAAAATAGCTACAATGTAATTATAATTTATATTGTAGCTATATTAGGGTTTATTTTACAGGTAAGTATTTAGCTTTAAATAGGAATAATTTATTTAATAAGAGTTAATTTATTTCGTTAGATTTAAATTATATTTAATTTAGGGGGGTGTTAGTGTTAGGGTTAGACTTAGCTTTAGGGGTTAATAAATTTATTAGAGTAGCGGTGAGGTCCGGACGGCAGATTAGGGGTTAATACTTGAAGTTAGGTGTCGGTGATGTTAGGGAGGGCAGATTAGGGGTTAATACTATTTATTATAGGGTTATTGAGGCGGGAGTGAGGCGGATTAGGGGTTAATAACTTTATTATAGTAGCAGTGAGGTCAGGTCGGCAGATTAGGGGTTAATAATTGTAGGTAGGTGGAGGCGACATTGGGGGCGGCAGATTAGGGGTTAATAAATATTATGTAGGTGTCGGCAGTGTTAGGGGCAGCAGATTAGGGGTACATAGGGATAACGTAGGTTGCGGCGGTGTGCGGTCGGCAGATTAGGGGTTAAACATTTTTATTAGAGTGGCGGCGATGTGGGGGGGCCTCGGTTTTGGGGTACATAGGTAGTTTATGGGTGTTAGTGTACTTTAGAGCACAGTAGTTAAGAGCTTTATGAACCGGCGTTAGCCCAGAAAGCTCTTAACTCCTGGCTTTTTTCTGCGGCTGGAGTCTTGTCGTTAGATTTCTAACGCTCACTTCAGCCAAGTCTCTAAATACCAGCGTTAGAAAGATCCCATTGAAAAGATAGGATACGCAAATGGCGTAGGGGGATCTGCGGTATGGAAAAGTCACGGCTGCAAAGTGAGCGTTAGACCCTTTCCTGACTGACTCTAAATACCAGCGGTAGTCCAAAACCAGCGTTAGGAGCCCCTAACGCTGGTTTTGACGGCTAACGCCAAACTCTAAATCTAGGCGTAAGATAGCTACAATATAACTAATAATTATATTGTAGCTATTTTAGGATTTATTTTTATTTTACAGGCAACTTTGTATTTATTTTAACTAGGTACAATAGCTATAAAATAGTTAATAACTATTTAATAGCCACCTAGCTAAAATACTTACAAAATTACCTGTAAAATAAATCCTTTTAATTTAATAACTATTTAATAACTATTGTACCGAGTTAAAATAAATACAAAGTTGCCTGTAAAATAAAAATAAATCCTAAAATAGCTACAATATAATTATTAGTTATATTGTAGCTATCTTAGGGTTTATTTTACAGGTAAATATTTATTTTTAAATAGGAATAATTTAGTTAATAATAGTAAGTTTTATTTAGATTTATTAAAATAATATTAAAGTTAGGGAGGTGTTAGTGTTAGACTTAGGTTTAGGGGTTAATAAGTTTAATATAGGTGGCGGCGGGGTCCGGGAGCGGCGGTTTCGGGGTTAAACATTTAATTTAGTTGGGGCGGGGTCTGGGATCCGCAGGATAGGGGTTAATGACTTGAATATAGGTGGCGGAGGTGTTGTGGGGGCAGGATAGGGGTTAATAGGTATGATGTAGGTGGCGTTGGGGTCCGGGAGCGGCGGTTTATGGGTTAATACATTTATTATAGTTGCGGCGGGGTCCAGGAGCGGCGGTTTAGGGGGTAATAATTTTATTTAGTTGTGGGGGGCTCTGGGAGCGGCGGTTTAGGGGGTAAAACAGTGTAGTTTAGTGTGGGTGCTTAGTGACAGGGGTATCAAAAAAGCTGCGAAGAAGCCGATGAGCAGCGAGATCGATGACTGTTAGTTAACAACAGTCCGCTGCTCATCGCTCCGTACTTGGTGCGCGGCTTCTTGACAGCTTTTTTGATAACTTTGGCAAACGTATTCAGGTCCGCGGCGGCGATGGTAGGCGAGCTTAGGCGAGCGTATTGGGCCGGCGAATGCAGCTAAGTAGACGGCTTCATAACTAGAGGCCAATGACACAACGTTGCCCACAATTTACAGCTAGTGGAGTAGAACATTGCCGACATCTCATACAGTATTAAGAATTAAGAAATAGGAGCTGCCATCTTTTGCTCCGTGACCGGAAATAAACTATTATCTGATCTGAAGGATACTGTCAATGATATAAAAGGAAACAAGGGGACATGGAAACTTAATGCACCTAAGATCATAGGAACATTAAACGGACATTAAACATTTTGAGATGGTAATATAAAATGATAAATCTTATATATATAAAAAATTTGCAATACACTTTCATTATTTATTTTGTCCTCTTTTCCTGTAATTTATGAGCTTTTCAGTTCTTGTTGAGAAATTGTTATATCCACACAGCCACACTCTAGTGACCTATTTATAACTGTCCTTAATGACCACAGCAGAGAAGGTAACCTAAGTTACAACATGGCCGCTACCATTGTTTTATAGACACTAAGGGGCAAATTGATCATAGTACAAGCGGACATGATACAATATAGCGTTTCATGTCCGCCGCACATCGATAAATGCCAACAGCATACGCTGTCGACATTTATTATTACACAAGCAGTTCTTGTGAACTGCTTGTGCAATGCCGTCCCCTGCAGATTTGCAGGGGGTGTCAATCAGCCCGATTGTATAGAATCAGGTGGATTGATGTCCGCAGCCTCAGAGCAGGCTGACAAGTTATGGAGCAGTGGTCTTTAGACGGCTGCTTCATAACTGCTGTTTCCGGTGAGCCTGAAGGCTCGTGCGGAAACAGGGGCATCAAGCTCCATTATATCTAGAATTTATTTAGTGTTTAATGTCCCTTTAAGGAAAAAAAGGAGTGATAAATACAGAGGACAATTTAAAACATGCATATATTTAGGGACCAGTACAATGGCTACCGCAAAAATCTGAATCTGGGAGAGTAGGACTAATCTTAGCGACTCCACTTTGGGAAAAAGAAGCGGAGCCATTTAATTTTGTGCATAGCATTGGTACTTTAAGCCAAGGCACCTACCAGCAACATTTTCCTTCAAAGATTGGCAACCATTACATAAGTGGTAATTGACCAAGGCTGTAAGAAAGTTTAACATCGATGGCTATGGACCTGCACCTGGGAAACTAGAGACATTGAGAATGGATGGGTGCAGTTAACAAAAGCTGAGCAGGTACCTGAGGTTATCCATATTGGAGACATATCCTGTTTCATAGGCCATAAGGAATACAGATGAGACATGTCCAGTGGAAGAAGAAACATGTTTTAGGGTAGCTACACCCCTCCATGTTGGAACACATACTGTTTTTACATCAGGAAACCTTACTACTGACTGCAGGAATTTTACTGAGGACACCGTGTGGGAGAATTGGACACTGAATTATGTTTCCTCCTATTCCCTGACTCACTTTGCAGTTACCTGAACTAGTACAACGTATTAAACAGCAGCTATGTCCCATCAGCAATTTGCTTGAGCAACAAAATAATGAACTTGAAAAAACTAAAGAAGAAGTTATCCATCCATGGTGGGGAGTACTCACTGATGTAGAGACAACCAACCGATAATGAGAACTCTCTCCTTAATGCTCCCAAGTTATAACAACAGCTGTGATGCTGTAATTCTGCATGAAGAAGATGAATATGAGGCTGAAAGCAAGAAAGCAAAATGACTTAATAGAAGGTTATGCCAAACTCACCCTCCTGCACCCACATTTCTCTCTACTGACATTTTTTTTTATACATTTCTTTGTATTGTGATGGGAATAATAGTTAGTTTTTTTTTATTATAAATTGTATAACATTTAGGTTAGGAGTTGACCATCCTAGGAAAATACAGAAGAGCTCAAGTCGTCAGGGGATTTAGTCTGAAGGGACGGTGGGTTGAATTTTTCTATTAGGTTTTTGCTCCCACTGGGTTCTTCTGTATGTGTGGGTTTAAATAGAAAACAGTGCAACATAGGAGAAATTTAAGCGGGGAACGTGGTGTAAGAAAACCAGATAATTTATCCTTAGAATATTAAAGTAGAAAACAAATATGTATACAATTGTATCACACTGTTTATGATTAGTGCATATATAGAGCCACTAAGATCTATTTGAGTGGAAACATAGGAGACATCAGTGAATCTACAACAAATATTTTGACTCGGCGGTCACGTATTAGGCTTCACCCGTACTTACGCAAATTCTTTATCCCCTTCTCTGAGCTGCCTTATCGGCACAAATAGAAGACCTCTGCTTCTTCCAGGGTAGGCAAACCTCGATGTGAACGGAAGGACGGCCACACTAAAAAGCGCGACCGTCAAATTCTCACCTCCTTCGGTTTGGCTGTTTGCGAGTGCGGGACACACACCTTAAAGGGACACCGAACCCAATTTTTTTCTTTTGTGATTCAGATAGAATATTCAATTTTAAGCAACTTTCTAATTTACTCCTATTATCATTTTTCTTCGTTCTTTTGCTATCTTTAATTGAAAAAGAATGCATCTAAGCTTTTTTTCTTAGTTCAGAACTCTGGACAGCACTTTTTTATTGGTGGATGAATTTATCCACCAATCAGCAAGGACAACCCAGGTTGTTCACCAAAAATGGGCCGGCATCTAAACTTACATTCTTGCATTTCAAATAAAGATACCAAGAGAATGAAGAGAATTTGATAATAGGAGTAAATTAGAAAGTTGCTTAAAATTTCATGCTCTATCTAAATCATGAAAGAAAAAATTTGGGTTCAGTGTCCCTTTAAGTACATTAGGTAATGGGAGTCAACAGTTACTATACACATTCTTTGTCACGCTGCTTAGTAAGATATCTACAATAGACAATATACTATAGTGAATAAGCAGACCACAACTGCTGAGATAGAAAAAAGGTAAATAATTTTGAATGTAGCAAGAAGATGCTGTAAACCACAATAGTCACTGAATGAGTGAAGGCAGTTTCCTTATATCAGCAGGCTGTAATTTATGTATAGGGATTTGTAAGCTAATTAACCCTATTGCTGCCTATTGCAATGAGTACACTGATATAGCAGCAGGGAGAAATTTACTTACTATTCCCAATGAGCATAAGAAAAAGGTTTATGCAATATCTTACATGCAAGAGAAATAAAGTTAATAGAACTTAGAGACAGATGAAATAACCAAAGTTCAAGTACATAGTGGCAAACTGTTACTAAAACAGCAGGGAGAAATGAGAAGGGAATCTGTGAGCGTTACTGGATAATGAGTATAAGTTGTCAACGTGAATTAAACAGTAAAAGTAGAAAGCACTGCAGACAATACTATACAAATATATCTGGGAGGCAATGTGAGAACGTTGGAACAATAAGGCAGTCTGTAATAACATCTAAGACTTACAATTCGTAGTGGAGCGCTGGGCAGTGGAGTCTGCAGAGCGGGAGAGCAGCTGGCATGTGACGTCACCGCGATGAGAGGGGAGGGCTGTAGTTGTGCTGCAGAGATAGAACGGCAGCTAGGTAAACTGAGTTCAAGCAGGAAGGCAAGTTTTAAAAAACAGGTAAGGCTCCTTTTCAACAGAATGTGACTATAGAGTAAGGAAGCAGGATGATGCTCTAGATGAACAGTCCTTAAAATTAGAGGGATAAGCTTCAGCAACAGGATGTGAACAGCGTTCACAAGGAATAAGGCTCTGGTATTTGAGAAGCTGACTTCAATACTAAGCAAAGAAGGAAGGGCTTAGGTGAGCCTTAAGTAGGGTGGAGACAAGGATGCAGGTAAAGGTTTTAAAGGAACAGCAAAAGATAAGATTGTTATAGATGATTAGGAGTGTAGTCCTGACAGGATCCCCCCCTCAAGGGAGCGACTCCGGAGCTCAGGGCCCAGGAGATTCCGGATGCCTTTGATGAAAGCGAGAGACCAACCTAGGAGAAGAGATGTTAACAGCTGGTTCCCAGGAGTCATCATCCAGTGGATATCCTTTCCAGCTGACCAGATACTGTAGAGTACCATAAAGCATACGAGAATCTTTCATAGAACGAACCTCATATTCCATGTTTGGATCAATAGTGACGGGAGGAAGATAATGAAGTGTAGAAGAATCCCTCACAGCGCGGTAGGGCTTGAGCAGGGAGACGTGAAATGTCGGATGGATCTTTAAAGTGTCTGGCAAAGTGAGACGTACAGCATTTACGTTGATGATATGTTCGATTTGATAAGGACCAATATAAAGAGGAGATAATTTTTTGCAGGGGGTATTCATTCTCAAGTTCTTAGTGGAGAGCCAGACTAAATCACCAACTGCATATTTTGGCGGAGGTGTTCTACGTCTATCGTAGTATTGCTTGTAGATTTTCTTTGCGTTCTCAATAGAGGATTCGGTTGAAGTTAAAAGAGATGCTGTCAGAAAGCTCAGAGATGATGGGAGAAGAGGAGTCCTGGGAAGGATGTAATTGAAATGTAGGATGGAATCCATAGTTTGAGTAGAATGGAGTTTAGTTAGTAGTAGAATGTAAAGTATTGTTGTAACAAAATTCAGCGAACGGTAGAAATTCTGCCCAAGTATGTTGTTGAGTGGAGCAGAAAGATCTTAGGAACTGTTCCAGCCATTGATTACAGCATTCGGTTTGTCCATTGCACTGGGGATGATAGGCAGTAGTGAGTCTTCTATTTATGTCAAACAGTTTACAGAATTCCAACCATAGCTTGCTGGAGAATTGAGTTCCCCTGTCACTGAGAATAGTCTTTGGTAAACCGTGAAGCTTTACGACATGTGTGATAAGAAGGTGGACAGTTTCTAGCGAGGTTGGTAATTTGTTGTAGGGGACAAAATGACACATCTTAGTGAAAAGATTCACGACAACCATGATAGGGTTGTACCTTGATGAGAGCGGTAGATCAACTATAAAATCGAGGGCTATTTCTGACCAGGGTCTTTTTGGAGTTGGTAAGGGTAGGAGAAGACCATACGGAGGTTGGTTCTTCCTTTTGGAAGTGGTACATATGGCACAGGTGAGGACATGTTGTGTGACATCGGTAGTCATGTTAGGCCACCAATAATTCCTCTTTGCTAATTCCAGGGTTTTTGTGGTACCTGGATGGCCTGCGAGTGGAGAATCGTGTACCGACTTTAATAACGATGGTCTAAATATTGGTGGAATATATAAATGGGTGCCATGGTAGTAACATCCGTCAGGGTTCAGCTGCAACAGCTGTAGCGGTTTCTTAGCATCAGTCTGCTGTTCTTTACAGATATTGGGTACTGTGTCATATGTGAAACAAAGAAAGTTTTGTGATGGAATGACACTTTGTTGACTTGGAAGAGATGAGGTCTCTGATGGAATTTGTGATAGTGCATCGGCTTTCTGATTCTTCCCTGAAGGACGGTAAGTTATGAGAAAATTAAAACGTGAAAAGAAGAGATTCCATCTCACCTGTCTAGCGGAGAGTGTTCTTGTAGATTTCAAGTATTTGAGGTTACAGTGATCGGTGTAAATGAGGGTTGGGAAGGTAGTGCCTTCTAATAGATGAGGCCAGTGTTCAAGAGATAGTTTTATGGCGAGCAGTTCTTTATCCCCAATGGGGTAATTTTGTTCAGAGGAGTTCAAAGTCCTGGAAAAAAAAGCAACTGGATGCAATGGTTTTTTGATGTAGTCTCTTTGAGATAAAACTGCTCCTATTGCAAAGTTAGAGGCGTCAACCTCCAGAATATATTGGAGTTTTGGATTGGGAAAACGTAAAATGGGTGCACTAGTAAATTTCTGTTTAAGTGTATCAAAGGCAGCTTGTGAATCTAATGTCCACTTAAATGCAGTATTGGCTTTGGTGAGTGTGGTTAGTGGAATGGCTAATTTAGAGAAATTTTTAATAAACTTACGATAGAAGTTAGCAAACCCCATAAAACACTGCACCTGGCGTTTAGTCTTAGTTGTAGGCCAATTCAACACTGCATTGATCTTATTATCCTCCATACGGATGCCAGAGGGGGATATCTCATATCCAAGGAATGAAATGTACTGTGAATTGAAAATGCACTTTTCGGCTTTCGGGTATAGATAATTACTTCTGAGCCGAGATAGAACTTGCCTTACATGCAATATATGTTGTTCGTAGATTTTTGAATAGATAAGGATATCATCCAGGTAAATAACGATATTTACATCGAGGAGATCTCTAAACAGATAATTTATTAGATGGTGAAAGGTAGCAGGGGCGTTACATAAACCGAATGGCATGACGACGTATTCGAACAGGCCATAGCGGGTCCGAAACGCTGTCAATCATTCGTCCCCAGTTCTTATTCGGACTAGGTTGTAGGCACCCCTCAAATCCAGCTTTGTGAAGAACCTAGCCCCCTCTAATCTCTCTATTAGTTCTGGTATTAGAGGTAGAGGGTAGCGATTCTTGACAGTAATTTTGTTTAATTCTGTCACGCTGCTTAGTAAGATATCTACAATAGACAATATACTATAGTGAATAAGCAGACCACAACTGCTGAGATAGAAAAAAGGTAAATCATTTTGAATGTAGCAAGAAGATGCTGTAAACCACAATAGTCACTGAATGAGTGAAGGCAGTTTCCTTATATCAGCAGGCTGTAATTTATGTATAGGGATTTGTAAGCTAATTAACCCTATTGCTGCCTATTGCAATGAGTACACTGATATAGCAGCAGGGAGAAATTTACTTACTATTCCCAATGAGCATAAGAAAAAGGTTTATGCAATATCTTACATACAAGAGAAATAAAGTTAATAGAACTTAGAGACAGTTGAAAGTACCAAAGTTCAAGTACATATTGGCAAACTGTTACTAAAACAGCAGAGAGAAATGAGAAGGGAATCTGTGAGCGTTACTGGATAATGAGTATAAGTTGTCAACGTGAATTAAACAGTAAAAGTAGAAAGCACTGCAGACAATACTATACAAATATATCTGGGAGGCAATGTGAGAACGTTGGAACAATAAGGCAGTCTGTAATAACATCTAAGACTTACAATTCGTAGCGGAGCGCTGGGCAGTGGAGTCTGCAGAGCGGGAGAGCAGCTGGCGTGTGACGTCACCGCGATGAGAGCGGAGGGCTGTAGTTGTGCTGCAGAGATAGAACGGCAGCTAGGTAAACTGAGTTCAAGCAGGAAGGCAAGTTTTAAAAAACAGGTAAGGCTCCTTTTCAACAGAATGTGACTTTAGAGTAAGGAAGCAGGATGATCCTCTAGATGAACAGTCCTTAAGATTAGAGGGATAAGCTTCAGCAACAGGATGTGAACAGCGTTCACAAGGAATAAGGCTCTGGTATTTGAGAAGCTGACTTCAATACTAAGCAAAGAAGGAAGGGCTTAGGTGAGCCTTAAGTAGGGTGGAGACAAGGATGCAGGTAAAGGTTTTAAAGGAACAGCAAAAGATAAGATTGTTATAGATGATTAGTAGTGTAGTCCTGACATTCTTTTTCCTTCCTCACCTACTGATCTTACAGAGAGAGATAGTGCAAACTGGAGGACTGAACTGGGTGAGTATATTATCATTATTGTGCATCTTTCTTGGGATAGATAACATGTTTTACTGTGTTTAGTTAGTATTATTGCTTAACCCCTTAAGGACCAGGCAATTATTCAATTTCTTACCCTTAAGGACCAGAGCTATTTTTACATTTCTGCGGTGTTTGTGTTTAGCTTTAATTTTCTTCTTACTCAGTTACTGAACCCACACATATTATATACAGTTTTTCCCGCCATTACATGGACTTTCTAAAGATGCCATTATTTTTATCATATCTTATAATTTACTATAAAATATTTTATAAAATATGATGAAAAAAATTAAAAAAAACACACTTTTTCTAACTTTGACCCCCAAAATCTGTTACACATCTACAACCACCAAAAAACACCTATGCTAAATAGTTTCTAAAATTTGTCCTTAGTTTAGAAATACCCAATGTTTACATGTTCTTTACTTTTTTTGTAAGTTATAGGGCAATAAGTAAAAGTAGTACTTTGCTATTTTCAAATCTGTCAGAAATCCCTGAATATCTCTTGACATGTATATATTGTTTTTTAGTAGATAACCAAAAGTATTGATCTAGGCCCATTTTGGTATATTTCATGCTAGCGGCCGATTGGCTGCCAGTGAACAGGGGATGGCATTGCACAAGCATTTCACTAGAAATGCTTGTGCAATGTTAAATGCTGATAGTGTATGCTGACGGCATTTAGTGAGATTGAGCGGACATGATTCGCTACAACCAACCATGTCCACTCACCTCTTGTTAAATTTATCCCAGTGTGTTCACTATAAGGGTACAGTTATTATCTTTATACAGCATAGCAAATTTATCAGAGATACAATTCATCTGAGCAGTTTACTCATAGGAGTATGGAGTATAGGAACTCACATACAGCGCAGTGAGAACACAGTATCATTATCAAGTTCAGAATGCTCTGAATAAATATGAATTAAAAGATTTGTAACTTTAAATTTCAATGAGCATTAGCAGTAAGTGCATATCATTCAATGAGTATTGACAAGAAGGGCATATCAGCCAATGAACAACAGAAGGAAGTACATATCAGCCAATGAACAGGAGGTGCATATCAGTCAGTGAGTATTAGCAGGAAGTGCATATCATTTGAGTATTAGCAGGAAGTGCATATCAGTCAATGAGCATTAGCAGGCAGTTCATATCATCCAATGAGCTATTGCAGGAAGTACAACATCAGTGAATGAGCATTAGCAGGAAGTGCATATCCGTCAATAAACATTAGCAGTAAGTGCATATCAGGCAATGAGTATTGACAAGAAGGGCATATCAGCCAATGAACAAAAGCAGGGAGTACATATCAGCCAATGAACAAAAGCAGGGAGTACATATCAGCCAATGAACAAAAGCAGGGAGTACATATTAGCCAATGAACAAAAGCAGGGAGTACATATCAGCCAATGAACAAATGCAGGAACTGCATATCAGTCAATGAGTATTAGCAGAAAGTGCATATCAGTCAATGAGTATTAGCAGAAAGTGCATATCAGTCAATGAGTATTAGCAGAAAGTACATATCAGTCAATGAGTATTAGCAGAAAGTGCATATCAGTCAATGAGTATTAGCAGAAAGTGCATATCAGTCAATGAATATTAGCAGGAAGTGCATATCAGTCAATGAGTATTAGCAGAAAGTGCATATCAGTCAATGAGCATTAGCAGGAAGTGCATATCAGCCAATGAGCATTAGCAGGAAGTACATATCAGTCAATGAGGATTAGCAGGAAGTGCATATCAGTCAATGAGTATTAGCAGAAGGCACATATCAGTCAATGAGTATTAGCAGGAAGTGCATATCAGCCAATGAACTATTGCAGGAAGTACATATCAGTCAATGAGTATTAGCAGGAAGTACATATCAGTCAATGAACATTAGCAGGAAGTACATATCAGTCAATGAACATTAGCAGGAAGTGCATATCTGTCAATGAGTATTAGCAGGAAGTACATATCAGTCAATGAACATTAGCAGGAAGTATATATCAGCCAATGAGTATTAGCAGGAAGTACATATCAGCCAATGAGCGTTAGCAGAAAGTGCATATCTGTCAATGAGTATTAGCAGGAAGTACATATCAGCCAATGAGCATTAGAAGGAAGTACATATCAGCCAATGAGCATTAGCAGGAAGTACATATCAGTCAATGAGCATTAGCAGGAAGTGCATATCAGCCAATGGGCATTAGCAGGAAGTACATATCAGTCAATGAGCATTAGCAGGAAGTACATATCAGTCAATGAGCATTAACAGGAAGTAAATATCAGTCAATGAGCATTAGCAGGAAGTGCATATCAGCCAATGAGCATTAGCAGGAAGTACATATCAGTCAATGAGCATTAGCAGGAAGTACATATCAGTCAATGAGCATTAGCAGAAAGTACATATCAGTCAATGAGCATTAGCAGAAAGTGCATATCAGTTAATGAGCATTAGCAGGAAGTGCATATCAGTCAATGAGTATTAGCAGAAAGTACATATCAGTCAATGAGCATTAGTAGGAAGTGCATATCAGTCAATGAGCATTAGCAGGAGGTACATATCAGTCAATGAGCATTAGCAGGAAGTACATATCAGTCAATGATTAGCAGGAAGTACATATCAGTCAATGAGGATTAGCAGGAAGTACATATCAGTCAATGAGTATTAGTAGGAAGTACATATCAGTCAATGAGTATTAGCAGAAAGTACATATCAGCCAATGAGCATTAGCAGGAAGTACATATTAGTCAATGAGGATTAGCAGGAAGTACATATCAGTCAATGAGGATTAGCAGGAAGTGCATATCAGTCAATGAGCATTAGCAGGAAGTGCATATCAGTCAATGAGTATTAGCAGGAAGTACATATCAGTCAATGAGCATTAGCAGGAAGTGCATATCAGCCAATGAGCATTAGCAGGAAGTGCATATCAGTCAATGAGTATTAACAGAAAGTGCATATCAGTCAATGAGTATTAGCAGGAAGTGCATATCAGCCAATGAGCATTAGCAGGAAGTGCATATCAGTCAATGAGTATTAACAGAAAGTGCATATCAGTCAATGAGTATTAACAGAAAGTGCATATCAGCCAATGAGCATTAGCAGGAAGTGCATATCAGTCAATGAGTATTAGCAGGAAGTGCATATCAGCCAATGAGCATTAGCAGGAAGTGCATATCAGTCAATGAGTATTAACAGAAACTACATATCAGTCAATGAGTATTAACAGAAAGTACATATCAGTCAATGAGCATTAGCAGGAAGTGCATATCAGTCAATAAGTATTAACAGAAAGTGCATATCAGTCAATGAGTATTAACAGAAAGTACATATCAGCCAATGAACATTAGCAGGAAGTGCATATCAGTCAATGAGTACTAACAGAAAGTGCATATCAGCCAATGAGCATTAGCAGGAAGTGCATATCAGTCAATGAGTATTAACAGAAAGTACACATCAGTCAATGAGCATTAGCAGGAAGTGCATATCAGCCAATGAGCATTAGCAGGAAGTGCATATCAGTCAATGAGTATTAACAGAAAGTGCATATCAGTCAATGAGTATTAACAGAAAGTGCATATCAGCCAAAGAGTATTAGCAGGAAGTGCATATCAGTCAATAAGTACAATTGTAAATATATTTTACATCAAATTTGTTTCATTAAAAAAATATATAAAGAAATTAAACATATTTAGATATTGCTTTTTCAAATGGATGATAGAAATGTTTGAGTACAGAGTCCCTTTAAGCAGAAGCTGTAAAGATAACATAAGTATAGTCACTGGGAAACACAATGTAAAGGGTTATTTTGTGAGTGCATTAGCAGGAGGTACATATCAGTCAATGAGCATTAGCAGGAAGTACATATCAGTCAATGATTAGCAGGAAGTACATATCAGTCAATGAGGATTAGCAGGAAGTACATATCAGTCAATGAGTATTAGTAGGAAGTACATATCAGTCAATGAGTATTAGCAGAAAGTACATATCAGCCAATGGGCATTAGCAGGAAGTACATATCAGTCAATGAGGATTAGCAGGAAGTACATATCAGTCAATGAGGATTAGCAGGAAGTGCATATCAGTCAATGAACATTAGCAGGAAGTGCATATCAGTCAATGAGTATTAGCAGGA
This sequence comes from Bombina bombina, assembly GCF_027579735.1. Lineage (NCBI taxonomy): Eukaryota > Metazoa > Chordata > Amphibia > Anura > Bombinatoridae > Bombina > Bombina bombina. The sequence goes on along the minus strand of NC_069501.1, from coordinate 18,850,198 downwards.
AGTACATATCAGTCAATGAGCATTAGCAGGAAGTGCATATCAGCCAATGAGCATTAGCAGGAAGTGCATATCAGTCAATGAGTATTAACAGAAAGTGCATATCAGTCAATGAGTATTAGCAGGAAGTGCATATCAGCCAATGAGCATTAGCAGGAAGTGCATATCAGTCAATGAGTATTAACAGAAAGTGCATATCAGTCAATGAGTATTAACAGAAAGTGCATCTCAGCCAATGAGCATTAGCAGGAAGTGCATATCAGTCAATGAGTATTAGCAGGAAGTGCATATCAGCCAATGAGCATTAGCAGGAAGTGCATATCAGTCAATGAGTATTAACAGAAACTACATATCAGTCAATGAGTATTAACAGAAAGTACATATCAGTCAATGAGCATTAGCAGGAAGTGCATATCAGTCAATGAGTATTAACAGAAAGTGCATATCAGTCAATGAGTATTAACAGAAAGTACATATCAGCCAATGAGCATTAGCAGGAAGTGCATATCAGTCAATGAGTATTAACAGAAAGTGCATATCAGCCAATGAGCATTAGCAGGAAGTGCATATCAGTCAATGAGTATTAACAGAAAGTACATATCAGTCAATGAGCATTAGCAGGAAGTGCATATCAGCCAATGAGCATTAGCAGGAAGTGCATATCAGTCAATGAGTATTAACAGAAAGTGCATATCAGTCAATGAGTATTAACAGAAAGTGCATATCAGCCAAAGAGTATTAGCAGGAAGTGCATATCAGTCAATAAGTACAATTGTAAATATATTTTACATCAAATTTGTTTCATTAAAAAAATATATAAAGAAATTAAACATATTTAGATATTGCTTTTTCAAATGGATGATAGAAATGTTTGAGTACAGAGTCCCTTTAAGCAGAAGCTGTAAAGATAACATAAGTATAGTCACTGGGAAACACAATGTAAAGGGTTATTTTGTGAGTGCATTGGCTTAGAATCTATCTGATCACTGAAACAACCAATTGTTTTATAAAGGCCACAGCTGTATTTATTATCAGTCAGGTATAACTGAGATAAAACTCATAACATCACTAGTTATGGTGCCCTTCCAGAATACATGCCCAATAATATACAATGTATTCACCAAATCCTTCCCCTCTCTCCACTTGTCTTCCTGCTTGTTGGCACAATTTGTCATTGTTGTACACCCCTAATCCCCAGAATATCATTATTATAACACTTTTATAACACTGCACAGCTTATCTCGCATATCACTTTTTATGCTTATCCACTAGACTTTTTAAATCTTTTTTATGATCAGTGGGAGCAGAGCAAACATCTACCACTCTGATCCGTCTTGGGTTAAATACACAATCTTCCTCTCTTTCGATGCCGGCGATACCAGGGAACCATGCACTGTTATAGCCATTCTCATGCCATGTGAGCTGTAGAGGATGTCCTAAACAGTCTATTTTCTTCACTTTGCCGACTTTCACAGTGAGCTTTAGCACCACATTGTTCCCTTGGCAGCCAATAGGGAAATTTTGTGCCTTTTGAGGATCTCTGCTAAGATAAACCCCTCTTCCCAACAGGCCACCATCTGACTGCTTAAATCCATACTTGATGATCTTATAGGCTGCGTCTACAGATGTCCCATGGTACATGACCTAGATTTTCTTTCCTGGGTAATAGCGAGTTCCCTCTGCCATATCCTGGAGTACACTGGTCTAAAGTGCAGAAAAATATGTAATGCTCTAAAATAAAATATCAAAGATGGTAAAGTTAAATACAAGAGTTCTTCCAAGATGCATTAAATCATTTTTTTTAAGCTTGTGAGGCAAAGAATATGATTTTTACTTCATACAAATGTACATGGTTTTATGATTAGCACAACTTTTCTATTGATATTACGGATATTTTGATATAAACTATCCTTGATTAAAATGGAAGCAAACAAAAGAGTCTTCGGCACTCCAAATGGAATAAGTAAAAGAAAGTTCTTCATTGATGCAAAGCCTTAAAAACATGAAGGTGGACGGCAGCCCAATAAAATCATTTCAGCAAAAGAAATCATGGGGAACACCACCCTCCTGCGACATCATACGCGTTTCATGCCTCTAGGGCACTTGTTCACTGATGGAGAGCAGGGGGTGAGATGCTCATTAAATAGAATTTAACATCCAATAGGAAAACATCAATTGCATTGTCAAAATTAACCCCTAGAAGTCCTAAACCTACACACACAACCGATGCCCTGCAAATTAACTATATCAGAATGCATACTAATACGTATATGTGCACATCCCTAATCATTATACAAAATATGATAATCTATACCATAAAGGCAAATGAAGAAAAGAGTAAGTTGTCGTATAAAACAGTGTAAGTAAAAACCACATAATATGTAAAGTACATACCATATTTGTCAATAACAAAAAATTTATTAAAATAACTTTTATATAAAAAAAAACAGTTTGGTTATTTATGAGAAACCATAATTTATGGTAAGTTTGGAATTTATAGTGACCATAGATAACTAATTATATTTTATTTTTATTATAATTTGTCTAAGACAGCAAATATATGTGTCAGATCTTTGTACTGAAATGTCCTAAACCAATGATAAGATTCACAGTTCAAGCAGTGTAGTAATATATATATATATATATATATATATATATATATATATATATATATATATATATATATATATATATACATATACCGTATATATACTAGTGGTAAAGCCCGCGTACACGGCCAAAATGTTTTATGAAAGAAATATACCTATCCATCTATCCCTATTCCTTTGTCCCTATTCTTCTGTCCCAATCCCTCTGCCCCTCTATCCCCAATTTTCTGACCATGTCCCTATCCCTATCACTCTGTCCCTATCACTCTGTCCCTATCCCTCTATCCCTATCCCTCTATCCCTATCACTCTGTCCCTATCCCTCTATCCCTATCCCTCTATCCCTATCCCTCTGTCCCTATCACTCTGTCCCTCTATCCCTATCCCTCTGTCCCTATCACTCTGTCCCTATCCCTCTGTCCCTATCCCTCTGTCCCTATCACTCTGTCCCTATCCCTCTATCCCTATCCCTCTATCCCTATCCCTCTGTCCCTATCACTCTGTCCCTATCCCTCTGTCCCTATCACTCTGTCCCTATCCCTCTGTCCCTATCACTCTGTCCCTATCCCTCTATCCCTATCCCTCTGTCCCTGTCCCTCTATCCCTGTTCCTCTTTCCCTATCCCTCTGTCCCTGTCCCTCTATCCCTGTTCCTCTATCCCTATCCCTCTATCCCTATACCTCTGTCCCTATCACTCTGTCCCTCTATCCCTATCCCTCTGTCCCTATCACTCTGTCCCTATCCCTCTGTCCCTATCCCTCTGTCCCTATCACTCTGTCCCTATCCCTCTATCCCTATCCCTCTATCCCTATCCCTCTGTCCCTATCACTCTGTCCCTATCCCTCTATCCCTATCACTCTGTCCCTATCCCTCTATCCCTATCCCTCTGTCCCTATCACTCTGTCCCTATCCCTCTGTCCCTATCCCTCTGTCCCTATCACTCTGTCCCTATCCCTCTGTCCCTGTCCCTCTGTCCCTATCACTCTGTCCCTATCCCTCTATCCCTATCCCTCTGTCCCTATCACTCTGTCCCTATCCCTCTGTCCCTATCACTCTGTCCCTATCCCTCTATCCCTATCCCTCTGTCCCTGTCCCTCTATCCCTGTTCCTATGTCCCTATCCCTCTGTCCCTATCAGTAGGTGTTTGCTGCTGCACAGCTCTCGGCGCTCACTACCAAAGTCCGTCCAGGGTGTATGACGTCACCCGCCGTAGCGGCTGCAAGTGCCTCCGTTGAGGGTGAGTGATCTAGGTAAGGTGCAAGGCTCAAGTGTGCGGGAACCACCGCACAGGATAATGTAAAAAGAATGAGGGAGCCGCACTAAGTTCAAATAACAAATTAAGCAAATTTATTGCATATAGACAAATTAAACAAAACACAGCAAGAAAGGGTCTGACGCGTTTCCCGCCATCTAGTGGCGCTTCATCAGAGACATGATGAATGTCTCTGATGAAGCGCCACTAGAGGGCGGGAAACGCGCCAGACACCTTTCTTGCTGTGTTATGTTTAATTTGTCTATATGCAATAAATTTGCTTAATTTGTTATTTGAACTTAGTGCGGCTCCCTCATTCTTTTTACTCTGTCCCTATCACTCTGTCCCTCTATCCCTATCCCTCTGTCCCTATCCCTCTATCCCTCTGTCCCTATCCCTCTGTCCCTATCCCTCTGTCCCTATCCCTCTGTCCCTGTCCCTCTATCCCTGTTCCTCTGTCCCTATCCCTCTGTCCCTATCACTCTGTCCCTCTATCCCTATCCCTCTGTCCCTATCCCTCTCTCCCTGTCCCTCTGTCCCTATCCCTCTGTCCCTATCCCTCTATCCCTATCCCTCTGTCCCTATCCCTCTGTCCCTATCCCTCTGTCCCTGTCCCTCTATCCCTGTTCCTCTGTCCCTATCCCTCTGTCCCTATCACTCTGTCCCTCTATCCCTATCCCTCTGTCCCTATCCCTCTATCCCTATCCCTCTGTCCCTATCCCTCTGTCCCTATCCCTCTGTCCCTGTGCCTCTATCCCTTTTCCTATCCCTCTGTCCCTATCACTCTGTCCCTCTATCCCTATCCCTCTGTCCCTATCCCTCTGTCCCTATCCCTCTGTCCCTATCCCTCTGTCCCTATCACTCTGTCCCTATCCCTCTATCCCTATCCCTCTGTCCCTATCCCTCTGTCCTTATCCCTCTGTCCCTGTCCCTCTATCCCTGTTCCTCTGTCCCTATCCCTCTGTCCCTATCACTCTGTCCCTCTATCCCTATCCCTCTGTCCCTATCCCTCTATCCCTATCCCTCTGCCCCTATCCCTCTGTCCCTATCCCTCTGTCCCTGTCCCTCTATCCCTGTTCCTATCCCTCTGTCCCTATCACTCTGTCCCTCTATCCCTATCCCTCTGTCCCTATCCCTCTGTCCCTATCCCTCTGTCCCTGTCCCTCTGTCCATATCCCTCTGTCCCTGTCCCTCTGTCCCTATCCCTCTGTCCCTATCCCTCTGTCCCTGTCCCTATCCCTCTGTCCCTATCCCTCTGTCCCTATCCCTCTGTCCCTATCACTCTGCCCCTATCCATATCCCTCTGTCCCTGTACCTCTCCCCCTATACCTCTGTCCCTGTCCATGTCCCTCTGTCCTTATCCCTCTGTTCCTATCCTTCTGTCCCTCTCCCTATCCTTCTGTCCCTCTCCCTATCCTTCTGTCCCTCTCCTTATCCTTCTGTCCCTCTCCTTATCCTTCTGTCCCTCTCCTTATCCTTCTGTCCCTCTCCCTATCCTTCTGTCCCTCTCCTTATCCTTCTGTCCCTCTCCTTATCCTTCTGTCCCTCTCCCTATCCTTCTGTCCCTATCCCTCTATCCCTGTCCCTATCCCTCTGTCCCTGATCCCCCCTCAAACAGCTCTCTAACCCCCCTATAACTATTGAAGCCATCTTAGGTATAACCCCCTTTTGTCTTCTTCTTCTTTTTTTATTTTTTTTCTGTACTGTAGTGTAGTGGTCCTACCACCTCCCCCCCTCCCATGATCACCATTTAGTCCCCCCCGCACAACTTAACCCCTTTTCTGTATTGTAGCTGCCCCATCCCTCCCTGTTCCTTTACTTTATGTAGCATAGCGCCCTCCTATTCCCTTCCCTCCCCCCTCCGCTGCTGAGTCACCCACCTGCCACCCGCCCACACCTCCCACCGGCACCAGCAGAAGATCGTTACAGACAGTGAGACACACAGTGTCACCGTTTGTAACGATCAGGCATCTGCCCTCATAAGGAGGCCGAGCACCGGAAGCTTCAGGAGCTCCAGCTCTTGGCTGTAACTTAACAGCTGAGAGTTCTGTAGCTTCCTAAAGCTGTCTCGCGCTGCAGGGATTTGGCAGTGCGCGCAACCTACGATGGCGACACACACACAATATATTTTTCTTTTTTTTTAAAATATTAGTGAAATTAAATGGCAAAAAAATGTATATACATGCAAGCGTTTACATTTTCACTCAAACATGAAGGACTGGAAAATTCCTGGCTTCAGTTGTCACTCAACAGAAATTCAAAATGTAAACTCTGTGATTTTCAAAAAAATAAACAAATAAAACACAAAACAAATGAAAACATAAATTAATATCATTCCCACTTTAGTTTCTTCACACCAAAATCATCAAACCATATCTTTAGGGACCTCACTGCGCACAGGGGCACATTCATGCTGAAACGGGAAAGGAACTTCCAAAAACTCTTGCCACAAACTTGGAAGCACTAAATTGTTTAAAATGTCTTTGTATTCTTTAGTATTACGATGCCCCTTAACTAAAACTAAGGTACCTATTCCAAAACATGAAAAACAGCCCCACATTATTATCCCTACTTCACCAAACAGTACAGTAGACACAATGGCCTCTAGTTATCAAGCTGTCTACTTTCCTGCATTTGCCGGCCCAATACGCTCGCCTAAGCTCGCCTACCATCCTGAATACATTCGCCAAAGTTATCAAGAAAGCTGTCAAGAAGTTGCGCACCAAGTACGGAGCGATGAGCAGTGGACTGTTGTTAACTGACAGTCATCGATCTCGCTGCTCATCGGCTTCTTCGCAGCTTTCTTGCTAGAATGTCACTAAGTACCCACACTAAACTATACTGTTTAACCCCCTATACCGCCGCTCCCGGAGCCCCCGCACCTAAATAAAGTTATTACCCCCTAAACCGCCGCTCCTGGAGCCCCCTGCAACTGAATAAAGTTATTAACCCCTAAACCGCCGTCCCGGACCCCGCCGCAACTATAATAAATATATGAACCCCTAAACCGCCGCTCCCGGACCCCACCGCCACCTACATTATACTTATTAACCCCTAATCTGCTGCCCCCTATACCGCCGCCGCTTACATAAAGTTATTAACCCCTATCCTGCAGATTCCGGACCCCGCCGCAACTAAATAAATTGTTTAACCCCTAAACCGCCGCACCCGGACCCCGCCACAACTAAATTAAATGTTGAACCCCTAAACCGCCGCACCCGGACCCCGCCGCCACCTATCTTAAACTTATTAACCCCTATCCTGCCCCCCATACCGCTGCCACCTATATTAAACTTATTAACCCCTATCCTGCCCCCCTACACCGCCGCCACTATATTAAACTTATTAACCCCTAAACCTAAGTCTAACCCTAACCCTAACACCCCCTAACTTAAATATTATTTAAATAAATCTAAATTTACTATTATTAACTAAATTATTCCTATTTAAAACTAAATACTTACCTATAAAATAAACCATAAGATAGCTACACTATAACTAATAGTTATAGTGTAGCTATTTTAGGATTTAATTTTATTTTACAGGCAACTTTGTATTTATTTTAACCAAGTACAATAGTTATTAAATAGTTATTATGCGGGGCACTGCCCCAAAGTAATCAGCTCTTTTACCTGTAAAAAAAAATACAACCCCCCCAACATTAAAACCTACCACCCACAGACCCCTACTCTAACCCACCCAAACCCCCCTTAAAAAACCTAACACTAACCCCCTGAAGATCACCCTACCTTGAGCCGTGTTCACCCAGCCGGGCCGAATTCTTCATCCAAGCGGGGCAAGAAGAGGTCCTCCATCCGGTAGAAGTCTTCATCCAAGCGGGGCAAGAAGAGGTCCTCCATCCGGTAGAAGTTTTCATCCAAGCGGGGAAAGAAGAGGTCCTCCATCCGGTAGAAGTCTTCATCCAAGTGGTGTCTTCTATCTTCATCCAACCGCGGCACCATCTTGCAGACCTCTGACGCGGAACATCCTGCTGGCCCGACGACTACCAGACGAATGAAGGTTCCTTTAAGGGACATTATCCAAGATGGCGTCCCTCGAATTCCGATTGGCTGATAGGATTCTATCAGCAGATCGGAATTAAGGTAGGAAAAATCTGATTGGCGGATTCAATCAGCCAATCAGATTGAAGCTCAATCCGATTGGCTGAACCAATCAGCCAATCGGATTGACCTTGCATTCTATTGGCTCTTCCGATCAGCCAATAGAATGCGAGGTCAATCCAATTGGCTGATTGAATCAGCCAATCGGATTTTTCCTACCTTAATTCCGATAGAATCCTATCAGCCAATCGGAATTCGAGGGACGCCATCTTGGATGACTTCCCTTAAAGGAACCTTCATTCATCGGGTAGTCGTCGGGCCAGCAGGATGTTCCACGTCGGAGTTCTGTAAGATGGAGCAGCGGTTGGATGAAGATAGAAGACACCGCTTGGATGAAGACTTCTACCGGATGGAGGACCTCTTCTTGCCCCGCTTGGATGAAGACTTCTACCGGATGGAGGACCTCTTCTTGCCCCGCTTGGATGAAGAATTCGGCCCGGCTGGGTGAACACGGCTCAAGGTAGGGTGATCTTCAGGGGGTTAGTGTTAGGTTTTTTTAAGAGGTGTTTGGGTGGGTTAGAGTAGGGGTATGTGGGTGGTGGGTTTTAATGTTGGGGGGGTTGTATTTTTTTTTACAGGTAAAAGAGCTGATTACTTTGGGGCAATGCCCTGCAAAAAGCCCTTTTAAGGGCTGGTAAAAGAGCTGATTACTTTGTAATTTAGAATAGGGTAGGGCATTTTTTATTTTGGGGGGCTTTATTATTTTATTAGGGGGCTTAGATTAGGTGTAATTAGTTTAAACTTCTTGTAACTCTTTTTTTTTTTTAATTTAGTGTTTGTTTGTTTTTGTACTATAGTTTAGTTTATTTAATTGTATTTAATTTTAGGTAATTGTAGTTAATTTATTTAATTAATTTAATGATAGTGTAGTGTTAGGTTTAATTGTAACTTAGGTTAGGATTTATTGTACAGGTAATTTTGTAAGTATTTTAGCTAGGTAGTTATTAAATAGTTAATTTCTATAAAGAAGCAGAGAAGGCGCCACATAGCATAATTCTGTGAGATATATCAGGTAGTGAAATAAAAAACTCAACAAACTCACACCTAACCTAACCAGGTAAAAGGTGTCTAATAAGGAGGTGCGCCTAATATAAATAATATGATAAACCTTATTGAATACAGTGATCAGGCTAAATATATATAAGCCAATATGAGTTAATCTTTATAATACCACATAATTCTTATTGCAAAAAATACCTAAAATTCCAATTGTATGGTTCATAAAAGAAATTAATAATGTCCACAATAAACGTAATAATTACAAAAGTCCAGATATAAGCTGATCCAGATACGTATGTTCAGGGAAATACAGAGGACGGGCAGCTCTCTCCAGTATGATATAGATGCAAACAGTTCCTGAAAAACAGAAAAAACGAGCTCCTCCCATTTTACTTCCTGTGGAGCTGTAGCTGGTTTTGCATAACCAACACTGTTATAGAAATATACTTTTTACCTCACTGTGGGGAGCCTCGTTCTGACCTCAAGCGTCCATTGCCTAAGCGAGTCAGCCGAACGACTCTGAAGCTTCGGCTTGTCCGTTATTGCACTGCATGTGCAACATCGTTTGTGAGTATATCTCCATCTCTGTCTTATCTTTTGATGTCTGTATAAGACATACTACACCAAGAGCACCTCTCGTTTTTTCTGTTTTTCAGGAACTGTTTGCATCTATATCAGCTGCCCGTCCTCTGTATTTCCCTGAACATACGTATCTGAATCAAATAAAAAACTCAGATGCACTCACGTTTAGCAAAGCACCAAGATGTGATGCAAGCTGGGCATGCCGGAACCTCAAATTAATTAATAATATAATGAAAAAACATTGGAGTATATTAATGAGAGACCCAATACTCAAAACAAATTTGGAGAAACAACCAAAGTGTGTATTTAGACGGGCTCCAACATTAAAGAATTTATTAGCCCCTAGCAAAGTAGTCATTAACAAGAACAATACTAAATCCTCGACTCCTAGAAGAGTCCAAGGATCCCTCACAAACATCAAAAAGAGAGTAATTAATAATAACAAAAAAGGGGTTTATAAATGCCAAAAGAAAAATTGTAGAATGTGCAAATATAGTACAGTAGGAATTACCAACTTCATATCTTATACAAAGGGGCTCAGTTTCCCTATACAAGACCACCTTACATGTGCATCATCTTATATAGTATATCTGTTGACATGCCAACTATGCAAAATCCAATACGTAGGGTGCACCTGCCGCATAGTTAGGACGAGATGGAATGAACATTATAGGAACATGAAAAATAAACTAAAGAATCACAGTGTTCCCAAACATTGCGATTGTGTCCACCAAGGTAATTTGAATATATTTCAAATTACTCCTATTGAGCATATTCCTCCCTCCTATTTATATAATAGATATAATAGATTGCGCCAACGTGAAACATTTTGGATATACCAATTGGGTACTTTATATCCCAATGGCCTTAATATGAATATGGATTTGGTAGCCTTTAGCCATTAATTACACTTACGAAATTTAAGTTAACTCCACTTATTAGGTAATATAAATTACATATGTTCACTAATATTGTGCACTTTAATACAACTAAGTATAATTATTAACGTTATGTATTCACATTTTATTCTAATATAATATTTACACACATTATAAAATTAGGAGTATAGCAATATATTTGTACGTTTATATTATTATTATTATTATTTTCATTTATATATCTTTTATATATCGTAGGAATATCAGATGGCGATTTTTACATATCGCCATTTATATTTGTATACCTACAATAACTGATCACATTTACAAAGGATAGTGTAATTCTATGTTGTGATAATCTTATAGCACACTGAGACACCACAATGTCTATTATAGTGGTTAAGAAATTCACCACTCTATTCACTTTAGTATTTTATATCACATTTTCACTTATTATATATATGGAATTGTAATTTGATTGGCTAAAATAGCCAACTCCTACTCTCTTACGACACGCAGAATAACATTGATATAAGGTGGCAAATAATTCTCGATCTATTATATTCTTTTAGATAGATCATGAATCAATAGATAAATATGCACAGTCAATATTGACTAGCGTACTGTCTTTATTTATTTTATGTTGACAGTAGTAGTAGCTAGTATACCCAATCAGTCTTATACAGATCAGAAAGTCCGTAGAATGTCTATGGAGCTGCGTGATTGGCAGTCTGTGTTGAGGGCGTGCAGTAACTTCATGACCGGCGCCTATAGGGAATCAGTACGTCACGAGTACCTCCTCCATTGGCTAATGTGTAGCCTGTGTGTATATTGTCACGGCTCACTGCCATTATATGAAATTGAGATCGAGGGAAAGTATCTTTACTTATTTATTATTTTTTTGATATATAAATTTTAGCCCTGCAACATGGATATTAAGGTAATAACCACCGAGAGGTGTTAAAAGTGTATCACAACACAAACATTATATCGAAGCATGTACCGATACTAACCGATGTGTTTGAGGCTTTAGTATAGACGAGCATACGATCAGCTATATATTTAGAGCAGTTAGCCTTAGGGGACGGATGATTACACTGAAGTTGGGATTTTATTCATGTGAACAGCATAATAGAGATTTTCCTTTATTTACCAAGTGATGTTAACAGATGTATATATTATATATGTTTGGGTAATAACAAGGTGACGTTTATACACACATCTAAGCAAAATATCGTTGTTATACATATGAATATACATACATATTAACTTGTTGTTTACCTTTGATGTTAACTAATATATGCATATGAGGAATACTAACAAAATGTTTTATATTTACCTGTGAATCATGTGATAAATTAAGGTAAATGAGGGTGTGTCTGTTTAAACAACTTTTTGATTGGCTTTATTTGTGTATATCTAGTAGCAAGCATTGTATAGTTTTATCAGCCTGAGGAAACAGTACTGGATACTGAGAAACGCGTTGCTATGTTTTTAATGTGTTACAATAAACACTTTTAATCATACAACTTGCTACTTTGCCTGTCTGGTCATCCCTGCCTGTTTTTTACACCTGTTATTGCTGGAGTTGATAATAGCACCTGACTCAAAAACAGCACTATTATCCTGTGACTACCATCTGGCATTGGGGGAGATCTAGCCTGAGAGGAGAGTTTTACCGGACAACTCTGAGGTTCCGGCATGCCCAGCTTGCATCACATCTTGGTGCTTTGCTAAACGTGAGTGCATCTGAGTTTTTTATTTCACTACCTGATATATCTCACAGAATTATGCTATGTGGCGCCTCATCTGCTTCTTTATAGAAATTTCTTGATGTGGATGGCTTTATACCTCGAGGAGAGCTGCCAGATATCGATATAACCTCACCTTGGATATTCTTTGCACTATCTGGTGTATTTGGGACATTTTGTACTCATATATATATATATATATATATATATATATATATAACTCATTTATATACAGGTTACTTTTTTATATTGGTATAACCTTGCTAAATTGTGGTGAACCATTATTGTATACATATATACCGATTTTTTACTACTTTCTGGTGACACCCTATTGGGTTATTTATACAGTATACTCCTTTTGATAGCGCCCCTATATTTTACTCAGTTTGGGTATATTATATTAAATAGTTAATAACTATTTAATAACTATTGTACCTAGTTAAAATAAATACAAAGTTGCCTGTAAAACAAAATTAAATCCTAAAATAGCTACAATATAACTATTAGTTATATTGTAGCTATCTTAGGGTTTATTTTACAGGTAAGTATTTCGTTTTAAATAGGAATAATTTACGCCTAGATTTAGAGTTCTGCGTTAGCCGTCAAAACCAGCGTTAAGGGGTCCTAACGCTGCTTTTTACCGCCCGCTGGTATTTATAGTCAGCCAGGAAAGGGTCTAACGCTCACTTTCCAGCCGCGACTTTCCATACCACAGATCCCCTTACGCCAATTGCGTATCCTATCTTTTCAATGGGATCTTCCTAACACCGGTATTTAGAGTCTTGGCTGAAGTGAGCGGTAGACCCTCTACCGACAAGACTCCAGCCGCAGAAAAAAGTGAGGAGTTAAGAGCTTTATGGGCTAACGCTGGTTTATAAAGCTCTTAACTACTGTGCTCTAAAGTACACTAACACCCATAAACTACCTATGTACCCCTAAACCGAGGCCCCCCCCACATCGCCGCCACTACAATTTTTTTTTTAACCCCTAATCTGCCGACCGGACACCGCCTCAACCTACATTATACCTATGTACCCCTAATCTGCTGCCCCTAACATCGCCGACACCTACATAATATTTATTAACCCCTAATCTGCACCCCCAACGTCGCCGCTACCTTACCTACACTTATTAACCTCTAATCTGCCGACCGGACCTCGCCGCCACTATAATAAATGTATTAACCCCTAAACCGCCTCACTCCCGCCTCGCAAACCCTATAATAAATTTTATTAACCTCTAATCTGCCCTCCCTAACATCTGCGACACCTAACTTCAAGTATTAACCCCTAATCTGCCGACCGGACCTCGCCGCTACTCTAATAAATGTATTAACCCCTAAAGCTAAGTCTAACCCTAACACCCCCCTAAGTTAAATATAATTTTATTCTAACGAAATAAATTAAATCTTATTAAAAAAACGAATCCTATTTAAAGCTAAATACTTACCTGTAAAATAAACCCTAATATAGCTACAATATAAATAATAATTACATTGTAGCTATTTTAGGATTTATATTTATTTTACAGGCAACTTTGTATTTATTTTAACCAGGTACAATAGCTATTAAATAGTTATTTACTATTTAATAGCTACCTAGTTAAAATAATTACAAAATTACCTGTAAAATAAATCCTAACCTAAGTTACAAGTAAACCTAACACTACACTATCAATAAATTAATTAACTAAACTACCTACAATTACCTACAATTAAATCAACTAAACTAAATTACAAAAAAAACAAAACACAAAATTACAAAAAAAAAAAAAAAAATTACAAGAATTTTAAACTAATTACAACTACTCTAAGCCCCCTAAAAAAATAACAAAGCCCCCCAAAATAAAAAAATGCCCTACCCTAATCTAAAATAAAAAGTTAACAGCTCTATTACCTTACCAGCCCTTAAAAGGGCTTTTTGCGGGGCATGCCCCAAAGAAATCAGCTCTTTTGCCTGTAAAAAAAACATACATTACCCCCCCCAACATTACAACCCACCACCCACATACCTCTAATCTAACCCACCCAAACCCCCCTTAAAAAACCTAACACTAAGCCCCTGAAGATCTTCCTACCTTGTCTTCACCCAGCCGGGTACCATCCGATCCGTCCAGAATAGGGTCCGAAGTCTTCATCCTATCCGGCCAGAAGAGGTCCTCCAGAGGGTCGGAAGTCTTCATCCAGGCGGCATCTTCTATCTTCTTCCATCCGGAGCAGAGCGGGTCCATCTTGAAGCAGCCGGCGCGGATCCATCCTCTTCTAACGACGTCCTAACACTGAATGAAGGTTCCTTTAAGGGACGTCATCCAAGATGGCGTCCCTCGAATTCCGATTGGCTGATAGGATTCTATCAGCCAATCGGAATTAAGGTAGAAAAAATCTGATTGGCTGATTGAATCAGCCAATCAGACTCAAGTTCAATCGGATTGGCTGATCCAATCAGCCAATCAGATTGAGCTCGCATTCTATTGGCTGATCGGAACAGCCAATAGAATGCGAGCTCAATCTGATTGGCTGATTGGATCAGCCAATCGGATTGAACTTGAATCTGATTGGCTGATTCCATCAGCCAATCAGAATTTTCCTACCTTAATTCCGATTGGCTGAATCCTATCAGCCAATCAGAATTCGAGGGACGCCATCTTGGATGACGTCCCTTAAAGGAACCTTCATTCGTCGGGAGTTTGTCGTGGAGGAAGGATGTTCCGCGTCGGAAGCGCGGAACATCCTTCCTAAAGATGGAGCCGGAAGAAAGAAGATTGAAGATGCCGCTTGATAGAAGACTTCAGCCGGATGATGGACCTCTTCAGCCCCCGCTTGGATGAAGACATCGCCCGGATAGGAGGAAGACTTCGGACCCTCTTCTGGACGGATCAGTGATACCCGGCTTGGTGAAGACAAGGTAGGAAGATCTTCAGGGGCTTAGTGTTAGGTTTATTTAAGGGGGGTTTGGGTTAGATTAGGGGTATGTGGGTGGTGGGTTGTAATGTTGGGGGGGGTATTGTATGTTTTTTTTACAGGCAAAAGAGCAGAATTCTTTGGGGCATGCCCCGCAAAAGGCCTGGTAAGGTAAAAGAGCTTTTCAATTTTTATTTTAGAATAGGGTAGGGCATTTTTTTATTTTGGGGGGCTTTGTTATTTTATTAGGGGGCTTAGAGTAGGTGTAATTAGCTTAAAATTGTTGAAATATTTTTATAATGTTTGTAAATTATTTTTTTATTTTTTGTAACTTAGTTCTTTTTTTATTTTTTGTAACTTAGTTCTTTTTTTATTTTTTGTACTTTAGTTAGTGTATTTATTTGTATTTATTTGTAGGTATTTGTATTTAATTTATTTATTAGATAGTGTAGTGTTAGGTTTAATTGTAACTTAGGTTATGATTTATTTTACAGGTAATTTTGTAATTATTTTAACTAGGTAGCTATTAAATAGTTATTAACTATTTAATAGCTATTGTACCTGGTTAAAATAAATACAAAGTTGCCTGTAAAATAAATATTAATCCTAAAATAGCTACAATATAATTATTATTTATATTGTAGCTATATTAGGGTTTATTTTACAGGTAAGTATTTAGCTTTAAATAGGAATAATTTATTTAATAAGATTTATTTTATTTCGTTAGATAACAATTTTATTTAACTTAGGGGGGTGTTAGGGTTAGACTTAGCTTTAGGGGTTAATACATTTATTAGAGTAGCGGTGAGGACCGGTCGGCAGATTAGGGGTTAATAATTGTAGGTAGGTAGCGGCGACATTGGGAGGGCAGATTAGGGGGTAATAAATATAATATAGGGGTCGGTGGGGGTTAGGGGCAGCAGATTAGGGGTTCATAGGGATAACGTAGGTTGCGGCGGTGTACGGAGCAGCAGATTAGGGGTTAATAATAATATGCAGGGGTCAGTGATAGCGGGGACGGCAGATTAGGGTTTAATAAGTGTAAGGTTAGGGGTGTTTAGACTCAGGGTTCATGTTAGAGTGTTAGGTGCAGACTTAGGAAGTGTTTCCCCATAGGAAACAATGGGGCTGCATTAGGAGCTGAACGCTGCTTTTTTGCAGGTGTTAGTTTTTTTTTTCAGCTCAAACGGCCCCATTGTTTCCTATGGGGGAATCGTGCACGAGCACGTTTTTGAAGCTGGCCGCGTCCCTAAGCACCGCTGGTATTGAGAGTTGCAGTGGCGGTAAATATGCCTGTACGCTCCCTTTTTGGAGCCTAACGCAGCCCTTCTGTGAACTCTAAATACCAGCAGTATTTAAAAGGTGCGGGGGGGAAAAAGCACGCATAGCTAACGCACCCCTTTGTCCGCAGAACTCTAAATCTAGCCGTAAATTATTCCTATTTATAACTAAATACTTACCTATAAAATAAACCTTAAGCTAGCTACAATATAACTAATAGTTACATTGTAGCTAGCTTAGGGTTTATTTTTATTTTACAGGCAAGTTTGTATTTATTTTAACTAGGTACAATAGTTATTAAATAGTTATTAACTATTTAATAACTACCTAGTTAAAATAAATACAAAAGTACCTGTAAAATAAAACCTAACCTAAGTTACACTAACACCTAACACTACACTACAATTAAATTATTTCCCTAAATTAAATACAATTAAATACAATTAAATAAAATTATCTAAAGTACAAAAACACTAAAATTACCGAAAATAATAAACAAATTATAGGATTTTTAAACTAATTACACCTAATCTAATCCCCCTAACAAAATCAAAAAGCCCCCCCCCCAAAATAAAAAAAGCCCTACCCTACACTAAATTACAAATAGCCCTTAAAATGGCCTTTTGCGGGGCATTGCCCCAAAGTAATCAGCTCTTTTACCTGAAAACAAAAGTACAAATCCCCCCCAACATTAAAACCCACCACCCACACAACCAACCCTACTCTAAAACCCACCCAATACACCCTTAAAAAAACCTAACTGTTCCAATCAGCCAATAGAATGCCAGCTCAATCCTATTGGCTGAGGATTTTTTCTACCTTAATTCCGATTGGCTGATAGAATTCTATCAGCCAATCGAAATTGAAGGGACGTCATCTTGGATGACATAATTTAAAGGAACCTTCATTCAGTCCTAGCCGTCGGAAGAAGATACTCCGCGTCGGATGTCTTGAAGATGGACCTGCTCCACGCCGGATGGATGAAGATAGAATATGCCGTCTGGATGACCACTTCTGCCTGGTTGGATAAGACTTTTGCCCGTCTGGAGGACCACTTCTGCCCGGTTGGGTGAAGACTTCTCCCGGTAAGGTGATCTTCAAGGGGTTAGTGTTAGGTTTTTTAAGGGTTTTTGGGTGGGTTTTAGAGTAGGGTTGGTTGTGTGGGTGGTGGGTTTTAATGTTCAGGGGGGATTTTTACTTTTTTTTTCAGGTAAAAGAGCTGATTACTTTGGGGCAATGCCCCGCAAAAGGCCCTTTTAAAGGCTATTTGTAATTTAGTGTAGGGTAGGGCTTTTTTTATTTTGTTAGGGGGATTAGATTAGGTGTAATTAGTTTAAAAATCTTGTAATTTGTTTATTATTTTCTGTAATTTATTGGGGGGGGGGTTGTACTTTAGATAATTGTATTTAATTGTATTTAATTGTATTTAATTTAGGAAAATAATTTAATTGTAGTGTAGTGTTAGGTGTAATTGTAACTTAGGTTAGGTTTTATTTTAAAGGTACCTTTGTATTTATTTTAGCTAGGTAGTTATTAAATAGTTAATAACTATTTAATAACTATTGTACCTAGTTAAAATAAATACAAACTTGCCTGTAAAATAAAAATAACCCCTAAGCTAGATACAATGTAACTATTAGTTATATTGTAGCTAGCTTAGGGTTTATTTTATAGGTAAGTATTTAGTTATAAATAGGAATAATTTAGTTAATTATAGTAATTTTATTTATATTTATTTAAATTATATTTAAGTTAGGGGGTGTTAGGGTTAGGGTTAGATAGGTTTAGGGGTTAATAACTTTAATATAGTGACGGTGATGTAGGGGGCAGCAGATTAGGGATTCATAAGTATAATGTTGGTGGCGGCGGTGTTCGGAGCGGCAGATTAGGGGTTAATCAATATAATGTAGGTGTCGGTGATGTCGGGGTGGCAGATTAGGGGTTAATAAGTGTAAGATTAGGGGTGTTTAGACTCGGGGTTCATGTTAGGCTGTTAGGTGTAGACATAAATGTATTTTCCTCATAGGAATCAAAGAGGCTGCGTTAGGAGCTAAACGCTGTTACGCTGCTTTTTTGCAGGTGTTAGGTTTTTTTTTCAGCCGGCTCTCCCCCATTGATTTCTATGGGGAAATCGTGCACAAGCACGTTTAGCCAGCTCACCACTAACATAAGCAGCGCTGGTAATAGAGTGAGATGTGGAGCTAAATTTTGCTCTTCGCTCACTTTTTTGCGGTTAACACCGGGTTTGTAAAAACCCGTAATACCAGCATTGTCCATAAGTGAGCGGTGAGCATAAACTGCTCGTTAGCACCGCACAGCCTCTAACGCAAAACTTGTAATCTAGGTTATTGTTTGTCATATCAGAGGACATGCCTGTTGACCACTTATTTAACGACTTAATTACTATTATCTTATAGGAGCCTATTTTTGACATGCATGTTTCAGGAAAAATAATTGTGTCTCTTACTGTTGTTATAATAAACTTACAAACATGTTGCATAATCAATTACCTACAATATCCACCCTCATTTATTATGCACTCTGTATATCCTTTGCTGATGTAAATTGACTAAAGTTATGTATTGTATCTGCCAACAATCTCAAAAAAAAAAAAATACTTATCTTTAGCAGAAGAGCTGTGCTAACCGGCTTCTCTTCTTCACAGGGTACCGACTACGCTAAAGGACGCTTAGAACGGCCGCTCCCTGGTCTTTCACTAAAGTTACTTTATTATAGGTCCTGGGAGCTGTTGGGCTAAGCCTTCTTTAAAGAAGAAGAGCAGATTAGTGCGGCTCTCCAGTGAGGTAAAGGTCAGTTTTAAACAAAACAAATACAGAATAGCACAGGAAACAAATATTCAAGAACGCTATTTTCCACAAATATTCATTCTGAAAAATTCGGCCAAACCAAATTTTTTGCATGTGCACAGCTCTAGCTACTGTATTTGCACAGCTCTAGCTACTGCATGTGCACAGCTCTAGTTACTGCATGTGCACAGCTCTAGCTACTGTATTTGCACTTACATGAACATCTGGGCTCTAATGTTACCTGAAGTACAATCCATGGACCTAAAACTATGACAGTAACCGTCATGGAAGCTGCTTGCTGTCCCTTATAACCACATTTTTACTGCCTAAAACAAAATGCTGTGCTTGCAACTCTTTATAAAAATCAGTAAATAAATATAAAATGACTCTGTATATTTTCATTAAATGCTATGATCGGAAGTCACACATATCCTTTTAAAAACAGACAAATATGACATTTTTGTATATTTATAATTATTAGCCCATATGGTAGGAGCTAGAAATATACATGTGACGGATTACCTGCTACCCCGACTGAGTAACTCCGCTGACCGATCTCCCAATACCTGGAACACGCCGCTATGTAGCAGAGAAGAAGTGATAGTAGCGATTCCCACCCAAATAACTAGACATACTAGCATTTAGCTGAAAAAGGAAGAACCTTTTTTATTGGGACAAACAGACAACATTTGCACAGAAACTTATCTTGAAAAGACACTGGACAAGCCCACGATTTTCCCACCATTCTCGCCCTTCCATAGACCCCCATGTTTCAGTGTATCCTAACAGCCCCAGGATGGGGATTCTAGGGTGATTCCAGGGGAGTGACAGCACACCCAAGGTGTTGTTGGAAAGCTCTCTGCCCCCAGATTCTACAGTCCAAAAAGCAACATGATCCATGGCTGGGTGCCAAAGCTATGTCTGACCAAACATACACCATTTCCCCCAGTTCCAAAGGGAGCTCCTCTCTTGCAATCACCCCATTTCCGGCCTTACCCATGGGCTAGCCATCCCCAAAAGAGTGGAGCTCTAGGATCAATAGCCGCTGGAGCGACCGGCGTTGAAGGGGACTGGGGATCGGCAGTTCCATAGCCCGGTCAGCCGAAAGACAGTCCACGGAGAAGGCTCCAAAAATCCCTGGTTCCTTGTGGAGCACACCTCCGGCAATTGGCCCACATCCTGCCCTCTCCCAGGGGTGACAATCACCAAGAGAGAAGAGCTCTAGGGCAAGGGGCTTCCGAGGCGGCCGGAGGTAAAGAGGGCAGAAATGCAGGTCTGTGCGGCCGGCCGGTAGTTCCAGGGGGCCGGCCGGCCGCAGAGGCACTAGGCGGTTAAAATTGCAGCTCTTTCAAGATGAGTTTAGAACACACAGTAGGTTGACAGAAGCTCCTAGGACTCAAGGTTGCTCTGAGGAGCGCCAAACCGCTTAGAACAACAGGGGTGAGGTAGTACGGGGTAGGGGTTTAACCCTTGCAGCCCGGTGCCCGTGACAACTCCCCCCTTCCAGTTTGGCAGAACCGGCTAGATCCACACAGGTCTACTTGGGGCTGTCCAAGGAGCACTCTATTTAAGTCTGTACTGAACATTGAAGTTGAAGGGCTGCAGCGCTAAACTCCACCTTAACAATCGTCCATTATCTCTCGATACTCAGTTCAGCCACACCAGAGGGATGTGGTCTGTGAGGACAGTGACAGCCCTTCCATATAGATATGTTTGTAGTTTCTTGAGGGCCCATACCAGGGCCAGGCACTCCTTTTCCACCGCTGTGTAGCCTACCTCTCTGGGTAACAGCTTCCTACTGATGTAGGCTACGAGGTGGTATAGTCCTCCTTCGTCCACTTAGCTTAGGACTTCTCCCAACCCGAACATGGAGACATCTGTATGAGCACAAAAATGTTTGTTGTGGTTAGGAGCGGCTAAGACAGCGGCGGTGACCAAGGCAGTTTTGAAGCTTTGGAAGGCAGCTTTGCACTCTGGGGACCACAGGACCTGTCAGGCAGCCATTTGTCGGGTGGATCTGAAGTGATCTAAAACGACACCTAGGTGGATCAAATGGTCCTCCCAGGTGTCGCAGAAGATGGCGATATCATCCAGGTATGTGCAGGCATAGTCTTGGAGGCCATCCAGCAGACAATCAACAATCCTCTGAAAGGTGGCTGGAGCGTTCTTGATCCCAAATGGCATGACCTTAAACTGGTAGAGGCCGAAAGGGGTGATGAAAGCGGACTTGGGGATGGACTCAGGGTCTAGGGGGATCTGCCAATACCCCTTGCAGAGGTCAAAGGAAGTTAGGAAGTAACCTCTGGTGATTCTATCTAGGAGGTCATTGACTCGGGCATAGGGTAGGTATCGGTGGTGGTTCTGTCATTGAGCTTACAAAAGTCAATGCAGAACCGGGGGATACCATCTTTCTTGGGGACCAATACCACCGGGGAGGCCCAGGGATGCTGGACGGTTCAACAACACTGAGGTCCAACATTCCCGGGAGCTCCCAGTGCATACTATCTCGGACAGCTTCAAGTACTCAGTAAACTGCCTGTCTCAGGGGAGCCTGTCCCAGAGTTTCCACTTGGTGTATGGCCACTATGATATACCCAGGGACATTGGAGAACATTTCCTGATGGTCCTCTAGTAACTGCCAGACTTGTTGTCTCTGCTCAACCACTAACCTCTCATCTAGGGCTATGTCTCCTACTCCCTGGGGAGTCTCATCTGGCCTTGGGAGGTCCAGCATGGGAAGGCTTTCAGAGTCCTCCACAGCCGGAACACAAATAGTGGCTACGTCCTTGGACCCGTTCATCTGAACATTTTCCTACGAGCACACCCCTGGCAATCGGCCCACATCCTGCTCTCTCCCAGGGGTGACAATCACCAAGAGAGCGGTGCTCTAGGGCAAGGGGCTTCTGAGGTAAAGAGGGCAGAAATGCGGGTCCACAGAGGCAGTAGGCAGTTTAAAGTCCAGCTCTTTCAAGACGAGTTTACAACACACAGTAAGTTGACAGAAGCTCCTAGTACTCACGGTTGCTCTGAGGAGCCCAAAACAGCTGAGAACAACAGGGGTGAGGTAGAAGGCAGGGTAGGGGTTTAACCCTTGCCACCCGGTGCCCGTGAAGGACAGTTAACTCCTATGGTAGGAACTAGAAATGTTTTCCAAATGGTACTTTGAAATCTGGCTCACAAATTCAGTAATAGTTAGAAGTTAACCCCTATGGTAAGGGCCACCCTCTATGGGCCAATAAATATTATTATTATATTCCCAAATTATGCCTGAATTAAAAATGAGAAAAATAATACAATATTTGGAAACCCTATGCTGTGGGGTGTCTTAAATCTGCAAATCTAATTTCTTGGCCGATATATATGGTCTCCTCGGCATCAGGCAGTGTGCAGGTTAGAAGGACTCATTTGCCGAATGCAAACTGTCTGAGATCAGAGCTGAGTCTGCCAACACAAACAAGCAGATCTCATATCAGCCAATGAGCATTAGCAGGAAGTGCATAGCAGCCAATGAGCATTAGCAGGAAGTATATATCAGCCAATGAGCATTAGCAGGAATTGCATAGCAGCCAATGAGCATTAGCAGGAAGTATATATCAGCCAATGAGCATTAGCAGGAATTGCATATCAGTCAATGAGCATTAGAAGAAAGTACACACCTGATCAGTATTAGTTTCAGTGTAAATGTAAACAGATTTTCATGCAAAAAAAAGAAAAAAAAATGTTTAAACACTGATCTTTCAAATCCATAACAGAAGCGTTTGAGTACCTTTAATGTCTGAAAAGATAACAGAGGTTTAGTTTACTGGAGTTACTGGGTTAAACTGTGACTAAATAGACTTAGTAACTATCTGACCACTGCTTGTGGCATTAATTTACTCTCACCCAATAAATAACTGACACTGAAACAACCTGTTGAGTTATAAAGTTCCAGTTATGTTTATTAATATTTAACAATAACTGAAATAAACATGTAATTAATTCCCGCCATGTAACCATATAACATTTGTTTATGTTCTTCCTCATAATATGCCCAACAAATCTAAAAAGTCCCATTGACAAAAAATCCTTCCCCTCCCTCCACTTATTGTAAGAATTTGTCTTACGATTGTTATTTGCTGTACGCTGTTTCATCCATCAGTGACTTAGCACAGTCATCAGAGCATCGTTATCATCATATTCTGTAGTACAGCACAGCTGATCTCACAGATCACTTTTTATGCTTAGCTACTTGGTATTTTAAAGCTTCTAAATGATCCGGGGGAGCACAAAACACATCTACCACTCTGATCCGTCTTGGGTTAAAAACACAATTCTCCTCTAGTCCACTATTTACCATACGACTGTTAGGTGGCACCCAGGCAGTGTTGTACCCATGGTCATTCCATGTGTACTGCAGAGGGTGACCTTGATAGTCAATTTTCTTGACTTTGCCAACTTTCACAGTGAGCTTCAGCACCACGTTTTCTTTATGATCATCTATAGGGTACCACTTGGCCTTATGAGGATCTTTGCTAAGATAAACCCCTCTACCCAGCATGCCATCATCTGACTGCTTAAATCCATACTTAATGATCTTATAGGCTGCGCCTACAGATGTCCCGTGGTACATGACATAGATTTTCCTTCCAGGGTAATGGGATTTTCGCTTACACATGTCCTGGTGTATGCTGGACTCGTCTTCAGAGGATTACACACCCTAAAATAAAACATCAAAATTAAAATAAATGCAACAGATTCTCCAAGATGCATTAAATGAATGTGTTCTGCACATACAGCAACCAACAGCAGGATTTGTATAATTGTGACCTTTATATCCTTTAATTTACACAAATGACCATGGTTTGATGCTATTTTCAGCAGGTGATTATCATAACTTTTCTATAGATCTATTGATATTTGGTTTATATAGATACAAACTATACTAGATCATCACAAATTCAATAAAAAAACACAGTGACCTAAGATACCTAATTCTATTTTATTTTTAGATAATTTTTATTTATATGGGGCTAAAAAAGCAAATATATGTGTCAGAGTTTGTACTTAAATGTCCTAAACTAACAATCAAGTTTCCTTTTGTAATAAAAACTAGTGCAATTTCATAACAAAAATGTATTTAAATGAAAGAGTTTCCAGTTTAATTTAAAGGGACACTGAACCCAAATGTTTTCTTTCATGATTCAGATAGAGGCATCTACTTATCAAGCTGCTAAAAACTGGAAACTCTGTGACAGTGTGTCACAGATAACCTATAGGAGGCGCTATTTAACAGATGGTGTGGGTGACCCTAGTGTAAATATTTATAAAAAACCCATAAAAAGTTATGGTGAGAGCAAAACTAAAATACAGGATTAATAAATAAATTATTATAAATAAAATAAAATGCAGACTTAATTAAAAGAATTATTATGATTAATATAAAAAAGTATATATGTGTATATACACACGTTGCACTGGGTGGTGTCCAGTATAGACGGTGTAAATGTACAGTCCCAAAAAAAGTCTGTATGAGAAAGGAATAAATGAAGAAGGCAGCTCTCGGTCTTCACTTCACAAGTGATGTAATTTCTTAGATGGACAACTGTAAAAAACAGAAACAGAGGCGCCACATGTGTAGATCAATGGATACCACAAACACCAAACTGGACAAGATACAGGGTACTCACAAACATGAAGGCACTCTCGTGTGCCTATTAGAGGCAGGCTGGTATTCTAAACAGCAAACCAGCTGGCTGTGTGAACGAATCCCCGTCGTGGTGTCCTGAAGCAGTGGATCTCAGGTGTATGTGTATCTATAGGAACAATGTTGAAGAAGCTGCACATAAATAATTATTCAAAATCGATTGAACTTTATTGGTAAACTGTCACTAAACACCCACACTATACTATACTGTTTTACCCCTAAACCGTCAATCCCGGACCCCGCTGCAACTAAATAAAGTAATTAACCCCTAAACCGCCGCTCCCTGACCCCGCCGCAACTCTAATAAATGTATTAACCCCTAAACTGCCACTCCTGGACCAGGCCGCAACTAAATAAAGTGTTTAACCCCTAAACCGCCGCTCCCGGAGCCCACCGCCACCTACATAATACTTATTAATCCCTAATCTGCCCCCCCTACACCGCCGCCACCTACATTATATTTATTAACCCCTAATCTGCCCCCCTACACCGCCGCCACCTACATTATATTTATTAACCCCTAATCTGCCCCCCCCCATACACCGCCACCACCTAAATTATATTTATTAACCCCTAATCTGCCCCCCCTACACCGCCGCCACCTACATTATATTTATTAACCCCTAATCTGCCCCCCCTACACCGCCACCACCTACATTATATTTATTAACTCCTAATATGCCCCCCCTACACCGCTGCCACTATATTAAATGTTTTACCCCCTAAACCTAAGTCTAACCCTAACCCTAACACCCCCTAACTTAAATATAATCCCTAATCTGCCCCCCCTGCACCGCCGCCACCTACATTATATTTATTAACCCCTAATCTTCCCCCCTACACCGCCGCCACCTACATTATATTTATTAACCCCTAATCTGCCCCCCCATACACCGCCACCACCTAAATTATATTTATTAACCCCTAATCTGCCCCCCCTATACCGCCGCCACCTACATTATATTTATTAACCCCTAATCTGCCCCCCCATACACCGCCACCACCTAAATTATATTTATTAACCCCTAATCTGCCCCCCCTACACCGCCGCCACCTACATTATATTTATTAACCCCTAATCTGCCCCCCCTACACCGCCACCACCTACATTATATTTATTAACTCCTAATCTGCCCCCCCTACACCGCTGCCACTATATTAAATGTTTTACCCCCTAAACCTAAGTCTAACCCTAACCCTAACACCCCCTAACTTAAATATAATTTAGATAAATCTAAATAAATATTCCTATCATTAACTAAATTATTCCTATTTAAAACTAAATACTTACCTATAAAATAAACGCTAAGCTAGCTACAATATAACTAATAATTACATTGTAGCTAGTTTAGGATTTATTTTTATTTTACAGGCAAGTTTGTATTTATTTTAACTAGGTAGAATAGTTACTAAATAGTTATTAACTATTTAATAACTACCTAGCTAAAATAAATACAAATATACCTGTAAAATAAAACCTAACCTAAGTTACAATTTTCACTTTTTTATCTGATGAAACAACCCCTGGAGGTTGAGAAACGCGTCATAAGTATTAAAAGTCATTTTTATTTGAAGTTGTCTGTGTTGTGGTTTATCAAATACCAACTGAACAACACATAAAGGATTACACCTTTGCAGCACCTGAAGTCCAGCCAACAGGAGATATTCACAGAGTTGCAACCAGGACAAGTGCCTTTGGAACCTGGCTTCCACAGTGTACTAGCCACTGATAAGTGCTAGCCTGCTTTTTTGCACTGGTCACATCACAGTGCCATACTATTTGGTAAACATAATACTTACTTTTATCTGTACCTGCATTCCAGACGATATCACGCTATTGTGGCGCCCTCTCTCCTTCTTTTATCTACAGTTGTTCCACACTCTCTGGGATCAAGAGGAGCAGCCTGACCCACCATTCCCATTAGGAGGAGATCCATATTCCTTTATTTTACTACCAGCTTATGGACAGTAAATAGGACTAACACGGTAGATCTGATCTACTATATTTTAAGTGTATTATTTGGTTTTACATTTTATATTGTTCTCTCTTTCAAACATCAGCGCTCTTTTATATCCCTTTATTGGGATATTTCCATTTTTTAAGTTACAATTACACCTAACACTAAACTACAATTAAATTAATTACCTAAATTAAATACAATTAATTACAATTAAATAAAATTATCTAAAGTACGAAAACCCCCCACTAAATTACAGAAAATAATAAAATAATTACAAGATTTTTAAACTAATTACACCTAATTTAATCCCCCTAACAAAATAAAAAAGCCCCCCCAAAATAAAAAAGCCCTACCTTACACTAAATTACAAATAGTCCTTAAAAGGGCCTTTTGTGGGGCATTGCCCCAAAGTAATCAGCTCTTTTACCTGTAAAAAAAAGTACAATACCCGCCTAACATTAAAACCCACCACCCACACAACCAACCCTACTCTAAAACCCACCCAATACCCCATTAAAAAAAACTAACACTAACCCCTTGAAAATCACCTTACCTTGAGAAGTCTTCACCCAAACGGGCCGAAGTCCTCAATGAAGCCGGGCGAAGTGGTCCTCTAGACGGGCAGAAGTCTTCATCCAAGCCGGGCAGAAGAGGTCCTCCAGATGGGCAGAAGTCTTCATCCAGACAGCATCTTCTATCTTCATCCATCTGGCGAGGAGCGGCTCCATCTTCAAGACATCCGACGCGGACCATCCTCTTCTGATGACGGCTTCTTCGGAATGAAGGTTCCTTTAAGTGACGTCATCCAAGATGGTGTCCCTTCAATTCCAATTGACTGAGAGAATTCTATCAGCCAATCGGAATTAAGGTAGGAAAAATCCTATTGGTTGATGCAATCAGCCAATAGGATTGAAGTTCAATCCTATTGGCTGATCCAATCAGCCAATTGGATTGAGCTCGCATTCTATTGGCTGATTGGAACAGCCAATAGAATGCAAGCTCAATCCTATTGGCTGATTGGATCAGCCAATAGGATTGAACTTCAATCTTATTGGCTGATTGCATCAACCAATAGGATTTTTCCTACCTTAATTCCGATTGGCTGATAGAATTCTATCAGCCAATCTGAATTGAAGGGATGCCATCTTGGATGACGTCACTTAAAGGACCATCATTGTTCAAGAAGACTCCGGATGGAGAGGATGCTTCGCATCGGATGTCTTGAAGATGGAGCCGCTCCGCGCCGGATGGATGAAGATAGAAGATGCCGTCTGGATGAAGACTTCTGCCCGTCTGGAGGACCTCTTCTGCCTGGCTTGGATGAAGACTTCTGCCCGTCTGGAGGACCACTTCGCCCGGCTTCAATGAGGACTTCAGCCCGGTTAGGTAAATACGTCTCCCAGTAAGGTGATCTTCAAGGGGTTAGTGTTAGTTTTTTTTAAGGGGGTAATGGGTGGGTTTTAGAGTAGGGTTGGTTGTGTGGGTGCTGGGTTTTAATGTTGGGAGGGTATTGTACTTTTTTTACAGGTAAAAGAGCTGATTACTTTGGGGCAATGCCCAGCAAAAGGCCCTTTTAAGGGCTATTTGTAATTTAGTGTAGGGTAGGGCTTTTTTATTTTGGGGGGGCTTTTTTATTTTGTTAGGTGGATTAGATTAGGTGTAATTAGTTTAAAAATCTTGTAATTTTTTATTATTTTCTGTAATTTAGTGTTTGGGTTATTTTTTGTACTTTAGATAATTTAATTTAATTTTTTAAATTTAATTTATTTAATTATAGTATAGTTTTAGTGTAGTTTTAGGTGTAATTGTAACTTAGGTTGGGTTTTATTTCACAGGTAAATTTGTATTTATTTTAACTAGGTAGCTATTAAATAGTTAATTACTATTTAATAACTATTGTACCTAGTTAAAATAAATACAAACTTGTCTGTAAAATAAAAATTAACCCTAAGATAGCTACAATGTAACTATTTGTTATATTGTAGCTATCTTAGGGTTTATTTTATAGGTTAGTATTTAGTTTTAAATAGGAATAATTTATTTAATGCTAGGAATATTTATTTAGATGTATTTAAATTATATTTAAGTTAGGGGGTGTTGGGGTGTTAGGGTTAGGGTTAGACTTAGGTTTAGAGGTTTAGGGGTTAATAAATTTAATATAGTGGCGGCGGTATAGGGGGGCAGATTAGAGGTTAATAAATATAATGTAGGTGGCAGTGGGCTCCGGGAGCGGCGGTTTAGGGGTTAAACACTTTATTTAGTTGCGGCAGGGTCCATGTGCGGTGGTTTAGGGGTTAATACATTTATTAGAGTAGCGGTGGGCTCCGGGAGCGGCGGTTTAGGGGTTAAACAGTTTAGTATAGCGTGGGTGTTTAGTGACAGTTTACCAATAAAGCTGGGAAAAAGCCGAAGAGCAGCGAGATCGATGACTGTTAGTTAACAACATCACTCCGTACTCGGTGCGTGGCTTTTTGACAGCTTTTTTTGGTTATTTTGGAGATCGTATTCAGGTCCGCGGCAGTGATGTTAGGTGATCTTAGGCAAGCGTATTGGTGCCGTTGAATGCAGGTAAGTTGACGGCTTGATAAGTAGATGCCTTTGTGTAATGCCTAATATAGTAAAACCATGACATATCTAAACCTGTGTTCTGCCTGGGTAAAGGACCTAAACAAACACTCTCTTGTGGTTATTTAAACATCAACCATCTACTGTCTCGGCCGTGGACAACAGATCACCGATATCTAAAGGGTTTGCCTCACATTATATATTGGTGCTGACTAGGACGAGTTACCTAAAAACTAAAGTATTCTCATTACAAAGCAGGAGTAGTTAGGGGGCGGAGTTAACCGCTGAACTGAGCAGCAGCGCGAGTTGGGAGCTCCGTTAATGTCATTAGTTAAAAAGACATTTAATTAGTTAAAAGCTTTTCTAAAATAGTACCCAACTTATATCTAGGATTACTGAATCCAGTCCTGTATCAGTCTAAGAACTTTGGCTGCAAAATTACACGGAGACCTGATCACCGATCCGGCGCAGTGAAACCAGTTGCTGTAGCGCTGGGAACCTACGGCAAAACATCCTCTACAGTCTCCCTAGCTTCGGAGGGTCGGGGCTCCGCTCCGAGGCACGGGGGAACTTACTACAGCCAGGGGGAAGCGGAGCGACGGATCCCAGACTGAGACTTCTTGAAGGTAAAAGCCACCGCATCAGTGGAGACAGAGACAGCACCTTAAGCTACGGGGATAAAATCAGACCCCTTGCGTAGAGATCGAGAATCTCACTGAGTCACTGATCCTAACTAAGGCTGATACACTATTTACCGCAGTAAAGACTTTTGCAGAGACGCCATGAAATAGAGTGGCGCGAACGGCCGCCATCTTAAGCTCTTCCGGCTAGAGTGACAGTGAACGCTCCCTCTAACCCTCAGGCTCCGATAATAGACTTCCACTCACTAAACCCCAACAGGGCTACTACTGCATCACCCAATAAAGCCTGGCAAGGGGTTTACACTGGGAGTCCCTGCAGCATAACTACACCTAGTGCTATACAGGCTGATTCTGAGGAATCTCACATGGGGAATAGGGTTTATTGTTCCCGGCCTAGCGGGAGGGACTCTTCCCCCTCATCATTCATCACCCAGCTTGGGACTTCACTATCCACAGCCTTATTGACGGGAGGGACCCCCCATCCACCTTGTGCCTCTCTGGGTAGTGGCCCACTCCACCTTCCATAGGCCCCCAAGTGCCTTGCATTACCTATGTTTTTGCCTCATTTGTTAAATCAAACTACAGGGGAGGGGCCCACACGCCTAAATAGGGGCTGCAACAAATGTAAAATTGAGTGAAAGAATTCACTTGCCATCCACCCCCGCCTAATACTCAGTGAGTGCTTGTGACCACCATCCTGGGCCTACACACCCTCTCTATCTAACTGCCCATCTCACTGGCCCATATTCCCACACCTGGCCTACAGTGACTAGAAGAGGATACCCTGGGTACTGGGGTGGCTCAGCCCCAGCTTTATCCCCACCCTGAAATCTACATTTTACACAGCTGCCCTTAGTATCTTAGCACCTGAGGGACCCACAGAAAGTCTCAGGAATCTGCACTCACGGGTACAAATCTCCTGTCCCAGCCCAGCTCTGTTCCCTGGCCAAGGAACCTTATTACACACATTCTCATACCACTGGGCTGCAACAGATCTAGAGGAACTTTTTGGCTCAGAACACTACTGGTATTTATTTACTAGAATCTTCAGCACTGCATCATTATCAAAGGCACAACACTCAACACTTGTCCAAACATCAAAGACTGCCCAGTTGCAACCTAGATTGCCTTAGAGGTTACATATACCACTTAACCTGATCTCTCTCCCCCCTTTCCCGCCGGCCCTTCTTGCCTGCGGGTCATACCCCTAGTGCCTTATCCTATATCGTCCTACAGGGGCAACCCCCCAGGAGAGAGAGCAGCCACCTAGAAGTATATATTGGGCAAGCTAACAGACTTTCCTATGCTACAGTAGAGACTTGGACCCCAAGAAACGCCTATAGTCTCCTCCTTTTTACCAAGGGGCCTTAAGACGCTTTAACATGTAAGCCCACTTACCAACGGCCCATACCCCAGCCAGCCAATGAGCACTTAACTAACATACCAAAGTAAGGGGATTCCCATTTAAAGAAGACAAAATAACAAAGGGGAGAAAAGTAAGACAGCTTAAGTCTATGCTAAGGCGCTCTGATCCAGGATGTCTCAGCTCCATAAAAGAAAACAAAAATCACATAATACCCCAAAGAGAACGGTCGCTGACCATTTCCAGCATCCAAACAGGATGGCACATACTAGATCTGAGGATGAGGGATCTGACACTGGGAGCCTCTCGGATACCCACCCTGGCAAAACATTAACAAAAAGGGCTTTTAATGCCAGTCCCCATTCTGTGTCAGGTTCCAGAATCCAGAGTGTGAGTGTCGCATAACTTTGCTGGATTTAAACTATTAAATATTATGTAAAAGGCTTGTTGCTAACATATGCTATTGCTTAGACAAATATATTAGAAAATGATTTTTTTGTCCAAGTAATCATTTGCCAAATAACTACAACACATGAATCTGTTTCTGGAATCTCAGGGGTTAATAATATGATCCATAACTCTGTTGTTGGGCTTTAAAGCCAGTTATTTGGGAGGAGGGGGGGCAAGTTACTATGCTCATCATGCCTTTGTAACAAATCATATATTATTTTAAATAATTATATTATTATAAATAGCACAGCACTAGCTATACCCATTTCTACTGAACATACTGCAGTGGTGTAAAAAAATATACAGGTATATCTTTTTGTCTGGCAGATTTAATATATATTTAATGAAAATAATGTCTAAAAACATTGGTTAATGTTTAATTATTCTAATGGAAAGAGATGTGTCATGCTGCTGCTGATCCTGGGTTATTGAGGGGTTCTGCTGGATCTCTCTGTCTGTGTTAGTCCATCTGTGTCTTTGTGTTATTGTTTGTGTGTCTGTTTCTGTGTTGGTGTCTGTGAGTTTCTGTGTACTGTGTTTGTGTTAGTGTGTGTCTATGTTAGTGTCTCTGTGTTAGTGTGGGTCTGAGGGCATGTCTGTGTTATTGTCTGTGTGTGTTAGGTTTAGGTGCAAATTTAATATATACATAATACTGTGTGTATGTATGTATGTATATATATATATATATATATATATATATATATATATATATATATATATATACATATATATATATATATATATATATAATTGTTATGCAACACTGCCACAATTTGATTTTGTTATGTGGCATAACCATTGTTTGATTTGCTATGCAGTGCTACCACTGTTTGATGTGTTATGTGGCATAACCATTGTTTGATTTGCTATGCAGTGCTACCACTGTTTGATGTGTTATGTGGCGTTACCACTGTCTGATTTAATATGCAGCCCTTCCACTGTTTAATTTGCTTTGCTGCACTACCACTGTTTGATTTGCATTTAGCCACCAATTAGCAAGAGCTACCCAGGTGCTGAACCAAAAATGGGCCGGCTCCTAAGCTTTACATTCCTACTTTTCAAATACAGATAGCAAGAGAAGGAAATTAAATTGATAATAGATGTAAATTAGAAAATTGCATGCACTTTCTGAATAATGAGAGAAAAAAATTTGGGGGGGGGCGGCAAAATGAATCCTCGCCTGTGTGGCCAAAAATCCTAGCACCGGCCCTGCTCCCACGTACATCCTCCAAGGGGGACTCAAGACCACAGATGAAGATGGGTGAGACTTTCAGATCCCTTGCCAACTTGAACTGCCTGATTTTGTATCTTCGTAAACTAGCAGTTTAATTGATAACTTTAATGTATACAGTAGTTTAGATACAGGTTGTCATTGTTTTTCTTGTTACCACCCTAACCATAGAATGTTCAATATACACACCAGTAGTGCCTAGTGTAGTCAGACTGGACTATTCTTCAACCTATCATGGACTGAATAGAAATTCTACTACAACATTACCGGACTGTGGGGTACCATGAGAAGGACCTGGGTAGCTGACTCTGTACTATACCTCCTGACCTTTTTCATGACTCCACAACCAGTGAGCCCACGTTACCCTTGCCCCTACATGACAGTGTAGCAACATTTGACTGTCAACGGTACTAGATTCACTATGGCTTCTTCAGGACAGCAAGGCCTGAGTAAATGACCCAGTCAATGCCGTATTATTGGTTCATCCTTCCTCCTTGACAGATCTAGTTCTAGCTGCAGACGGAAGATCTCATACTATACTTGACACTACATTGGATATCCAGGGCGACCAAAACATACCGACTTTTTAACCCAGCAATGACTTACAGTCAGATGCCTATACAGTCCTGACTACCCGGCACTTAACACCTCCTGTCAAAGAACTGCTTGGTCTGATAGTGGAGAGCATTCCGCCTCTGGTTTGATTATAATTATATGTTCATGTTTATTAACATTTTGGCATTTGTTGTTTTTTGCGTATTCATATACATATATTTCTTTCTATATGTTCTGATATATTTTGTATAACTTTTCTCTATTTTTCATTGTAAATATAACTCTGGGCAACTTTCTAAAGTCTATCATCAACATTGTGTGATTCAAATGTAAATACCATGTATAGTATATATATGTTAATTAGAGTAAGCTTCTAAAGGGTTAAGTGTTTACATTTGTTTTTAACCAATCAAATCATTGTGTGTTTAGCATAAAAGGGAGCACCTTCTTACAGGTGCTATTCTATGATTACGGTCAATATGACCGAAACCGGTCAGATTATACCTTGCTAACTGCCTAACCACATGGTTTTGTACTACTACCCTCTACTTTTTAATGGAATAAAGTGAACTATATTTTATTATTATCATCTGGCTTCGTTGGACTTTTCTCTCTTTTTTATTACATTAACAGTGGACTTTGGGGTATCCACTCCTTTATTGCGAAGCTGATGATTAGCCTGTGTACTGGGCTTCTCATATATATCCTCAAGTTACATCACTGCCATCCCTACTCACTGTGAGTTTACTTTGAGGACTTGCATTTAATCCCATCGGGGATCTCTGGAGGATCTCTGTTCTTCTCCACTGTCAGAGGAGCAGCGGCTGTTAATCCGGCGGCACCTGGTTGCCTTCCTTGCCGACTGTGAGGACCATACAGCGGACGCTACAGCCCTGCAGTGTAAGCCGATACTGGATCCCTACGGATTGGTCGGCACACCGTCACATGGTTTGCTACGTCACATTGCAGAGGAGGAATGAGATTTCATTAGCGATTGGCTGTTTCAGAGACCAGGTGACACGGAGCTACGGAGCTATACCACGGAGCCACAATACAGCCGATGAAGAAGTTCCATGCTGACAAGGAGTGGAGCCATTATTCAAGAATAGAGTGAGTCTAATACTCCGGCTATATTTAGAAAAGTGTCTTAAGCCGTATTTATTCTTTGTTTTGCTCTATACTCCGTGTCCATTGGAGTCTCTGCTGTTATCTTCATGGCCCTTTAAGCACATTTTATCATTCATATTGTGCAGATATCAACCATTTAGAGAACCACCGAGGATTGCAAGTACCTTTTTTCCACTGTGACACCTAGGTAATTTATTATGTATTGAACTTTGGGCATTAGAGACCTCCTGATTATGGTATCTATTCTATACCTATGGACTATTATCTAGTGTCTATATTAAGGACTGGTCTCTATACACACTATTTTTTCTCTGATAGCTTGTTCTTTTTGAATGTATCTTAAACAGGCTCAGAGAGATTTTTTACTTCTAGTGTGTTCCCTGCCCACATACCCAAATTAACTTACCTGGGACTACTAAGGACATTAACTTTGTGGATGGACTTTTCACACTACTAACCTACTTCTCTTTTTTTAACCACTTCCCCCACCTAGTAGTGTGTATATTTAACTATTTAATGAATTGTTTATTTATTGGATTATATGTTGAATATTTATATGCCCATAAATTGCATGCTTATTACGTTGTTGCTTAGGTAGCTTATTAGTATTATCTTTGTATTATTTATTATTGCTACCTAGATTCCATTAAGCATGGAGGATTTAGCTAACCATGATAATACTTACTCATTTAAAGACATAGATGAAGACAATCTAGACAGCCTTGATTTGGAGGATGTGTTTAATTATGATGCACCTAATGTAAAGCTTGGAGATTTATATCAGGATTATGAATACTTAAAACAGAAAGAACAAAGATTAAAATGGGACAAGTGGATATTGACGAAGTATTTAGCTTTAAAGATGATCCCTAGGGGATTGAGACTTAATAAATTTCCCACCTATGATATTAAAGATCAAACATTTATTGATAGGTGGAACCAAGCCCTGACTGATTGCTCACTTAAGCTTATTGCACTTCTTATTGAATACAAAGAAACATTGCTGTGTGATGTTAAACAAAAGATTGTAAATATTGAAACAGAAATGTCTAAATTTAGTAGTTGTGAAATTTATGCAAAGTTTGACCAGATTTTTAAACAAACCATGGAGGAATCCAAGAAACTGGTGATACAAACAAAACACACCAAGTTTCTAAGAGATCAAAAGGATTACTCACTGGATATTGTTTATGTCTGGAGACGCAAACAACGCAGTAAGGTTTGGTATAACCAAGATGATAGTGAGCAACTACAGTATAGCAATAAGCCAAACAAAAGTAACAAAAATAAGAACAAAAGGAGGTACCATAGACGTAGACAACAGTCAAACCAAGATGCGGGTCTAGACTCAGCTAGTAATTTAAAAAAGGTCACTTTTTCAGATTCTGATAATGATTTGACCGATGAGGATAGATTCGCATCTAGTTTTGAAGGCACCTCAGGGGGAGATGACTCCAATTCTGAATCAGACATAAATGTTACTATGCCTAAACCAATAGTGAGTACTAATACACAAAAGGGCATCCTCAAGGGACACACTAGCCAGGTAACCAGACCAAAAACCAATGGCCCTGCAGTAATTCATTTACCATCAGTTAAGGCTAATACTAACACACAGGTTTTTCAGGAGGTCCCAAAACAATTTCAGGGGGGAGGAGGACCCACAGAGGAGACAAACATACAGACAAATACACAGAAGATGAGGTATACCCTGAGGGGAAAAAGAACCAAACCAAGGAAATATCAGTAAACATGGTAATTAATATTTCCTCGTATAATCTAACTGAAGAGGAAACCAGCTTACTTAATTTGGGTTTGGGTTTTGTACCCTCTAGGAAGTTTAATTTGTTTCAAACTATCCTTGACCTTAATAAACTTATCAGAAATCTAACGCTTAGAAACTTTTTTCAAAATTCTGATCAATTAACAATAGTGATGTCGCGAACCTAAAATTTTCGGTTCGCGAACTGCGGACTCGAACTTCCGGTATTGTTCGCGAACGTGCGAACCGCCATTGAATTCAATAGGCAGGCGAACTTTAAAACCTACAAGGACTCTTTCTGGCCACAATAGTGATGGAAAAGTTGTTTCAAGGGTCCTAACACCTGGACTGTTGCATGCTAGAGGGGGATCCCTGGCAAAACTCCATTGGAAAATTACATAGTTGATGCAGAGTCTGCTTTTAAGCCATAATGGGTCTAAATCAACTAACATTACCAAAGTGGCTGTCTCAAAACATCCCGGACAGAAGATAGATTGATAGTGATAGATAGGATAGATAGATATACATAGATTGATAGTTAGATAGAATCGATAGAAGAGAAATAGATATATTTGTTAGATATATAATTACCCTAATAAATTCTAATAATCAAACATGCATTCTTGGACCCAACTAGCTTGTGTCAATTAGTACTTTTCTTAGCACTTTAATCCCTGTTCCCCCCCCCCCCCCTATCGTGGGAGTTCTATATGGCCTGCCAGATTACCCTGAAAAATTATAATAATAAGACATGTGGTCTGCTACCTATTTTAACGAGGTTGTGTTTTAAGTACTACCATTCTTAGCACTTTAATCTCTGTAACTCCCCCTATTTGGTGAGGTCTATACGGCCTGGATGATTACCCATACAAAATATAATAATAAGACATCTGCTCTTGGTCTGCGACCCATGGTAACTATGTTGTGTTAATTAGTAATGTCCTTTGCATTTTAATAGCTGTTACTCATACTCACCCTATCGGTGGAGGTCTATATGGCCTGCATGATTACCCTTACAAAATATAACAACCAAACATATGTTCTGTGACCCATGGTAAGTAGGTTGTGTTATGTAGTACTGTTATTTGCATTTTCATACCTGTTACAACACCAAATGGTGGCAGGTCTATCTGTCCTTCATGATTAGCTGCACCCAAACCCAAAAAAAAGCCGAGTGGTCTTAGACTAACACCCATGGCTAACTCTGTTGTTTCAATTAGTACTATTCTTAGCACTTTCATCCCTGTTACGGGCGGTCTACATGGCCATCATGATTAGCCGAACAAAATACTACAATCCAATGTAAATATTTTTTAAGTAGGCCTGGCACACAGGCTTGGAAGGCTGTAGAAAACTGCAATTCAAAGGCACGAGCAAACTGAGGGTTAAAATCATCAACAATAAAGATTTTTTTAATTTTAATTAGTAACTATACTGTGACAAAAAAATAAGATTGGTGTAAATAGTTGGCAAGACGGCCTGGCACAAAAGGATGGCAGGCAGGAGGGAGATGCAATTCAAGGACACTAGGAGACTGATTACTGACAGTCTAGACAGTGATGATTGACAATTTTTGCAATACTGTTAACAGAAATATGATTGCTGACAACAATTGGCTAGGTGGGGGCCTGGCTCACAGCAGGCTGCAAGGCAGGAGGAAAGTGCGTTTCAATGGCACCAGCAAACTGACGATTCAAATCACAGCAACTATTACCAAAAATTTTAATTTTTAATTATTAGAATACTGTCACAACAAATATGATTGGTGTAAATATTTTTTAAGTAGGCCTGGCACACAGGCTTGGAAGGCTGTAGAAAAGTGCAATTCAAAGGCACGAGCAAACTGAGGGTTAAGATCAACACTAAATTTTTTTTTTATTTAAATTAATAACTATACTGTCTGACTGTGACAACAATTATGATTGGTGTAAATAGTTGGCTAGACGGCCTGGCACAAAAGGCTGGCAGTGGCAGGAAGGAGGTAAATGAAATTCAATGGCCCTAGGAGACTGAATACTTGCAGTCCAAAAAATTATGATTTTTTTTATTTTTATTACTGTTACAAGAATTGTGATTGGTGCCACTAATTGGCTACTTGGGCCTGGCAGACAGGCTGGCAGATATGAGTCGTGGATGGTAGGTAGGGCAGTAATTGAACACAGTATGCTGTGTAAGTGACAAAAACACAGGACTGATAGAAAATTAAGTTACATTACACTAGCAAAATATTTTAAAATTTTAGATTTTAATATTAAAATTATGTTAAGAAGTGCAATGCACATATGACTCTATGAGTGGTCGCACTGGCTGGCTGCTACGTAGGGCAGCAATTATAACAACAGTATGCTGTGTAAGTCAGATAGACAGTTAGACACAGGCCTGATAGAAAATACAATTAGATTACACTAGCATAATGATTTAAAGACTTTTTTTTGGAAATTTTAAGAAAAAGGTTAAGCACATACATATGAGTCGTGGCTGATAGCCTTGGAAGGGCAGCTATTAAAAACAGTAGGCTATGTATGACGGATACACACACGCCTGATAGAAAATACTATTAGATTACACTAGAAAAATGATTGAAATTATTTTTTTTGGGGGGAAATTAAAAAAAGGTTAAACACATATGAGTCGTGGCTCATAGACTAGGGAGGGCAGCAAGTAAACACAGTAGGCTCTGTATGTCAGCAAAACACACAGGCCGGATAGAAAATTAGATTTGATTACACTAGCAAACAAATTTAAACTTTTTTTTTTTATATTAAAATTAAGGTGAAAGAAAAATAGATATGAGTGCTGGGTGGCTGCCTGGCACAGACCAATTAACCAAAAGACTGAAAAAAAAGAGGTATATTAATGTTAATATTTTTTTGTGTTTTTTTTTTTAAATTAAAAATAATGTTATAAACGGATATTAACACTGCTGGCTGCTGGCTGGCACAGAGCAATGAACCAGAGTATATGCTGTGTGACACTGGCCTGATAGAAAATGAAAAAAAATTACACTAGAAAAATAATTATATTTTTGGGTTAGTTAAATTTAAACTAATGTTGTTAGGGAGATATCAGTGGTGGCAGTAGTCACAGCATATGCTGTGAGCCTTAAACACACAGCTGAAAGCCAGGCAAATGCTAATAAAAAACAAACAAACAAAAAAAAAACGGCACGAAATATAGCCCTAAAAAGGGCTTTTTGGGGTGCTGTGCTTGCAGCAGAGATGAGTGGAGTCCTTCTGGACTGTAAATACACTAGCCTAGCTATGTTTTTACTATTAATGTCAGGAGCGAAAACACAACACGTCCTCTCATTAAAAAAGCAAGGTCGTTATGAGTCTAAAATGGCGGATTCCGAGTAGCTGGGAGTGTCTGTGAGGGAGTGTCTGATGTTGATTGGCTCTAATGTGTCAGGCGGCTGTGACATAAAGGGTCAAAGTTTCCACAATGATGACACATAGGGGCGGATCGAACATCGCCATGTGTTCGCCCACAAACGCGAACGCGAACAAGCTATGTTCGCTGTGAACCGTTCGCGGGCGAACAGTTCGGGACATCACTAATTAACAACTGAAGATAGAGACAATCCACCTATGGACTCTAGTGTCGCTAAAAATGTCTCATTTGCTGACTCATGTGCTATAGTCACACTTGAAGATCTAGACAGTGAGAACTTGGACACTGAACAATCCCAGATCTCAAGAATTAAACCTAAGCTAAAAGACAAGTCACAATTTTATCCGACACAAGCCAGGGGCAAACTACTCGAATTATTTCACAAAAGGGTAGTTGAAGATCTTACTGATCTTTAAAACTCATTGGACTCTTGTCCATCAAATCTCTCGTTTAAACAGAGAGAAGCCCTTTTAAATCTACAAAAGAATGATAAAATAGTGATCAGACAGTCTGACAAAGGAGGGAGCGTGGTGGTTATGGACACAGTGGACTATAATCAGGAAGCCTTAAGACAACTTGGTGATACAAACTCTTATTCTGTCCTTTCCTCTAATCCTACTGCAGCATTTACACGTGAATTGTCTTACCTTTTGGATGAAGTGGTGGAGGAGGGTCTCATGGATCAGGATACTGCTAGGCTTTGCTTAGTTTCAGATCCAGTGACACCCATCTTCCACCACCTCCCAAAGGTACACAAAAGCCTAATTAACATTAAGGGAAGACCTATAGTGGCTGGTATAGGTTCCTTATTGGAGCCTTTATCTAAGTGGGTTGATGATTACCTACAGCCACTAGTTCACCTACTACCTAGTTATGTTAGAGACACATCGCATGTTCTACAGATCATGGAGCCTTTGGCATGGAGGGAGGAGTACAGTTGGCTCACCATTGACGTGGTGTCCCTGTACTCCTCGATTCCACATGTCCATGGTCTACATGCAGTTGAATTTTTCCTTGACCTGTTTACTGATTTGTCATCTGTGTCCAAGAAATTGATTGTGAGAATCGTACAATTTCTACTGGAGCATAATTTCTTTATGTTCCAGGGTCGCTACTACCTCCAGAGATGTGGCACTGCTATGGGGGCAAAGTTTGCCCCCTCTTACGCCAACCTTTTTATGGG
Organism: Bombina bombina; assembly: GCF_027579735.1. Taxonomy (NCBI): domain Eukaryota; kingdom Metazoa; phylum Chordata; class Amphibia; order Anura; family Bombinatoridae; genus Bombina; species Bombina bombina. The sequence goes on along the minus strand of NC_069501.1, from coordinate 18,809,111 downwards.
TTGGTGGGAGAGGTGCCACATCTATGGAGGTAGTGATGCCCCCTCTGAACATATTGTCCAATATGTCAGATTTATAGATGACCTACTGTTTGTCTGGTCATCTGATATTCAGAAGGTCAGTGACTTTGTTACTATCTTAAACACTAATAATGTGGGATTGCAATTCACGTATGAATGGCATAAAACTGAGATTAATTTTCTGGATGTCACCCTCTCAGGTGATGCCAAACACAGCAAAGTGAACTCTGCTCTTTACCGCAAGCCCATCTCTGGCAATAGCCTTTTTCATGCACGTAGCTGTCACCCACAGCATGTGTTTAAAGGCATTGCAAAAGGCCAGTTTTTACGAGCTAAACAAAACTGTTCTCAGCAAAATACCTTTCAGTCTGAAAGCAGAGATCTGAGAACACGTATGTTTAAGAGAGGCTATCCAAAAAGTACCATCAATAAAGCTTATTTTTCTAGCAAAGACATTGACAGATCGAAACTGCTTAACAGCAGGGGCAGACCCGAGGAAAATAGATCCAATCAGAATTTGTCTAAACCGAAATTTATCACATCATATTCGAATCAATATGATGATATATGTAAAATAGTAAAGAAAAATCTTCCCATTCTGATGGGAGATAAAGGTCTTAGACAGACTATTGAACAAGGCTGTATGTTCGTTCCAAAAAGGAATATTACCTTGGGCAACATTCTTGCACCAAGTATGTTAAGAACTGATTCTACTTCAGGGTCATCCTGGATGAGACACAATGGCACTTATAAATGTGGCCGAAAAACCTGCACTTCATGTGATCATCTGAGTATCTCAAATACCTTTAGATCACATGTTACAGGAGAACAGTATGATACCAAGGGATGCATTAATTGCAAGAGCACCTTTGTCATTTACATCATTGAGTGCACCCAGTGTAGAAAACAATATACAGGACGAACAACTAGAGAAGTTGGCAAACGAATCAGAGAACATCTGTCTTACATTTCAAGTAAACGCAGATGTTCAGCACTCTCCTCCCATTTTATAGACTGTCACCAACAAGATGTGACTCATTTTAAATGGCAGGCTATTGAACAAATAAAAATACCGCCTAGAGGTGGAGACAAGCTGTCTATACTCTGTAAACAAGAAATATACTGGATTTTCAAAACCAGATGTTTAGTACCATTGGGTTTTAACTCAGAGAATGACATTATAAACTTCTGGCAGAAGTGATTAATGTCATTTAAACCTCATTTCATATTAACTATTAAAATTATCATAATAATTATTAAAATAATTGCAAATATAATAATTATTTTACAGACCCCTCAAATTTGATATTCCTCTTATAAGTGAGACATTTCAGTAAATACATTATATATTAGGATTACTATATACATAATTTATTTAAGGTATACCATTTAGGTTTTCTATATAGGCTTACTTAACACTTTAATCTTAATGTACGTTTCGATGGTGTTTTAAAAGTAGATTCAATTAACAAAATTCCTGCCTATATAGATTAATATTAGTTATACCCTTTTCATGTGTAATTATCAATAATAATTATTATTACTATTTTTTCCATGATGTTCACTCTGTTCGGGTGCTCTTTCTACACACACAACTGGTGCCTAAAAATTGATGCTTGCTGCATCAATTTTTAGTGACATCCATATAACCTGTAATATATATATGTGGATATGAATATGCATTTACATATTCTTATATATATGAATGTGTATATCTGTGTGCCTTATTTTATACCTGCATAGAGATCTATCTTTGTTCCTGTACCCCTGCCCCCATTACTCATTCTGGTCTATTGTATTCGGATATCTTTTTATGTTTTCATTTTTATTCTTATTTCATAAATACATGTGTATGTTTTTACTCAACAACACTTTTGCATATTTGCATTGGCCAGCACACATATATTGATGTACATTTTCATCTGTATATGGGAGTACTTATTTTGGCATTTGTTGTTTTTTGCGTATTCATATACATATATTTCTTTCTATATGTTCTGATATATTTTGTATAACTTTTCTCTATTTTTCATTGTAAATATAACTCTGGGCAACTTTCTAAAGTCTATCATCAACATTGTGTGATTCAAATGTAAATACCATGTATAGTATATATATGTTAATTAGAGTAAGCTTCTAAAGGGTTAAGTGTTGGCATTTGTTTTTAACCAATCAAATCATTGTGTGTTTAGCATAAAAGGGAGCACCTTCTTACAGGTACTATTCTATGATTACGGTCAATATGACCGAAACCGGTCAGATTATACCTTGCTAACTGCCTAACCACATGGTTTTGTACTACTACCCTCTACTTTTTAATGGAATAAAGTGAACTATATTTTATTATTATCATCTGGCTTCGTTGGACTTTTCTCTCTTTTTTATTACATGTTTATTAATGTTTGCTATGTTACATATTTATTTGAGTATGTTATGTTATATTCATGTTTGTATTGTGAAAGCAAAGCTGCTTTCTGGGTTTGGCGGGGATTATGGCCGATCTTTGCTAATCTCCGCCCCACAAAAATAGTTGTCCCCCCCTGATAGACATCAGGGTAGACACTCATTGCGAAAGTGATTTTCTTGACACTTTTCTTCCTCATCACTCTCTCCTTAGAGTAATATTTAGGGCGTTTGATCTTTCAATCATAACAGGCATCCCAGCTTGGTAGATTCCCGTGTCTGGCTCCTCGATAGTAAACTTTGTAACCGCCACATTTCCTACCCGGACCTTATCCTCTACTTTGCCCACAGCTGATAGAAATAATGGCCCCAATTCGAATAGCTACCCTTAACGCACAAGGACTAAACTCTCCAACAAAGAGGAAACTTTTGCTTAATTATATCCGTACCCATAGGGTCCATATCTTGTTTCTCCAGGAGACACATTGGTCAGGGGACTCTAACACCATTAGGAACTCACGATATTTCCCCATTTGCGAAATGGCTTCAAATACTGCAGGGAAGACCCGAGGGGTGGCAATCCTAATCAGTAGAGACTTAACCTACACACTAGAACATGTAGAGAAAGATACTGAGGGTAGATTCCTTATACTAATTTGTACACTTAATGGCATACAATATACCCTAGCTTCAGTATATGCACCAAATGCGAAACAGATCCCCTTCGTAAGGCAGTTCCTCGCCAGGGTTGACCAACTCAAGAGAGGCCACCTAGTCATAGGAGGGGACTTTAATATGGTGTGGGACCCACGTAAGGATAAGAGATCCCTCCTCACCACTCACTCAGATAGAAATGTCTCGTCACTCTCCAATGCCTTCCGAAAACTTATGTTCCAGCATAACCTATACGATGCATGGAGATGCTTACCCCCTACAAATACAGATTTCACACATTATTCCAAAGCCCACAACTCGTTCTCAAGGATCGACTATGTCATATGTGACTCTTGGTCCTTAGACAAGATGACAAACCCAACTGTTCAACCATGCACATGGTCGGATCATGACATGGTCTACCTAGACTTTTCTGAGCTACAGACCTTCACCAGCAGACCTCCCTGGAGACTTTCTGACCACCTATTGACTGAGAGAGAGATTCCATCACTTCTCAGGGAGATAACTGACTTTCTAACACATAATGACACAGGCACCACTGACCTAGACATGGTTTGGGCAGCCCTTAAGGCGTTTCTGAGAGGGTACTTTATTAAGACGTTAGCCCATCACCGTAAATCAGGTAACCAATCTTTAGCCAAGCTCTATGGAGACCTCTATGCCCTAGAGACCACCAACAAATCATGCCCCGAACCCCTATTATCCCAACAGATAGGCCACATTAGAGAAGAAATTGCCAGACGGGAAACTCTACGAGTGCAAGACAACTTACACAGACTTAAACTGTTATATTATTACAAAGGCAATAGAGCAGACAGGCTGCTAGCCAATAAGCTCAGAAAACGCACACAGCAGAGTAGGATAGCCTCTATCACCACCCAACAGGGTCCAGTCCACTCCCCTAAAGCAATAGGAGTGGCCTTCGCAGATTATTACTCCTCTCTCTATAATATCGCGTCGACAGAGCAGATAAATGAAGCCATCCCGGATGACATCCGTCAGTTCTTGGGAGAACTGAATTTACCTACATTGGCAGATGATGCCAGAACTGCATTAACGCAGCAATTTACACTGGAAGAGGTCAGCATGGCTATAGCCGATTTGGCCTCCCACAAAGCCCCGGGACCAGATGGATTCACTGTCACCTTCTATCAGAACCTTAGTTCCATACTTTCTCCAATTCTACTCCGTCTCTTTAATAGAGTGGCCCAACGGGGTGAGTTCCTCCCGGAATTTCTGGAGGCCAACATCACCACAATCCACAAGGAGGGCAAAGATCCATCGCTATGCTCTAGCTACAGACCCATCTCGCTCATTAATGTTGACGCCAAGATCTACGCCAAGATTCTCGCCAACAGACTGAATGTACACCTCCAGTCACTCATACACCTAGACCAGGTGGGTTTTGTCCTTAATAGACAAGGTTCTGACAATACTCGCCGTCTCTTGAACATATATGCAGAGGTGGCAGATTTGGGCCTACCCATGCTCACTCTGTCACTCGACGCTGAAAAGGCGTTCGACAGAGTGAGGTGGGATTACTTAACCCAGACCATGGAGGCGTTTGGTATACCGGATGCATACATCAGAGCCGCTATGGCACTTTATTCATGCCCCACTGCTGTGGTGAGGTGTTTGGGTTTCTGTTCCCCCACAATACGGATAACGAACGAGACGAGACAGGGATGTCCCCTGTCCCCCTTGCTGTTCTTACTAGCAATCGAACCCCTAGGCGCAGCTATTAGGAAGTGCCCTGAAATACAGGGACTCCAGCTCCATGACACCATCCAGAATCTGGCTCTGTTCGCGGACGATCTCACGGTCTTCCTCACGGATCCTTTGGATTCCCTCCCTCCATTGTTCCGCTTGTTGCAGAGATTTGGCGAACTTTCCTATTACAAAATAAACGTTAATAAAACTGAGGTGTACTCTCTTAACCTCCCCTTAGAAGAGGAGCACAGCATTCGACTTCTATATCCTTTTAATTGGTCCACTAAGGGGATTAGACACCTAGGAGTGTTTCTCTCTCACTCTAAGCAGATCACCATTAGAGAAAACTATGAGAAACTGCTGAAGGAGATTACATTCGAATTGAATACCAATAGATATAGCGAGATCTTGTGGTTCGGTATAGTGGCGGCCCTCAAAATGATTGTCTTACCTAGACTCACATACGCATTTCGATGTATTCCTATCCCAATTCCAATCTCTCTGACTCGGAAGTTCCAGACTCTTTTTAATGCCTATACTTGGCGAGATAAAAGGCCTCGAGTCGCAGCCCATATACTACAAACGCCTATAGAGAAGGGTGGAGCAGGCCTCCCTAATGTGAGGAAATACCACGAGGCAGCAATGATCACCCACGCCTCAGCGTGGGGCAACGGCCTGCCTGCGACCAGATGGAGAGAGATAGAGCAGGCTTCCTTACCGGCGCTGGTGGAGTTGGAAGACCTTCTGTGGCTTCCGCCGCATTGGCGGACAAAAATTCATATCTCTAATGGTATAGTCAAGGGGTGCCAGGAAGCCTGGTTGAAATTGAGACATAGCAGACTCATTGCCCCACACCCCTCACCTACACATTCTATCCGGGGCCTCCTCCTGGGATTACCTGATATCCCTACCAGCTCGTGGTCTGCCACAGGAGTAGCTTCTCTGTCAGATTTCTACGATAACAGGAGACTGAAAGCTCATACGACCATGCTAGCCCTACCTGCGGTAGCCCCGAGGTCCCGCTTTACACTTCTGCGCCTCCGAGCACTTATGAAATCCTGGGGCTTCTTGGAAGATGAGCTGAGGGACCCCACATTGTGGGAACAGCGATGGAGGGCCAATCTCCAACTCTACAAATCTCTTTCAGTGCATTACCAGTGCCTACTAGGGGACCCCATCCCCTCTAAAACGATTCATATGGAGGCATGGGAAAAATATTTGCAACTTACCTACCCATTGGAAGTATGGGAGGAAACAATCTGCAGCACTAAAAGGGCCACTCATTGTGTTACTTTGTATGAGCTCTATTTCAAAATCATTACGAGATGGCATTAAGTACACACTAAATTGCAAAGACTCTATCCCGATCACTCTCCCATATGCTGGCGAGAATGCGGTGAACGGGGCACCCCGACCCACATCTGGTGGTCTTGCCCAAAACTGGCAGACACTTGGAAAAGGGTAGAAACCCTATGCAAAAAACTTGGGCTAGTAGAAACACTGGAACCGGCTATGGCGCTCCTGCATTTGGGGGTGGACTTGCTCCCTAGCATTAAACGAAATTTACTTATATACATCCTCATCTCCACCAAACTGTTGGTAGCCAGAAACTGGAAGAAAAGTCAGCCCCCCAAATGGCGGGGAGTAATAGAATGTGTGAACTACATCAGAAGTATGGAAACCTATGTCTATGGTGAACACAAGAAATTGACGGATTTCTGCCTTATTTGGGAACCTTGGGACACTTACATGTCTGATAAAATACACAACCAGACTACATAACACCTGACCTTACCAACATACCCTTAGAGACCTTCCCCAACTCTCTGTTAAGTAAGGAAGCCAGACACGGGATGACCAAGAGAGCCAGTGGCTGGATTATTACGGCCTCTCTTGACTCCCATGTAATACACGTTGTGATGCTTGATCTCTTAGTTGCTTTCCCACTCGTTGTGCCTACAACATCTGTTTTTTTTCTTCAATAGTCCTAATGACTCTATCTATTGACTTTAAAGCCGTCCTAGTAACATAACCGCTAGACTGGGCAAACTTGCTCTGTACTGCCCAATTTGATTCTAAATGACGGCCTCTGTAAAAACGAGGTACGAGTTCTATCCGAGGTGTAAACACGCCTCATGTCTCAAAGTTTATGTAACATGTTATGTTGTTATTTCTTCTTGTTGCAATGCATAAGCTGTATGCCTTTTGACTTACCTCAATAAAAACTATTTAAAAAAAAAAAAAAAAAGCAGGAGTAGTTAGTGATTGGGCAGAGCTATGTCCAATGCATGTAACAGGATTGTTAACATTACCAAACTTTGGTTACTACGCAACTACAGTACCTGTAGGCACAAATAAGTAGGTTTAGAATACCATTAGGAGAGAATGGAAAATAGGATATAAAACATACATATATATATAAGTTTGAGGTTGTCCCACATATGCAATGGAGTTAACCTGCTCTGTGATCTTAATAATCTCTATCAGTCATGTCTATAATGAAAAGGGATAATAATATGAAAAATGCTTAACCATGGTGAAGGGGAACCCATTTGTATAGTGGATACATTTTTACAGCATAAAAAGGATATTTGATAGTGACAGGGAGTAAAAGTTTAATGTGAACCTAACCCTAGTTCAGAATATGAGGACTTATTAGGGGCATCTCATTCTGTGAGCCCTTAAACAAATAGCAACATTGGTGCAAGACTTCTAAGGTAAAACTGTAAGAATCTCATTTGTTATCAACTAAGTGAGATAGAGGTATTAGTAATACATTAGAACCTCAGGTAGATAGTAAATTATCCTCATTAATAATATCGCTAACTCTCATCTGTAAATATGACCTGAACGCTAATGTATGTGCGTGTGAGTGTATTGTCAATTAGCAATGCTGAAATAATTAACTATATATAATCGTCTAACGAGTGAGGCAAAACAGTTGTGAAAATTATACTGCATAGTCTGCAGATTATGGCACATGAAGTTAATCGCAGATAACATCAAGGCTGTTGAACGTTATGAAATTATATTTACATATTAACATCCTGTGCTCTGTAATCCTCCCTCATCCCAAAAAGAAAAAGACAACTTCAAATATGAACACGACATTTAGTAAATATTATTAGCCCCTTTTGTCATTTTATGATAGATATGCACTACCAGGTAAATTATAAGCAGTGTCTCGTAAAGAACAGTGAGTCCAGCTTAAAGTCTAAGAGATGTGAGGTAGCTGAACAGGAGAAAGAAGTAGTCATGACATTAGCCCGTCTCTATGGCTAGATAGTCAGCGGCACCGGGATGAAGTACCTTGTTGGGTAGTGTATTGTGGACCAGTTGAGGTGGTACTTACAATTTTAGTGTCATGCTGGCCAAAATTAGGGGGGATCAGAGTGTCCAAAACAAAATAGGTCCACCAGTGTAAGCGGAGCTCGGCACAGTGACAGCATGTAGTTTAGCCCACTCCAGATTTATCTAGTGTCTGTTTCGATCATGGGTGCGTAATACTGTGTGAGAAAGAAAGCATCTCCCTCGGCTCCTCTCCTGCTTGCCGCGTGCTCATCTGAGATACGGATGCAGTTTCTCCATGAGCCCTTTGAAATAACAGAGGCTCCGTTGTGTCAATTGCCTGTCGTAGGTTAGAAGCCTTCTCCCGCACGGTGTCATACAGTAGCATGGTGAAGATGTAACCCACCATGCCAGTTCTCAGCCGGCATGTGGGGACCCAGCAAACCGCCGATCTTTGAGAATGTTTTATCCCCTTCGTATTCATAAGGACTGTCCTGTTTGTGCGACCCATCCTGAAAGTGAGCAGCATGAGCCGGTATCAAAGCTCCAGTCCCTGCTGCCTCCGGACTAGATCCGTCAGATCCGAAGTCCCTATTTGGGTAAGTTTCACCCTTAAGTGGAGGTTGAGGGGGTTCACTAGCTAGTTTTACAGAAGATAGTTGGATCAGGTGTAAGAGAGACTTGGTCTGCAGCTCCTGCAAAGGCTGCCTCTTTCCTTTTACATCGTCACATAAAGCTTTTAGGGAGATATATTCCTCCTCGAGTTCTGCGTGGAGCTTATTATGGTGGGCCTCCAGCAAGGCTTTGACTTCCCTCAGGATCAGTTTAGAGTCTAGCCCCATATAGAAAAGAATAGTGCAAGGATTTAAGGCAGATATGGTATGTCCCTTGTCACTGAAGATAGCGGAATTTCTGCTGTAGAGAGAAGTGTTACCAGCTATTCTCCTTATCTGTAAAGATTGACAGTGTCTATGCACTGTATACCCGGCTTACTAGATACCGGGGGGGGGGGGGGGGAGTGTTGAGAGCCCTTTACTGAAGTAACTGCCTTAGGCCTCAACACTCCGGATCGGTTACCAAAGGTTTTATGTACAATAATATAGTATCATCCGAATCAGCTTGATCTGTAGGTTCTTATTATCGGGGTGTGGGAGTTGGATGGTCTTCTTAGCCACTGATAAAAGGGAGATTATCTGTGATTCCTTTGGAGCAACAGATATTGCAACCATTCAAGGTGCTGCACAGAGACTCGCCCCACATTCCTGCTTTTTAAATAAAGATAGCAAGAGAACAAAGAAAAACTGATAATAGTAGTAAATTAGAAAGTTGCTTAAAATTGCATGCTCTATCTGAATCGTGAAAGAAAAAAATTGGGTTTAGTGTCCCTTTAAACACAAAAAAGGGGAGACAGATTTAGGGAAATGGGGTTTGCTTTTTGGATACTGCCCCTCTAAATTTGGCATCCACAAACCTATCATTAAAAAACCCTATCCTAAAAGATGCCATTAAGCTCTTTTGTGTAAATTGTTGTTGTTTTTTAAATACCCTATCCTGAAGAAAAAAAAATTCCCTGAAGAAGGCATCAGTGATTACAGCTGTTTGCAAAAGAAAAAAAAATACCCTATACAAAAAAAAAAGATGCCCTGAAGGCATAATTTATTACATCTCTTTTACTAACTCTAATCTAAAAAAAACAACCCAAAAATATCCACTAACCTAAACCTCAAAAGTTAGTACTCACCCATAAGGTGTAGTTTTCTTATATCTGTCTCGTTTTTTTTATGTCATCGCTGCTCACTGAACCTTGAAAGTGAGGTTCCCCTTATATAGGGCTGAGCTTAAATTAGTACTGGCTGATGTCAAATCTAAATTCAAATCAGCCAATGGTCAAAGCTGCCATATCGCCAGCAAACGCCGTTTTTTTGCAAACCTGTAATAGCAGAGCTATTAAAGGTGAGCGGTGGAAATAACTTGCAAGTTAGCAGCAAGCCAGCCATAACCCTATTATATTAATCATAAATTATTATTATTCAGAGCCAAAATCACCTATAGTGTATATATGCTAGGGATGGATTATCAATAAAAAGTCACTGTTTAAAACTTTTTAGAATTTTATAATAATGCTGATAGCATGTCTCATAATTGTATATAATTCTGCCATCTGAATTTGTGATTATGATTATATTACAATAATTTTATGTATTTCAAATGATATCAATAAGTCATTCTAGAACTTATCTCTGAAGGATCCCATTTGACAAATACCAATATTAATGGTATATACTAGAGGTTGCTTCAAATTCACTCAACAAAAGTCTATATATATAATTACATTGTTGTATCATATTACATTGGTTGTAACTGGTAATGTTTCAACTCATATATGAGAATGTACTGAATCCTATGGTTATTCTAAAAAGATCCTATCTTATTCGGAGGGCTAGTCTATCCGAATAACAACTACCATATTGACTCATATACTGTTCCCACAAAGTGGGACTCCTATACTATTCCTCTACTGTCGAAGGGTGTGTTAAATTCAGTATGTACATTATATATTGAATTTCAGTTTCCTCTTATTTTGATATAATTGTCTCCTCTATTATCATAAATATGTATTCAATATATTTTATTGCAGTACTTATATATATGAAAAATAATTATGTTCGTTCAATCCACTTGGTTGAACAGAATTCATCAGGAAAATCCATCTGCTTTCACACTGCAGTAGTGTTTGGTTATGTCTCCACCTCTTATACCCAAATTGATCTTTTGAATGCCAGTGCAAAATAAATTAGCGACTTTGCTTTGGTGATATTTGTGAAAGTGGTAAGCCACCGCGAGGTGATATTTTTGTGTCTCTGTAAATCATTTGCACATTCTTGATATTACGCAGATGTTCTTGTAGGCGTGTGCGTAATTTACGCGTTGTCAGGTCAATGTAAATCATTTGCGCATTCTTGATATTACGCAGATGTTCTTGTAGGCGTGTGCGTAATTTACGCGTTGTCAGGTCAATGTAAATCATTTGCACATTCTTGATATTACGCAGATGTTCTTGTAGGCGTGTGCGTAATTTACGTGTTGTCAGGTCAATGTAAATCTTTGGACAGCTGCAATGAATAATGTAAATCACACCAGTTGTGTTGCAACTTATATAGGATTAAATATCATGTGCTTGCCCAAATCTTTCATGGATTTTTGTGGTTTTGCGCACGTGTCTGCAGCTGCCGCATGTGCTACATGGATGCGAGCCCTGTACAGATCTAGTGTTGGTTTTTTTCTTATTGGAAAAGTGGCTGGGGCTGACAATATCTTTCAAGTTCCTACATCTTCTGTAGCTCACGTCTACTTTGTTCCTAATATCTGTTTTAACGTCGCATCTGACTGTAAAATGTTCCAGTGCTTGTTAATCACATTGATTACCTTTTGGCTATAGGTCAATATTTTACCATCAGATTTTCGACACTTGGTTTCAGTAGCTCCTTTCTTAGGGTTGATTGAGCTCTTGTTTTAGCTTTCTTAATAGATCTCTTACTGTATCCCTGTTTTAATAATCTTTCCTCCAGTTCTTGAGCTCTTACATGAAATTGATTATCTTCTGAGCAATTGCGTCTTATTCTTAAAAATCCTCCTATTGGCAGGGACCTGATGGTGAGAGACATACTGCTAGTGAGAGACATACTGCTAGTGAGAGACATACTGCTAGTGAGAGACATACTGCTAGTGAGAGACATACTGCTAGTGAGAGACATACTGCTAGTGAGAGACATACTGCTAGTGAGAGACATACTGCTAGTGAGAGACATACTGCTAGTGAGAGACATACTGCTAGTGAGAGACATACTGCTAGTGAGAGACATACTGCTAGTGAGAGACATACTGCTAGTGAGAGACATACTGCTAGTGAGAGACATACTGCTAGTGATAGACATACTGCTAGTGATAGACATACTGCTAGTGAGAGACATACTGCTAGTGAGAGACATACTGCTAGTGAGAGACATACTGCTAGTGAGAGACATACTGCTAGTGATAGACATACTGCTAGTGAGTGACATACTGCTAGTGATAGACATACTGCTAGTGATAGACATACTGCTAGTGATAGACATACTGCTAGTGAGTGACATACTGCTAGTGAGTGACATACTGCTAGTGAGAGACATACTGCTAGTGAGAGACATACTGCTAGTGAGAGACATACTGCTAATAAGTGACATACTGCTAGTGATAGACATACTGCTAGTGAGTGATATACTGCTAGTGAGTGACATACTGCTAGTGAGAGACATACTGCTAGTGAGAGACATACTGCTAGTGAGTGACATACTGCTAATAAGTGACATACTGCTAGTGATAGACATACTGCTAGTGATAGACATACTGCTAGTGATAGACATACTGCTAGTGAGTGACATACTGCTAGTGAGTGACATACTGCTAGTGATAGACATACTGCTAGTGAGAGACATACTGCTAGTGAGAGACATACTGCTAATAAGTGACATACTGCTAGTGATAGACATACTGCTAGTGAGTGATATACTGCTAGTGAGTGACATACTGCTAGTGAGAGACATACTGCTAGTGAGAGACATACTGCTAGTGAGTGACATACTGCTAATAAGTGACATACTGCTAGTGATAGACATACTGCTAGTGAGTGACATACTGCTAGTGAGTTACATACTGCTAATAAGTGGCATACTGCTAGTGAGTGACATACTGCTAATAAGTGACATACTGCTAGTGATTGGCATACTGCTAATAAGTGACATACTGCTAATGAGTGATATACTGGTAGTGAGAGACATACTGGTAGTGATAGACATACTGCTAATAAGTGACATACTGCTAATGAGTGACATATTGCTAGTGATAGACATACTGCTAGTGAGTGACATACTGCTAGTGAGTGACATATTGCTAATGATAGACATATTAGCAGTATGTCACTCACTAGCAGTAAGTTACACCAAAAGAGTACATATCAAAGCACTCACTCTCTTGAGGGTGTGTATTAGTATGGCGTGGTGTACGTGCAAAAAAAGAACATATTAAAATTTACACTTTAATAGAGTTAATTAAAAATTGGGTGTATGCTAAAAACCACTGGAGAACTATTAGAAGTTCATATGTTATAGATTCTGAGGGAGGATCAGATCATGTGTAATGTTAGTAATGATTAGTCAGATATCGTATAGATAAACACAAAATTATTTAGTATGGGTCTAATCTATATCCAGGTGTGAGATGTAGTATATGTGTAATCAGGTCCAGTAGGAGGTGCAATATATATTCAGGTAGAAATCTACATCTACATAGAGTGGACCACTGTCATATGGTTAGCAAGATGCTGGGACATCATATACTCTCCTAGTATGAAGTGCTTAATGATATGGTATAAATTCTTTTAATCTAAGGATGTGAGTATATATACCGTCCTATAGATATAAGTATGGCAGGGATTGCTGTTCAAAGTCCAAGTAAGTGGTATTGAAACAGCAACAATGCTAGTATACGTTACAGCAGCAATGACTGTATAAGGGTTAACCTAGCGTCCAGAGCTGTCAGTCTGAAGACTAATGTAATATACACTTGTATATACTAATAATTGGAGTAATGCAACCAGAGTTAGGTATATGGTAAGTAACTGGAAATACCAGGAATCAGATCTCAGTTAGTACTCGTTACTTTAAACTTGATATAAGTATAGTTTATTAGTTTATAATGAACAGTATATAAATCATGGATTGTCAGGATTGCTTAGTGTCTGATGTTTAAGAAAAAATATTGTAAGATGGTTCATGCAAATCTCAGTTATGCTATAAATCCTGATGTAGTAGCGACCCGATGTAACTTATTCACATATACTAGGAACATAGATTTATTAAAGGTTAGTGTCATAGGATAATATCCTGTTTGATAAGTAGTTGCCGTTGTCACACTATGTCCTTTTCGTGTTCCCCCACTATAGCATTGTGGTTATATAAATCAAGTCGTCTTATGCTGCGGCTACGAACGTGTAGTTATTAACTATTCATAAGAGTACTATACTCTGGTCTAGTTGTAGAAAATCATAAGTGTATTGATTTACAAATTCTTCAGTACTGTGTTATAAAGTGTGTACTGGTACTTTAGGTTTATTTTTGAAGACGCTAGTAAATATTAACACTGTTCATAGGTATTTTTTTCCCCAAACCGTGTATTTGAATTAATGTATTATAGCAGTTGGTATGTGCTACTTGCTACGATACATTATTGTAATATCATTGCTGTTTTGTAATCTTTAAATACTTCTAGATATCGTAGTTTAGCCTTGTACATTTATACCAGGTCTCAGTATAAACACTAATTTTGAGCTGTGTAAGATATTAGTAATTTACTATCATATTATGGCAAGTAATACGTGCCAGTTAATGCAATGTGTTAATATACCATGGTACTTAAGAATTTGTAAATCAATACACTTATGATTTTCTACAACTAGACCAGAGTATAGTACTCTTATGAATAGTTAATAACTACACATTCGTAGCCGCAGCATAAGACGACTTGATTTATATAACCACAATGCTATAGTGGGGGAACACGAAAAGGACATAGTGTGACAACGGCAACTACTTATCAAACAGGATATTATCCTATGACACTAACCTTTAAGGTCTCAACCCCCTATTCCGTCTTACAACTTGCCATATAACCTTATAACTATAAATAAACAGACCAGACACATAGTTGGGAGAAAATTAAAGACCAGTCACGGTCACGTTTATTAACATAAACGATTAACTTGTGCCTGCGATGATATTTATTACCATTGCAGGCACTCAAATAAATTAACTTTCCAAACTTGGCAACAAGTTCGTTACAACAATAAGTTGGCGGCATCTCACCCTAACCTTACCCCTACCAGCAGCTGGTCAAGGCCCCTTTCGGTGTTTGCAGCGTGACACCCGGCTGTTCATGCCCAATGGCACAAAAAGAGAGCTGTGATATTTAGAGATTTTCAGCCTGCATTCGCAAGGGAGGGGACCCACTAAGCCGGCGCCTAGGCGGGCGTAAGCCCTCTCCTTTTCTAGACCGTTACTCTTCTCCTTCTGTGCCCGCTCCCCAGGGCCTTGACCACCCGCCACAAGAGCCAGGCATCCTCTTACCGCTAACCAACAAGCCAACAGGCAACATCTTATACCATAAACCATAATAACTAGCAGAAAATCAAATACCACACTTTTTTTTATTTTTTTTTAATTTAACTAACAATAGGGCGCTCCTGTTGTCTTTTATGAAGATATCCAACCCGACAACCGTCAAGTGGACACCATCAGGGCGAAACAAATCCTTCCTGTCGGCTGTTATGACCTCATGTCTGACTACAAAGCCACCCAAGGCCGTGACCGTCCTTCCCATCTCCCGATTAACCTTTTTCCTTACATTGTAAGCAGCCTTCTGGGTCACAATATACCTCCAATGCAGCCGTGCGACCACATTGGACCAACCCAACTTAACATCTTTAAGCCATGTGTGAACCCACTTTAAGTCTGCCGCCATCCTTTTAATTAAATCCAATGCGGGGACTGACCCCAAGTCATTTCCCCCGAGGTGCAGCACTATCACATTAGGCTGCCCCCACCTCCTGTGCGCCTCCTGAAACAATGCTGGCAATTCTGCCCACATAAGGCCCCTGCGCCCTAACCATCGGAAGTTCGCCCTGGACATTGCGAATCCAAGTTGCTGCCCTTCCGCTGAATGCAGCGCCCTGATGGACACCCAATGGATGTACGAATGTCCTACAATCCATACTCAAACAGGAGGGGAATTCCCACCTCGCACACCTGACAAAAATAGAGCAAACCACATTACCTGTCATGCCCTTTCCTATCCATATCACCACTGACCCCTAAACCCACTCTAGCGCTGCCCTGGCACCCAACCCCCCAAGGTTGCTTGCCCTACGCGCATCCCTGCTAAGTGGGTCTAATGTACCGTTTGGACTGGGTTGACTTCCATCTACCCATCCTTTTAATCTCCGCAGATGAAGTACCAGCCGCGTCTGCGCTGGTAGCCGCCCCAATCCTAAAGGAGTGTGGCGCTATCTTTTTCGGATCTAGGCCCGCCTTTTCCGCTGTTTTAGCGAGCACCCTGTGGAATTGGAACACTGACAAGGCGCTGCCATCCTCATGTACTAGAAACTGCCTACTGCTTTGTGTTCTCACCTTTTGGAATTCCTCCACACACCCGACCGGGCAACATTCTGCGAATTCATGTTTCGCGAGGGGCAGCCAAGCCCCTCTTCCCTCCTGGTCCGTTTTGGACCGCGGCACATACAAGAGCAGTCCCTCGTCTGAGCAACATACGTGCTCCGCTAGGATGCCGCCTGTTCCCCTATGTTTTGCAGAGGAAACCAACTCTCCAACCCTCAGCACTCCAGCAAACGCCAAAGCAAATGCAGCTTTGAATAGGAGCTTTTCGTAGTCTGATGTACAAATCGATTGCAATTCCCCCGCCAATTGCCTTAATCGACATGTCGTTATAGGTTCCCTCCGATCCCTTGGACGGGGGGAAACTCTCCCCCAACCTTTCAGTACCTGCCTGACCAAAAATGACCTGGAGTGGTCGACGTAACCCAATGCCTTGTTAAAGAATGCCAGCGCTGCCAACCTGCCTCCAGCACCCATTTTACTAGTACCTCCTAGCCTCAGCTGTGCCAACCATTCCAATACATGGACCCTGGAAGCCTCCTCCACCCACACTCCCATCTGTTGGCAGAAAGCCACCCATTTACTCCAATGAATCACGTACGTAGCCCAAGTCTTTGGTGCCAGCGACGACCTGATTAAGGGGAGGATGCCTTCCCAACCTGGAACAACTGCTAAAGAAAAGACGGGCATATTAGACCCTCCTTCGCGGCCCTGGGCGCTGCCTTCCTAAACTGCCCCCAGTTGAATCGAGAGAGTGCATCAGCGATAACGTTATGAACCCCCGGGACGTGTTTGGCCGTGAATGTGATGTTGAGCTCCAAGCAACGCAACACCAGGTGCCTCAAGTAGCACACTACCCCTGGTGAGGATGCGGACAGTTTGTTAATGGCGTACACCACGCTCAAATTGTCCGACCAGAACACCACTGATCTATTTGCCAACCGCCTTCCCCAAATTTCCACCGCTATGACAATGGGGAACAGCTCCAGCAAAGACAGGTTCCTGACCCAGCTGGCCTCCACCCATTCACGGGGCCATGGCCCCGCACTCCATTCGCCATCCAGGTATGCACCATACCCGAATCCGCCTGCCGCATCGGTGAACAGGTGCAACACCTGATTAGAAACTGTCGGGTGTCTCCAAAGACAAACCCCGTTAAAGTGTGACAGAAAGGTGGCCCACATGCTTAGATCCTCCTTCACTTCCGCCGAGATTCTGACACATTTGTCAGATCCCGCTGGACCCTTCAGCTGACCCTCTAGGAGCCTGTTAAAGACCCTGCCCATCGGAATTGCTCTACCAGCGAAATTCAACAAACCTAAGAGGGATTGAACCTCCCTCCGGGTAACTTTATCTTGCCCCTGCACCATGTGCAGCATACGCTCCACCTTGTCATCCGGCAATCTGCATAGGGCCCTGACCATATCAATCTCTATACCCAAGAACGTCAGGCACGTACATGGGCCCTCCATCTTGTCCGCGGCTAGTGGGACCCTGAATCTCTGTTATGTCTCTCATGACTTCCATGAGCTGTGCACACTCCGTGCAACCCGCTCTCCCTACCAGCAGAAAGTCGTCCAGGTAGTGGGCCACTGACCCAATCCCCGACGCCTCCTGAACTACCCAGTGAAGGAATGAGCTGAAACACTCGAACAGAGAGCAGGACAGCGAACACCCCATGGGCAAACACCTGTCCACAAAATCATGGCTGACAGCTTAAGCGGTGTTGGGGCCCTTGACTCCAGTTCCCGGCTTAAGGGCCGGTCTGGCCTGTCCCTGCTCCTTTCGTTTCCCACCCACTGCTCCTTGGTGAGGTCTTCCACAGTACTTGCAGATGTGCCGAAAGGAACAGTTGCTCCCCCTGTCACACAATTTGTCCTGGAATTTCCAGCACTGCCCCTTCTGCCCTGCCTCTGCCCAGGTCGCACCGGCGCCTGACGCGAAGGGGAGGGGAGAGGGGAGGACCCTTCCAAGCCCAATTTGGACCACAGGTGCATATCCTGTGTCCCAAAGTGTAGCAGAGGGTTACCCATCATTTTACGTCTTAAGGCCATGTCGTATTCCCGCCATGCGCCCTCTTTAAACCTGACATGGATATCCTCAATTGTGTCCTGGTATTTGAAAAGGTTGTGCCCTTGTAAGGGCCACCTATCCACATAGCAGGACGCCAGAACCCTGAAGCATTTCAACCATTCTTCATAGGTCTCTGGCCTGCGCACCCTCTTAGGGCCTGACCCGTCCATGGCCCGTTCTTTGGCCCTGAACGCATCAAGCGAGAGTTCGAATATGTTGACGTAACACCCTTCCTGTATTTTTTTAATCACCTTTGCTTTAAGGTGGCCATAAAGGGAGTGCACCAGGCAAGGGTACGTATCTCCCTGCGCCGCAACTTTGTGCGGAACTGGAGCCTCCAGGGGCATATTGGGCCTGGGGCCTGCCATCCCTGCCTGCCCCTCTGTCTGCCCTGCAACCCCAGAGCTCCTCCTCACCATCTTTTTTTATCCATCTAAACATCCTACGCTGCCCTTTCCCCACTAGCCCTAGGTCCTCCCCACTGTCTGAACCTGAACCGCTAGATGAAGTGTCAGTGTCAGCGTGTGTAGTGTTTAGTACATGAGACTCACCGCCTGTCGTTCTCTCTGTGTCCGTCGTCGCCAGAGG
Source organism: Bombina bombina (assembly GCF_027579735.1). NCBI lineage: Eukaryota > Metazoa > Chordata > Amphibia > Anura > Bombinatoridae > Bombina > Bombina bombina. Next base: position 18,790,152 of record NC_069501.1, on the reverse strand, counting down.
CACTGGATCCGCCTCTCTCTGCTGCTCCATGCTGGGCCCTGCCACCACAAGCGCATTGGAAGATCTCGCCGCCACAGTGGGCTCTGTCGCCGCTCTCACCTTAGGAGACAAAACAACTTGGGGAGACGTCTGGTTCACAGGAGGGGCCCCAACTGATGCCCCTGGCCTACCCCCCCCCCTTTGTACTTCCCCTGCCTGCCCCTCTGTCTGCCCTGCAACCCCAGAGCTCCTCCTCACCATCTTTTTTTATCCATCTAAACATCCTACGCTGCCCTTTCCCCACTAGCCCTAGGTCCTCCCCACTGTCTGAACCTGAACCGCTAGATGAAGTGTCAGTGTCAGCGTGTGTAGTGTTTAGTACATGAGACTCACCGCCTGTCATTCTCTCTGTGTCCGTCGTCGCCAGAGGCACTGGATCCGCCTCTCTCTGCTGCTCCATGCTGGGCCCTGCCACCACAAGCGCATTGGAAGATCTCGCCGCCACAGTGGGCTCTGTCGCCGCTCTCACCTTAGGAGACAAAACAACTTGGGGAGACGTCTGGTTCACAGGAGGGGCCCCAACTGATGCCCCTGGCCTACCCCCCCCCCCCCCTTTGTACTTCCCCTGTGCTCATCCCCAGCGTGCTTGCCACTGCCCTTCTAATATTAGCCTCCTGACTGAGACCCCCCTGGGCGTTCACACTGAACCCAGATGGGGCCATCACACCAGACTCACGCATAGCTGCTTGCACAGCCCTTTTGATCACTTCTTCCATGCACACTCCCTGATTATCATGCATAATGGCCTCATGAACCACCCTTCGCCCGTACATGTTATCACCCCGCACAGCACAATGCTCATTTCCATACATTGGGCCTCCACTCCTAGCACGTGTCATCCTCACATGCTCCCATTCTAAGCCCCTCTGCTGCATTCCCTCATCCACAGCCTGCCGTTCATGCCTCCTCTCCAGATGCGCTGCCAGTTCTCTCTGCGCATGCGCACTTGTACCGGGCCTACCAGCCCCATTCTCAGCCGCGCCTCTATCTGCCTCAGGAGTCCTCGCCGCCTGCGTGTCTACCGCCACCCCAGGTGAGTACCCCTGAGCCTCCGGAACCCTTCCTGCGGCCATTGGAGCCCCCCCGCGAACCGGAGCCTCCCCAAGTTACCTGGGCTGCTTCGGTCTCGTTGTCCATTCTCGGCTCCTTGATCCCTCCTCCCAAGATGGCGGCAGCGATCCTCACTTGAAGAACGTGAGGTTGAAGTCTCGCGGGAACCGTCATCTGTGGAGGGAGGGCCCGCTGTGCACTCTGCAACAGCTCCGGTATAAGCGTCTTCCACGCCAGGCCCCCCAGCAGCCACCGCAACAGCTCCGGCCTGCCCCTGGCCGGATGGTACAACCACCGATGCAATGGACTGAGCAAGTGCCAGAACTGCCGCCATGGCAGCCGGTGGGAGGGCGGGAAACAGCTACGGTGCTAGGCCTAGCACCCAATCAGGCCTCACTACATTTTCAGGCCTCTCACCCGAAACAGGCCTTGCTTCAGGCATCAGCCTCGGCTCCCCCCTAGGCCCTGCTTATGCCCCTGGGTCCACATTAGCCCCCACCTCGCCTCCCTGGTCCACAATGGCTTCCTGCCTACCCCTGGGGGAAATAGACACTTGGGACAATAATGGGACTGGTGTACTACACCTTTTACTAGGGCCTGGGGCTACTCCTTTTCTTCCACTAACTAGGGCCTGCTTGCCAGGGCCAGACCCCCAACCCCCAACCTTCTTGGGCCCCTTCCTTTTATTAAAACTTCTGTTTGGTGGGGTTTTCTGGGGTGTACCGCATCGTCTGACAGATCTTCCTCTCTGTGTTGCAGGTCCCTTCTTCCTGGCTGCAACCTCCACCACCTCCCTAAATCGCTTAGGAGGCCCCGACTTCCTTCTAGATCTCTCCATCATCCAGGCTCAGATAACAGAAAACTTTCTCCTCGAAGTCTGGAACAGAAAGAGGCCGGATACACTGCTGCAGGACCCTATAAAGGTAAGCACAAACACCGCCTCCAACCCTGCAACATTGTAACAAAAACACTCTAGCATTCTCCAGACTTCAAGTTGGTAATCCCTAACTGCTAGATTTAGAGTTTGGCGGCCAAAGGGGTGCGTTAGCTATGCGTGCTTTTTTTCTCCCGCACCTTTTAAATACCGCTGGTATATAGAGTTCACAGAATGGCTGGGTTTTCAGTCCGTTAGGCTCCAAAAAGGGAGCGTAGAGCATAATTTAATGCCACTGCAACTCTAGATACCAGCGGTGCTTACGGACGCGGCCAGCTTCAAAAACGTGCTTGTGCACGATATCCCCATAGAAAACAATGGGGCAGTTTGAGCTGAAAAAAAACCTAACACCTGCAAAAAAGCAGCGTTCAGCTCCTAACGCAGCCCCATTGTTTCCTATGGGGAAACACCTCCTACGTCTGCACCTAACACTCTAACATGTACCCCGAGTCTAAACACCCCTAACCTTACACTTATTAACCCCTAATCTGCCGCCCCCGCTATCGCTGACACCTGCATATTATTATTAACCCCTAATCTGCCGCTCCCTACACCGCCGCAACATACATTATAGTTATGTACCCCTAATCTGCTGCCCCTAACACCGCCGACCCCTATATTATATTTATTAACCCCTAATCTGCCCCCCACAACATCGCCGCCAGCTACCTACAATAATTAACCCCTAATCTGCCGATCGGAGCTCACCTCAACTATAATAAATGTATTAACCCCTAAAGCTAAGTCTAACCCTAACACTAACACCCCCCTAAGTTAAATATAATTTTTATCTAACGAAATAAATTAACTTTAATTAAATAAATTATTCCTATTTAAATCTAAATACTTACCTGTAAAATAAACCCTAATATAGATACAATATAAATCATAATTATATTGTAGCTATTTTAGGATTAATATTTATTTTACAGGCAACTTTGTATTTATTTTAACCAGGTACAATAGCTATTAAATAGTTAAGAACTATTTAATAGCTACCTAGTTAAAATAATTACAAAATTACCTGTAAAATAAATCCTAACCTAAGTTACAATTAAACCTAACACTACACTATCAATACATTAATTAAATACAATTCCTACAAATAAATACAATTAAATAAACTAACTAAAGTACAAAAAATAAAAAAATATTTACAAACATTAGAAAAAAATAACAATTTTAAACTAATTACACCTACTCTAAGCCCCCTAATAAAATAACAAAGACCCCCAAAATAAAAAAATGCCCTACCCTATTCTAAATTACAAAAGTTCAAAGCTCTTTTACCTTACCAGCCCTTAAAAGGGCCCTTTGCGGGCATGCCCCAAAGAATTCAGCTCTTTTGCCTGTAAAAAAAAAAACATACAATACCCCCCCAACATTACAACCCACCACCCACATACCCCTAATCTAACCCAAACCCCCCTTAAATAAACCTAACACTAAGCCCTTGAAGATCTTCCTACCTTGTCTTCACCATGCCAGGTATCACCGATCGTTCCAGGCTCCGAAATCTTCATCCAAGCCCAAGTGGGGGCTAGACATCCATCATCCGGCTGAAGTCTTCTATCAAGCGACGGCTGAAGAAGTCCAGAAGAGGCTCCAAAGTCTTCATCCTATCCGGGAAGAAGAGTAGATCCGGACCGGCAACCATCTTCTTCCAAGCGGCATCTTCTATCTTCATCCGATGACGACCGGCTCCATCTTGAAGACCTCCAGCGCGGACCCATCTTCTTCCGACGACTTCCCGACGAATGACGGTTCCTTTAAGGGACGTCATCCAAGATGGCGTCCCTCGAATTCCGATTGGCTGATAGGATTCTATCAGCCAATCGGAATTAAGGTAGGAAAATTCTGATTGGCTGATGGAATCAGCCAATCAGAATCAAGTTCAATCCGATTGGCTGATTCAATCAGGCAATCAGATTGATCTTGCATTCTATTGGCTGTTCCGATCAGCAAATAGAATGCGAGCTCAATCTGATTGGCTGATCGGATCAGCCAATCGGATTGAACTTGATTCTGATTGGCTGATTCCATCAGCCAATCAGAATTTTCCTACCTTTATTCCGATTGGCTGATAGAATCCTATCAGCCAATCGGAATTCGAGGGACGCCATCTTGGATGACGTCCCTTAAAGGAACCGTCATTCGTCGGGAAGTCGTCGGAAGAAGAGGATGGATCCGCGGTGGAGGTCTTCAAGATGGAGCCGGTCGTCATCGGATGAAGATAGAAGGTGCCGCTTGGAAGAAGATGGTTGCCGGTCCGGATCTACTCTTCTTCCCGGATAGGATGAAGACTTTGGAGCCTCTTCTGGACTTCTTCAGCCGTCGCTTGATAGAAGACTTCAGCCGGATGATGGATGTCTAGCCCCCACTTGGGCTTGGATGAAGATTTCGGAGCCTGGAATGATCGGTGATACCTGGCATGGTGAAGACAAGGTAGGAAGATCTTCAGGGGCTTAGTGTTTGGGTTAGATTAGGGGTATGTGGGTGGTGGGTTGTAATGTTGGGGGGGGGGTATTGTATGATTTTTTTTACAGGCAAAAGAGCTGAATTCTTTGGGGCATGCCCCGCAAAGGGCCCTTTTAAGGGCTGGTAAGGTAAAAGAGCTTTGAACTTTTGTAATTTAGAATAGGGTAGGGCATTTTTTTATTTTGGGGGTCTTTGTTATTTTATTAGGGGGCTTTGAGTAGGTGTAATTAGTTTAAAATTGTTGTAATTTTTTTCGGTTTGTAAATATTTTTTTATTTTTTGTAACTTAGTTCTTTTTTATTTTTTGTACTTTAGTTTATTTAATTGTATTTATTTGTAGGAATTGTATTTAATTAATGTATTGATAGTGTAGTGTTAGGTTAATTGTAGGTAATTGTAGGTAGTTTATTTAATTAATTTATTGATAGTGTAGTGTTAGGTTTAATTGTAACTTAGGTTAGGATTTATTTTACAGGTCATTTTTTAATTATCTTAACTAGGTAGCTATTAAATAGTTATTAACTATTTAATAGCTATTGTACCTGGTTAAAATAATTACAAAGTTGCCTGTAAAATAAATATTAATCCTAAAATAGCTAAGATATAATTATAATTTATATTGTAGCTATATTAGGATTTATTTTACAGGTAAGTATTTAGATTTAAATAGGAATAATTTATTTAATAAGACTTAATTTATTTCGTTAGATAAAAATTATATTTAATTTAGGGGGGTGTTAGTGTTAGGGTTAGACTTAGCTTTAGGGGTTAATCCATTTATTAGAGTAGCGGTGAGCTCCGGTCAGCAGATTAGGGGTTAATACTTGAAGTTAGCTGTCGGCGATGTTAGGGAGGGCAGATTAGGGGTTAATACTATTTATTATAGGGTTATTGAGGCGGATTAGGGGTTAATACATTATACTAGCGGTGAGCTCCGGTCGGCAGATTAGGGGTTAATTATTGTAGGTAGCTGGCGGCGACATTGTGGGGGGCAGATTAGGGGTTAATAAATATAATATAGGGGTCGGCGGTGTTAGGGGCAGCAGATTAGGGGTACATAGGGATAACGTAGTTGGCGGCGGTGTACGGAGCGGCAGATTAGGGGTTAAAAAATTTAAATATAGTGGCGGCGATGTGGGGGGACCTCGGTTTAGGGGTACATAGGTAGTTTATGGGTGTTAGTGTACTTTAGAGCACAGTAGTTAAGAGCTTTATGAACCGGCGTTAGCCCAGAAAGCTCTTAACTACTGACTTTTTTCTGCGGCTGGAGTTTTGTCGTTAGATTTCTAACGCTCACTTCAGCCACGACTCTAAATACCAGCGTTAGAAAGATCCCATTGAAAAGATAGGATACGCAATTGACGTAAGGGGATCTGCGGTATGGAAAAGTCACGGCTGGAAAGTGAGCGTTAGACCCTTTAATGACTGGCTCCAAATACCAGAGGGCGGTAAAAACCAGCGTTAGGAGCCTCTAACGCTGGTTTTGACGGCTACCGCCCAACTCTAAATCTAGGCCTAAATGTTGTTAAAATGCCCACTAGAGGGCCCTCCACTCTCATAATAAATCTATGTTCCTAGTATATGTGAATCAGTTACATTGGGTCGCTACTACATCAGGATTTATAGCATAACTGAGATTTGCATGAACCATCTTACAACAATATTTTTTCTTAAACATCAGACACTAAGCAATCCTGATTTATATACTGTTTATTATAAACTAATAAACTATACTTATATCAAGTTTAAAGTAACGAGTACTAACTGAGATCTGATTCCTGGTATTTCCAGTTACTTACCATATACCTAACTCTGGTTGCATTACTCCAATTATTAGTATATACAAGTGTATATTACATTAGTCTTCAGACTGACAGCTCTGGACGCTAGGTTAACCCTTATACAGTCATTGCTGCTGTAACGTATACTAGCATTGTTGCCGTTTCAATACCACTTACTTGGACTTTGAACAGCAATCCCTACCATACTTATATCTATAGGACGGTACATATACTCACATCCTTAGATTAAAAGAATTTATACCATATCATTAAGCACTTCATACTAGGAGAGTATATGATGTCCCAGCATCTTGCTAACCATATGACAGGGGTCCACTCTATGTAGATGTAGATTTCTACCTGAATATATATTGCACCTCCTACTGGACCTGATTACACATATACTACATCTCACACCTGGATATAGATTAGACCCATACTAAATAATTTTGAGTTTATCTATACAATATCTGACTAATCATTACTAACATTACACATGATCTGATCCTCCCTCAGAATTTATAACATATGAACTTCTAATAGTTCTCCAGTGGTTTTTAGCGTACACCCAATTTTTAATTAACTCTATTAAAGTGTAAATTTTAATATGTTCTTTTTTTGCACGTACACCACACCATACTAATACACACCCTCAAGAGAGAGTGCTTTGATATGTACTCTTTTGGTGTAACCGTCTTTGGTTACTAAATTTTAATTGTGAATTAGTACATAGCACCCCTGGGCTCCATTTACTACAAATAAGGCCACTAGTTTGACCATTACCAGCCCATCTCTTATTATTTCAAGTAGTGCCATCACACATCCCTTTCTTTCAATACTGCAAATAAGTGACATACTGCTAGTGAGTGACATACTGCTAGTGAGAGACATACTGCTAGTGACAGACATACTGCTAGTGACAGACATACTGCTAGTGACAGACATACTGCTAGTGACAGACATACTGCTAGTGACAGACATACTGCTAGTGACAGACATACTGCTAGTGACAGACATACTGCTAGTGTTACGGTTACCCTTAGTCTCGCTGAGAGATGGACCGCTTAGTAGCCTGGATCCCTATTGCTGAAGAGGGGAGAAGCTGCTTTCCATAGTATTCTATATGAGTCTCGCAAATGTAGAATAATCCCCCTTAGCTGTAGTACAGCTAGGATACCCTTCTGCCCACAAAAACGAGTCAACGCTGCGATTGAGGGTCAACCAAGAACTCAGGACTGGGATGCCCAGCCTGCTTTTATTGAGGTTACATGCACACAGGGCACTCCCAGGGGGGGGGGGGGAAGCATAAAATCCCCCATCACACATTTAGATAGAGAGACAATGTCCTTTGACAGGCCACAATAGGATTACAGTACTTCAGATAACAAGTTACACATAAGAAAACAATGCAGTCCATCTTATCAATTAGCAGTCTGACTCCGGAGGTGATTAGACAATGGGAATGTTTATCACTAAACTTAATTAGAGCTGAGGCCAGCAAACTTGTAGTTAGAAAATAGTTTCTAAAAGCTGAAAAAAAAAAGCTGAGTTAACTCTTTATGAAATGATACTTGTTACGGTTTTCTTGGAGCGCTTCTTAGGCGCTGGCTTGGCTGGTTCAGGCATTGCTGCTGGGAAATAAGCTCTTCACAACAAAATAACTAATGCTTCTGTAACAGTGCTCCCTTTCTGTGGAACACTCTGGCAGACACGGTCTGACCCCTTTTCGGGGCAGACTAAGGCTGTCCAGACCGCTGGTTATGCGGGGCTGAGGTCGGTTTGTCTGGACAACCCGTCGGCGTTGCCATTCTGTTTCCCAGGTCTGTAAGTAATGGTGAAATTGAAGGGTTGCAACGATAAACTCCAACGTAATAGCCTGCCGTTATCTCCAGAGACCCGGTTCAGTCACACCAACGGGTTATGGTCGGTGACCAGAGTGAACTCCTGCCCATATAAATAGGGAGTCAATTTCTTTAATGCCCACACCAAAGTCCTTTTCGACCGCTGCATAGCTGCATAGCTGACTTCGCGGGGCAGGAGCTTCCAGCTGATGTAGGCAACTGGATGCTCCCCTCCATCTTCACCTACTTGGCTGAGGACGGCTCCCAGCCCGAACATGGAAGCATCTGTATGGACGATAAAACGTTTGTTAAGGGCTGGGGCCGCCAAGACAGGAGCGTTAATTAGAGCATTTTTGAGAGCCTGGAAAGCCGTTTCACAGTGGGGAGACCACAGGACCTGTCGAGGTAAGTTCTTCTTGGTCAAGTCACTCAGGGATTTGGCAAGTGTGCAGTAGTCTGGTACGAACCGTCTATAGTACCCTGCCGTGACCAGGAAGGCTAGGACCCGAGTCTTAGTGATGGGGGTGGGCCAATTGGCGACAGCTTCTATCTTGGCCGGCTCTGGTCGCTGCTTTCCACACCCCACCCGGTGACCCAGGTACTGTACCTCGGCCATCCCAAAGTGGCATTTTTCTGGCTTCAGAGTCAGGCCAGCAGCCCGGATCTGATCCAGAACCATTCCTACGTGAGCTAAGTGGTCCTCCCAGGACTCACTGTGGATCGCTATGTCGTCCAGGTAGGCGCAAGCAAAACTCTGCAAGCCATCCAGGAGCCTATCCACCAAGCGCTGGAATGTAGCTGGGGCATTCTTCATCCCAAAACGGCATTACCCTAAACTGATATAAGCCGAATGGTGTGACGAATGCCGACTTGGGGATAGCCTCCGGGGCCAGGGGAATCTGCCAGTAACCTTTGCAGAGGTCAATAGTGGTCAGGTAATTTCCCCTGGCTATACGATCGAGTAGCTCGTCTACCCTGGGCATAGGGTAAGCATCCGTCATGGTTTTTTCATTGAGCCTCCGATAGTCTACGCAGAACCGGGTGGTCCCATCTTTCTTGGGCACCAAGACAACTGGGGAGGCCCAGGGACTATCGGAGGGCTCAATTACCCTGAGTTGGAGCATCTCATCGATCTCCTTCTTCATTCCTGTCCTAACTGCTTCGGGGATTCGGTACGGAGCCTGGCGCAAGGGAGCTTGTCCCGGAGTATCTACCTGGTGGGTGGTTAAAGTAGTGTACCCTGGCTTCGGGGAGAAGGTGAGGTGTTTGGACTGTAGGAGTTGGTTGAGCTGCTCCCTTTCAGTGGGGCTAAGTCGGTCTCCTATCTGAACCTGAGCCACTATACCTGTGGGGAGACTCTTTTCTAATAGGTCTGGAATGGGTAGACTGTCGGGGTCTTCCTGAGGGGAACAACATACGGCCGTCACGTTCTCTGGTCGCTCAAAATATTCCTTGAGCATGTTTACATGGAATGTCTTTCTAAGATTGTTGTCGTGGCAGCTAGCTATCACATAAGTGGTGTCTCCCCTTTTCTCTACGATCTGGTAGGGACCCTGCCAGGACGCCTGCAATTTGTCTGTCTTCACCGGCTTAAGTACTAACACCTTTTGTCCTATGGTGAAGATTCTCTTTCGGGCCCCCCGATCGTACCATACTTTGTCTTCTCTGGGCCGACTGGAGATTAGCCCGCACAGATTTGGCTAATTGCTCCATTCGGTCCCTGAGTTCCAGCACGTATGGCACAATGGGGACACCGTCAGTCTCCATCTCTCCCTCCCAGTGCTCCCGGATCAGGTTTAGGGGTCCCCGTACCTTTCTTCCGTAGAGCAACTCGAAGGGAGAGAACCCTGTCGTTTCCTGGGGCACCTCCCGATAAGCAAATAGGAGCTGCGGCAGGAAGCGTTCCCAGTCTCTGTATTCCTGAGTGAACGTCTTGAGCATTTGCTTGAGGGTCCCATTGAACCTCTCACACAGCCCGTTCGTCTGGGGGTGGTATGGAGAGCTCAGGAGGGGCTTAATTTGGCAAACCTGCCAGAGTTGTTGGGTCAATTCAGCCGTAAATTGGGTGCCTCGGTCGGATAGGATTTCTTTTGGAAATCCTACCCGGGAGAACACCTGTACTAGTGCATTCACTACCGTATCCGCTTGTATGTTGGATAGGGCGACAGCCTCTGGGTACCTGGTAGCGTAGTCCACTACGGTAAGAATGTATCGCTTACCGGAGTGACTAGGGGTAGCCAGTGGTCCTACTAGGTCAATAGCAACCCGGCTGAAGGGTTCCTCTACAATGGGCATATTTACTAGATGGGCTTTAGGGTGATCGCCTCGCCTTCCTACTCGTTGACACACATCGCAGGTGTCACAGTAAGTTCTAACGTCAGCGTGTACCCCTGGCCAAAAGAACGTGTGAGTAATGCGGTGTAGGGTACGGGTTACGGCTAGGTGGCCTGCTAAGGGGATGTCGTGGCCTATCTTGAGGATTTCTTGACGGTATTTGTGGGGCACTACCAGCTGTCGCCTACGCTGTCCCCTTTTCTCTGTCCAGCGGTATAGTTTCCCCTTTTCCCATAAGAATGTTTCGTTATCTGCCCCGCCCCCTCCGGTCTCTGCTTGTTCCTGGTACTTTTGTAAGGTCGGGTCAGTCTTAGACTCTGTCTCGAAAGCATCTGGGGTGTCCCAGGGTATGGGGCCTAACATGTCAGGCAAGGTCGGGGAAGGTCTTACCTGTGTCTCCCGCACTGGTGAGAGCTCTCACTCCGTCCGGGCTTGGGCCCGTGTAGTCACTGGGTCCGCCTCGTTGTTGCATACTGGAGCATAGGCAGAAGTCATGGGGCCCAAATCGTTGCCCAGTAGTACTTCGGCAGGTAAATTATCCATTATGCCCACGTTCACATCCCCCTTTCCCGCTCGCCAATCAAGATGCACTTTAGCTGTTGGAATTTTGTACACATCCCCCCCCGCCACTCTAACGGCCACAGTCTGTCCGGATCGCTTGTGCTCCGGCACCAAATGACTCTGTACCAGCGTGATAGTAGCCCCTGTGTCTCTCAATCCCTCGGTAGATCGCCCCTCGAGCCATACCTTCTGCTGATGGTGCTGGCGGTTATCTGAGGCAGCATATACAGGGTCCGCCTCGTGAAGCGGCCCCAAATATTCCTCCATAGGGGCCTCTTGGTTAACACAGAGGGCCCGGGCCGGACGATATGACCCAGAGGGGTAATTGTAATTCCTGGGTGTCTGGTGCGTATTAAGGGGGCAGCTAGCCATGAAATGCCCTGGTTGCTTGCATCGGTGGCAAGTCGGTCTGGGACGCTCAGAGCTGTTATTGGGTGGTCCTGAGTGTCGGGTGGGCCCTGCGGGCACCGGGGCTCGGAATTCAGCACGAGGGGGTGCACGGTAAACCTCTCTGGGTTCGACCCGTGCTGGAGCTCGGTAGTTCGTGAAGAGTCATAATGTTCATCGGCCAATTTGGCTGCTTCTTCTAAGGTAGAAGGCCGCCTGTCTTGCAGCCATTCCTTCCCTTGCTGTTCCATGCCATTCTAAAAATGTTCTAAGAGAAACAATTGTAAAATTTCCTCACCAGTCACCGCTTTACTTCCGCTCATCCAGTGATTTGCCGCTCTCCGCATTCAGTGCGCCCATTCCATATGGGTATCGTTAGGCTTCTTTTTCGTGCCCCGAAACTGTCGGCGATACGTGTCCGGAGTTACCGCGTACCGTCGCAACAGTGTCTCCTTAACTAGCTCATACTGTGTCACTTCCTCAGCACCCAGAGTACGAAAGGCTTCCAGGGCTCGCCCGGATAGTTTCCCAGACAATATCGTGGGCCACTCTCTGTTGGGAATATGGTGCAGGGCACATTGCCTTTCGAAGTCCGCCAAATATGCATCAATCCCTGTCTCGCTCTCTAGGAAGGGTCGAAATGCCGCATAGGGTATCTTGGGCCTCCCAGCATTTTCGACAGGGATGATTACCTGCGGGGCTTCAGCATTGCGGTGTGCGTTCGCTAGGTTGAGTTCGTGGGCTCGAGTCTTTCGTATATCCTCGTCCGCTTTCGCCATCAACTGCTGTACCAATTCCATGGAGGGGTTCGGCCCGTACAGTGAGAGCCTCTCCCGAACAATCCTGGTTTTTTCGTCACTAATCGTGGTCGGTGTTTCCGCCATTGTGAAGCTCTGATCCAGTTCGGTCAATTCTGCGATCAGCTCTCTCCTCGGCCGGTTGCTGGCGTACCCCCCTCTGCTTTCAAGTAAATCCTTTAGGGTTGTACGCTTCAATTTTTCGTAAGCGCTCTCCATCCGTTCTGTACCTCTCCAAGGAAATCCAGGAAAATCCCACCGCTGCCGCCAAATGTTACGGTTACCCTTAGTCTCGCTGAGAGATGGACCGCTTAGTAGCCTGGATCCCTATTGCTGAAGAGGGGAGAAGCTGCTTTCCATAGTATTCTATATGAGTCTCGCAAATGTAGAATAATCCCCCTTAGCTGTAGTACAGCTAGGATACCCTTCTGCCCACAAAAACGAGTCAACGCTGCGATTGAGGGTCAACCAAGAACTCAGGACTGGGATGCCCAGCCTGCTTTTATTGAGGTTACATGCACACAGGGCACTCCCAGGGGGGGGGAAGCATAAAATCCCCCATCACACATTTAGATAGAGAGACAATGTCCTTTGACAGGCCACAATAGGATTACAGTACTTCAGATAACAAGTTACACATAAGAAAACAATGCAGTCCATCTTATCAATTAGCAGTCTGACTCCGGAGGTGATTAGACAATGGGAATGTTTATCACTAAACTTAATTAGAGCTGAGGCCAGCAAACTTGTAGTTAGAAAATAGTTTCTAAAAGCTGAAAAAAAAAAGCTGAGTTAACTCTTTATGAAATGATACTTGTTACGGTTTTCTTGGAGCCCTTCTTAGGCGCTGGCTTGGCTGGTTCAGGCATTGCTGCTGGGAAATAAGCTCTTCACAACAAAATAACTAATGCTTCTGTAACAGCTAGTGACAGACATACTGCTAGTGACAGACATGCTGCTAGTGAGAGACATGCTGCTAGTGAGAGACATGCTGCTAGTGAGAGACATGCTGCTAGTGAGTGATCCTTAGTAAAGTTTAATATGACCGAATGTACAGTGTGATCGTTAGTAAGGTTAAATGTGACCGTATGTACAGAGTGCTTGTTAGTAAGGTTAAATGTGACAGCATGTACAGCGTGATTGTTAGTAAGGTTAAATATGACTGCATGTACAGTGTGATTGTTAGTAAGGTTAAATATGACAGCATGTACAGTGTGATTGTTAGTAAGGTTAAATATGACAGCATGTACAGTGTGATTGTTAGTAAGGTTAAATGTGACAGCATGTACAGTGTGATCAATATAAGGTTAAATGCTATGATTTGCTGAGGGACACTTATCATTACCATCAACCTCTTGTCTTTACCGTCAAACTATTAACTAATGGTTGCAATTTTAGATTAAGTTCAATATTAAGCCATAAAATGTAATATGACAATTTAAAAATAAAGGCTCCCACCTGCCATCTCCCCTATCCCTTCAGATATTTCGCCGGCTAACCGTCTTTTTCAAAAGGCGAGGCTTTTTTTTCTGTTCAACAAGGGGGTTTGGTTAAGCACACCTGAAAAACAACATTTTATATACTAGCAGTTTAGCACACATTCTTTGAGTGCTGCCAAAATGACCAAAAAAGATATAATACAACAACAGGTATTGGCGCACATACAAACACTTAAGTCCACATATTTTTTAACAGATTATTAACATATCTACATATTTGAAAACAGTCATAGGATGACAGGATTAAGATATACAGTATATCCGGAGGATAATCAAGAGAGTTTTTCTTTTTCCAATATATAGTACATTATTCACAATAAAGTCAACTGTACTATTTATTGTTAAGTTCTAAACACTAGCATAATTAAATACTAGTAACTATTAGATTCTATTATTATTTCACGTATCACTAAAGACTGGGCACATACAAAATAAAATATATCATCACACTATTGTTATATGATGTCAAATATCGCTCACTTACACTTAATAACACACGTTTTAATAGACTTAAGTTGTTTCCCTATTGATTACGCACACGTCACCACCACAATAATGTTTACAATATCACTGAATTCACTGGCTGCCCATAGCCATAATATGTTTATGTATAAACAAGGAATTGTATTTTCATTTCCCATTAACACATAATATTTAACAATGAATAATATAATAATAAAATTACTACTTTGAGATTCAAAAGAAAGCAAATACCATCCTAACATATTTTTGTGGTAAAAGATATTTAATCAACTTTTAGATACCTGCATAACTCTCTGGAGCATAATATAACAATTCATGTATACATGACAATAATCTTAGATGCCAATACTCTCTATATATAACACTGTAAATTCCAAATATTCTGGAAATGTACTCTGTTGCTAACACTCTCCAATAAATGATATCATCAAATACAATTACTATTTGTGACAGTAAAAGATGATGCAGATATAAACAAGATTATATTCGCCAATTAAAACGTAAGGGGCATGGGGAAAAGAATAAAAAGCCAGTTAGCCGGCGAAACATGTAAAGAGGAGAGGCAGAGGAATATTACTGCCTAGGCAAACTAGGCACGTGCCTAGAGTGGCAGTTTTGAGGGGGCGGCAATTTTTGGAGCCTCTATGTCAGCTTTCAGGGGAAAACAATGTGCAGTACCAACTCCCTTCCTGCACTATGATGACAAAATACTGCCTTTTTAGTGAGTTTAGCCTGTTATATACTGCTAATGAGCGACATACTGCTAATGAGTGACAGACATACTGCTAATGAGTGACATACTGCTAATGAGAGACATACTGCTAATGAGAGACATACTGCTAATGAGAGACATACTGCTAGTGAGAGACATACTGCTAGTGAGAGACATACTGCTAGTGAGTAGTGATGTCGCGAACCTCCATTGACTTCAATAGGCAGGCGAACTTTAAAACCTACAAGGACTCTTTCTGGCCACAATAGTGATGGACAAGTTGTTTCAAGGGTACTAACACCTGGACTGTGGCATGCTTGAGGGGGATCCCTGGCAAAACTCCCATGGAAAATTACATAGTTTATGCAGAGTCTGCTTTTAACCCATAAAGGGCCAAATTGTTTGCAGTAACGTGCTTTAAAACATCAGTTATGATGTCGTATCAGGTAGTGTAAGGGTTACAGTAATTTTGTTGTGTTAATGGGCATGGTGAAAAGAATAAAATGCCGGTTAGCCGGCAGTTTTGAGGGGGCGGCAATTTTTGGAGCCTCTATGTCAGCTTTCAGGGGAAAACAATGTGCAGTACCAACTCCCTTCCTGCACTATGATGACAAAATACTGCCTTTTTAGTGAGTTTAGCCTGTTATATACTGCTAATGAGTGACATACTGCTAGTGAGAGACATACTGCTAGTGAGAGACATACTGCTAATGAGTGATATACTGCTAATGAGTGACATACTCATAGTGAGAGACATACTGCTAGCGAGAGACATACTGCTAGTGATAGACATACTGCTAGTGAGAGACATACTGCTAATAAGAGACAAAGCTAGTGAGTGACATACTGTTAGTGAGTAACATACTGCTAGTGAGAGACATAATGCTAGTGACAGACATACTGCTAGTGAGTAGTGATGTCGCGAACCTCCATTGACTTCAATAGGCAGGCGAACTTTAAAACCTACAAGGACTCTTTCTGGCCACAATAGTGATGGAAAAGTTGTTTCAAGGGTACTAACACCTGGACTGTGGCATGCTTGAGGGGGATCCCTGGCAAAACTCCCATGGAAAATTACATAGTTTATGCAGAGTCTGCTTTTAACCCATAAAGGGCCTAAATCAACTAACATTCCCAAATTGTTTGCAGTAACGTGCTTTAAAACATCAGTTATGATGTCGTATCTATCAGGTAGTGTAAGGGTTACGGTAATTTTGTTGTGTTAAGTAAAACTTTTCTTATCACTTGAATCCCTCTTAACCCCCCCCCCCCCCTTTTGTTGGAGCTCTATATGGCCTGCATGATTAGCCTGACAAAGTATAATAAGAAAACATCTGGTCTTGGACCCATGGTAATTAGGTTGTGTTCAAGTAGTACTATTCTTATAACTGTAATCCCTGTTACTCCCCCTATCAAGGGAGGTCTATATGGCCTGCATGATTACCCTGACAAAGTATAACATCAAGACACACTGTGTTGGACCCATGATAACTAGCTTGTGTTAATTAGTACTTTTCTTAGCACTTTAATCCCTGTTACCCCCCCTATCGGGGGTGGTCTATATGGCCTGCCTGATTACCCTGAAAAAAATCTAATAATAAGACATGCGTTCTGGTACCCATTTTAACTAGGTTGTGTTTTAAGTACTACCATTCTTAGCACTTTAATCTCTGTAACTCCCCCTATTTGGTGAGGTCTATACGGCCTGGATGATTACCCATACAAAATATAATAATAAGACATCTGCTCTTGGTCTGCGACCCATGTTAAATATGTTGTGTAAATTAGTAATGTCCTTAGCATTTTAATAGCCGTTACTCATACTCACCCTATCGGTGGAGGTCTATATGGCCTGCATGATTACCCTTACAAAATATAATAACCAAACATATGCTCTGGGACCTATGGTAAGTAGGTTGTGTTAAGTAGTACTGTTATTTGCAGTTTAATACCTGTTACAACACCAAATGGTGGCAGGTCTATCTGGCCTTCATGATTAGCTGCACCCAAACCCAAAAAAAAAGCAGAGTGGTCTTAGACTAACACCCATGGCTAACTCGGTTGTTTCAATTAGTACTATTCTTAGCACTTTCATCCCTGTTACGGGTGGTCTACATGGCCATCATGATTAGCCAAACAAAATACTACAATCCAACCTTTGCTCAGTCTTCATAGGCCCTTCATTGGCTGTATTTTGATAGTACAGTTCTTATTATTTTTATAGCTGATACAACACCGAATGGTGGCAGCTCTATATGGCCTGCATGATTAGCCGCACCCAAAACAAAAATAAATCCAAGCGGTCTTGGATTAACACCCATGGCTAACTCGGTTGTTTCAAGTAGTACTATTCTTAGCACTTTCATCTCATCCCTGTTACTTCCAGGACTCTCGGTGGTGGTCTACATGGCCATCATGATTACCCTCACCAAAATATAACAATACGTGCGTGCAGGGAACCATGGTAAGCTTACTTCCTTTTGCAAAATCGAGTATAACAGTTGCAGGCAGAGGTTCTGACCCTGCATTATGGCTGCACCTCTCCCTAAAAGAGGCATGTGTTACAGAGTCTGTGGGCATGTATGCAAAGAGCTGGCCTGCCTAAAAAGAGGAGCAAGGCTGTAAAGGTTGTTCTCCTTCAGCCGTTTTATACGCTGTCCCACGGCCACGACCCTCAACAACCACAACAGAATGAAACACCACATATGCCATCCTTTTGAACAACAGAGTACAGGTATGGCATTGATTTTAGTTACACAGCGATATTTATTATGAACCGTGAAATTGAAAACAAAAACATGATTGGACACCCAGTACAGGTGGTTCTCCTTCAACCTTTTTAGAATAGTGTTCCGGACCCTCAACAAAAACAGCAGGAAAGAGGACATATGACATCCTTTTGAACAATAGATGACAGGTAAGGCATAGATTTTAGAAAGCCATAGATAATTTTTTTGCAACTGTGAAATAAAAAAAAAAACATTGATTGGACACCCAGTACACTTCTTTATCCTTAGGCCTTTTTATAAGAGGGTCCCGGAGCCTCAACAGAAACAACAGCATGAAAGAGGACATAAGGCATCCTTGTGAACAATTGTTTACAGGAAAGGCATTGATTTATGAATCCCATAGATCATTTATCTGAACCGGTATATAGAAAAAAACATTGATTGGACACCCAGTACACTTCTTTATCCTTATGCCTTTTTATAAGAGGGTCCCGGAGCCTCAACAGAAACAACAGCATGAAAGAGGACATAAGGCATCCTTGTGAACAATTGTTTACAGGAAAGGCATTGATTTATGAATCCCATAGATCATTTATCTGAACCGGTATATAGAAAAAAACATTGATTGGACACCCAGTACACTTCTTTATCCTTATGCCTTTTTATAAGAGGCTCCCAGAGCCTCAACAGAAATAACATCATGAAAGAGGACATATGGCATCCTTTTGAATAATAGATTACAGGTAAGGCATTGATTTATGAATCCCCGAGATAATTTATCTGAACCTGGAAATAGAAAAAAACATTGGACACCCAGTACACTTCTTTATCCTTAGGCCTTTTTATAAGAGGCTCCCGGAGCCTCAACAGAAATATCATGAAAGAGGACATATGGCATCCTTTTGAAAAATATATTACAGGAAAGGCATTGATTTTAGAAACAGAGATAATTTGTTGCAACCGGGAAATTTAAAAAAACATTGAATAGACACCCAGTACACTTCTTTATCCATAGGCCTTTTTAGCAGAGGCTCCAGGACCCTCAACAAAAACAAGAGCAGGGAGCTGGGCATAGGAGTACAAGGGAGTGTGACAATAATAATGTGAAGGGGAAGATTGCGTAGTTGTGGCATTTTAATTTTGTTATCGTGGGAAGTACTTGCAATGACCTTGCTCTGGTGAATCCATATCGCAAATGTCTTTTATAAGGCACTGTTTGTCTATTTTTTGAATATCAGCATTATGTAAATGAAGCGCAACTTAAGGCTGGTGAGAACCGACCTTTCTTCTGGCTGTTTGCAAATGTTGTGGCTCTGGACAAACATGTGAATAAGGGGCCATCTGCCATATTCTGCATGCAACCCCTTTGATGATTGACGCTAAACATGTGTCACCTGCAAGCAGAGCTCGTTACTTCTGTCTAAATCATCTTCCTGGTATGGACAGGCCACTGTTTCCCACAGCAAGTCCGAAGCTTGAACTACAAGATTGTCTTGAGTATGGTAGAAAACCAAAGTTTATTAAAGTCTGTACTATCACCACAAAAGCTGAACTTCTTGAAGCAAGGAAAATGCCAGCAATTTCCTGTGCTTATGGATGACAAGGACGTCCTGTCCTGTGGTGCACAGAGATGGAGAGGATTTTGGGCCTCCCTGTACACTACACAGATGTCTCCAACATCACCAGAAACACAAGACAGCGATTGTCTTGGGAAGTTCCTGGAGTGTTCCGGTAGCCATCTCTTTGCGCCCCGAAAGGAATACTTTATCATTGTTTTTGTATACATCTGACAACAGCATTGGAGACTGTGGTGACGCACATGTTATTTACTGTTGTTCCAGCTGTGGCAATATCAATTGGCATTAAAAAGGTAAGATTTGGAGACTGGTGACGCACATTTTATGCTCGCTGTGGCAATTGCAATTTGCAGTGAAAATAATCTGCTAACAACCACTACCTAGGACCACGCCTGACTCCTGAAGTCATGCTTCAGTTAGCAACTCAAGTTAAATAAAAATTTTTTTTTTTTTTTTTATTATTATTATTATTATTATGCTCAGCAGATTCAAAACATACCATTCTTCTAGTCATATCACACGACATGTCAAAATGCTGCATGGAAAATGGCAGTGTGCAAAGTGATAATTTTAGTGAACCTATAAGTGCATTCAATTTTCTAAAATAAACTAAAATACCGAAAAATAAATAAAACAAAAAAAAAAAAAAAAGGAAAGAGGACATATGGCATCCTTTTGAAAAATAGATTACAGGAAAGGCATTGATTTTAGAAACCCGGAGATAATTTGTTGCAACCGGGATTTTGAATAAAAAAAAATGATTCGATGGACACCCAGTACACTTTCTCCTTAGTCCTTTTAAGCAGAGGCTCCAGGACCCTCAAACAAAACCCCATCAGGAAAGAGGACATATGGCATCCTTTTGAAAAATAGATTACATGAAAGGCATTGATTTTAGAAACCCATAGATAATTTGTTGCAACCGTGAAATCTAAAAAAACATTGATTAGACACCCAGTACACTTCTTTCTCCTTAGTCCTTTTAAGCAGAGGCTCCAGGACCCTCAAACAAAACCCCATCAGGAAAGAGGACATATTGCATCCTTTTGAACAATAGATTACATGAAAGGCATTGATTTTAGAAACCCATAGATAATTTGTTGCAACCGTGAAATCTAAAAAAACATTGATTAGACACCCAGTACACTTCTTTCTCCTTAGTCCTTTTAAGCAGAGGCTCCAGGACCCTCAAACAAAACCCCATCAGGAAAGAGGACATATTGCATCCTTTTGAACAATAGATTACATGAAAGGCATTGATTTTAGAAACCCATAGATAATTTGTTGCAACCGTGAAATCTAAAAAAACATTGATTAGACACCCAGTACAATTCTTTTTCCTTAGGACTTTTTATAAGAGGGTCCCAGAGCCTCAACAGAAACAGAATGAAAGAGGACATATAGCATCCTTTTGAAAAAAAGATTATAGGAAAGGCATTGATTTTAGAAACCCAGAGATAATTTGTTGCTAATGGAAATTTGAATCAAAAAAATGATTAGATGGACACCCAGTACACTTCTTTCTCCTTAGGCCTTTTTAAAAGAGGCTCCAGGACCCTCAAACAAAACACCATCAGGAAAGAGGACATATTGCATCCTTTTGAAAAATAGATTACAGGAAAAGCATTGATTTTAGAAACCCAGAGATAATTTGTTGCTAATGGAAATTTGAATCAAAAAAATGATTAGATGGACACCCAGTACACTTATTTATCCTTAGGCCTTTTTATAAGAGGGTCCGGGAGCCTCAACAGAAACAGCATGAAAGAGGACATATGTCATCCTTTTGAAAAATAGATTACAGGAAAGGCATTGATTTTAGAAACAGAGATAATTTGTTACAACCGGGAAATTAAAAAAAAACATTGAATAGACACACAGTACACTTATTTATCCTTAGGCCTTTTTAGCAGAGGCTCCAGGACACTCAACAAAACCAGCAGCAGGAAAGAGGACATATGGCATCCTTTTGAAAAAAAGATTATAGGAAAAGCATTGATTTTACAAACCCAGAGATAATTTTGGGCAAATGGGAAATAGAAAAATACATTGAGTGGACACCCAGTACACTTCTTTCTCCTTAGGCCTTTTTATAAGAGGGTCCAGGACCCTCAAACAAAACACCAGCAGGAAAGAGGAGATGATATGGCATCCTTTTGAACAATGGAGTACAGGTAAAGCATTGATTTTAGAAACCCAGAGATAATTTGTTGCAACTGGGAAATTGAACCAAAAAAATGATTGGACACCCAGGACACTTCTTTCTACTTCAGCCTTTTTATAAGAGAGTCCAGGACCCGCATATGAAACAACAGCAGTAAAGAGGACATATGGCATCCTTTTGAACAATAGAGTACTGTTACGGCATTGATTTTAGAAACCGAGATAATTGTTTGGAAACTTTAAATTGCCCAAAAAACCATGCTTAGACACCCACTCCAGGTCGTTCTCCTTCAGCATTTTTATACCATGGGCCACGACCCGCAACAGGCACAACAGCATGAAACACCACATATGCCACCCTTTTGCACAATAGAGTACAGGTATGGCATAGATGGAACACAGAGATAATTTAGAGCAACCAAGAGATGGATAAAAATGCTTGGTCGGTCCTCCTACTTCACATTTGGGGCACTGCGCGTGCAATTTAATGGTCCACCAGATGTGAGTGGTGTGCACTGTTAAGTTGTACTATTCGTAACAGTTTAATCACTGTTATGTGCCTTATTTTTTTATTTGAGTTTTGTACCCACAGAGCAGCATCAGAGGCCAGAAAAATTAGGAATGTACAAATGACTGAAAAATTTGGGTAATGTTGCAGCAAATGCTGTTGCAGCGGCCAAAAAAATTGATGTTTGTAAAACATTTATAAAGTGCCCTCTAAGCTTGTGGCTTGAACACTAGTTGTTGGCGGATAAGTCAAGCAAGTCATCCGGCTTTATAAGAAAAAAAAAAAAAGGCCAGCCTGTTTTAGCCCGAGCCAGCTCATCTCATCATCAGGCCTTTTTTAATCAAATGTATCGCCCAATGTCAGTCCCTTCGGGATCCAGCCCTCATTCATTTTTATAAAAGTGAGATAGTCAAGGCTTTGACCTAGGCGACTTCTCTTCTCAGTGACAAAACCTCCTGCTGCACTGAAAGTCCTTTCGGACAGGACACTTGATGCGGGGCAGGCCAGAAGTTCCATTGCAAATTGGGATAGCTCAAGCCACAAGTCAAGCCTGCACACCCAGTAGTCAAGGGGTCCATCGCTCCTGACAGTGTCAAGATCCGCAGTTAAAGCTAGGTAGTCTGCTACCTGTCGGTTGAGTCTTTCTCTGAGGCTGGATCCCGAAAGGCTCTGGGGATGCATGGGAGTTAAAAAGGTACGCATGTCCTCCATCAACAAGACGTCAGGAAAGCGTCCTGTCCTTGCCGCCGTGTTCGTGGGAGGAGGATTCATTTCATCTCTTCCAGTGTTACATTCCCGTGGTGCTGTGACATCACCCTTATACGCTGTGTAAAGCATAGTTTTTAATTTATTATGAAAATGCTCCATCCTTTCCGACTTGCGGGAATTTGGTAACATTTCAGGCACTTTATGCTTATACCGGGGGTCGAGGAGCGTGGACACCCAGGACAGGTCGTTCTTCAGCTTTTTTATACGAGTGTCCCTCAACAGGCACGACAGCATGAAAGAACCCATTTGAACAAGGTTGGATGCCGAGCTAATCTTGTCCCGTTCTTCCTCCTCACTGAGGGTATCTTATTCCCCCCAGCCACGTACAACACCACGGGTACCAGAGAGGTGACAACAACGAGCACCTTGGATGCCTGTTGTGCTCTGTCTTCCTCCTCCTCAAAGCCACATTCCTCCTCTGACTCCTCTTCCTCACAACCCTCTTCCTGCGTTGCCGCAGGTCCAGCAAGCGATGCTGATAAGGCGGTTTGTGGGGGTGATGGACACCACAACTCTTCCTCTTCCTGTTCATCTACTGCCTGATCCAGCACTCTTCGCAGGGCACGCTCCAGGAAGAAAACAAATGGTATGATGTCGCTGATGGTGCCTTTGGTGCGACTGACAAGGTTTGTCACCTCCTCAAAAGGACGCATGAGCCTACAGGCATTGCGCATGAGCGTCCAGTAATTTGGCAAAATATCCCCAGCTCCCCAGAGGCTGTCCTAGCACCCCGGTCATACAAATACTCATTAACAGCTTTTTCTTGTTGGAGCAGGCGGTCAAACATTAGGAGTGTTGAATTCCACCGTGTCGGGCTGTCGCAAATCAAGCGCCTCACTGGGAGGTTGTTTCGATGCTGGATATCGGACAAGTGCGCCATGGCCGTGTAGGAATGCCTGAAATGGCCACACACCTTCCTGGCCTGCTTCAGGACGTCCTGTAAGCCTGGGTACTTATGGACAAATCGTTGTACAATTAGATTACACACAAGTGCCATGCACGGCACATGTGTCAACTTGCCCAATTTCAATGCCGCCACCAAATTTCTTCCATTGTCAGAAACAACCTTGCCAATCTCCAGTTGGTGCGGAGTAAGCCACTGATCCACCTGTGCGTTCAAGGCGATCAGGAGTGCTGGTGCGCTGTGACTCTCTGCTTTCAGGCAAGTCAACCCCAAGACGGCGTGACACTGCCGTACACGGGATGTTGCATAGTAGATGTGGAGCAAGAAGCAGAATTTGAAGAGGACTCAGCCGAGGAAGAGGTTAGGGAAGAGGATGGAGTAGGAGGAGTAGAGGAGGTAGCAGCAGGCCTGCCTGCAAGTCGTGGCGGTGTCACCAACTCTTCTGCAGAGCCACGCATTCCATGCTTGTCAGAAGGTTTACCCAATGTGCAGTGTAGGTGATATACCTGCCCTGACCATGCTTTGCAGACCAGCTATCCGTGGTCATATGGACCCTTGCCCCAACGCTGTGTGCCAGACATGCCATAACTTCCTTTCTCACAACAGAGTACAGGTTTGGGATTGCCTTTTGTGAAAAGAAATTTCTGCCAGGTACCTTCCACTGCGGCATCCCAATAGATACAAATTTTTTAAATGCATCAGACTCCACCAGCTTGTATGGTAAAAGCTGGCGGGCTAAGAGTTCAGAAAAGCCAGCTGTCAGGCGCCGGGCAAGGGGGTGACTTTGAGAAATTGGCTTCTTACGCTCAAACATGTCCTTGACAGACACCTGACTGTGGGCAGATGACCAGGAACTGCTACGTAAGAGAGACTGAGTAAAGGATGGTTGAGAGGGGGCAAGGAGGATAGCACTGGTTGACGTAGCTGAAGCAGGAGGAGGAGGGCGGCTTTCACTTTGTGTGCTGCTTCTTCTCATGTGTTCTTCCCATCGGCCTTTGTGATGGGAGACCATGTGCCTTCGCAAAGCAGTTGTACCTAGGTGGGTGTTGGACTTCCCACAACTCAGTTTCTTTTGGCACAGGTTGCAAATGGCATCGCTGTTGCAAGAGGCAGACACACAAAAAAATGCCACACTGCTGAGCTCTGCGATGACGGCATTCTGGTGGTGCCAACAGCATGCGTTGATTGGCGTCGGCGTGCTGTCTGGCTGACCCCGGGTGCCGATGCATGCTGTCTGACTGTGCCACTAGCTCCTTGAGACGACCTCCCCATGCTTCCAAATCGTCTCCTCCTCCTCTCTGTCTCCCCATCTGAACTTTCCCCCTCTTCTTCTTCTCTTCTAGCAGGCACCCACGTGACATCCACCGACACATCATCATCAACCGCTTCACTTGTATCTGACACATCAAGAAAGGAAGCAGCAGCGGGTACATCATCATCATCATCATCACACCGTACCTCCATGTCGGTAATGCTGCTTGACTGAGACTGATCACTTTTATCTACATCCTCTGTCAATGATGGTTGTGCATCAATCATTTCTTCCAACTGATGTGTCAACTCCTGTGACAGATCAAGTGAAGCGGCTGTGGTGCTAGTGTTGGCGACAGGCGGGCGAGTGGCACTGGTCACTTGAGAACTGCCCAAAGCACAGCTGGACATAGATGGTGCGTCAAGGTTAGGAGGACTAGCAGCGGAAGAAGATTGGGTGTCCTGTGTTAGCCTTTCCACTACGTCCTCCTCAGAACTTTTCGCTTCCCCCCTGGCACCCGGCGTCTGAACAATGTGCATATTTGTAGGGTCTAAAGGAATCACAGCACCACGACCACGGAACCTGCGGGGTGGCCTGCCTCTGCCTGTCATTTTTTTGAAAATGGACACTGACAATACTATAACACCAATTATAGGAGTGGAGGCACTGTGCAAGTGGGCACAGTATACGCTGTGAGACTGACAACAACCAAAATACAGATGTTTTAAAAATCACAAATTGTTTTTTAAAAAAAAATTTAAAGTACTGTGACAACAAATATGATTGTTGGCACTAAATGGCTAGTTGGGACTGGCACACAGGCAGGCAGTAGGAAAATGCAATTCAAGGGCACTAGTAGAATGCAGATTGACACTCAAAACAGTGATGATTGACAATTTTTGTAATACTGTTAAAATAAATATGATTGCTGGCAATAATTGGCTATTTGGGCCTGGCACACAGGCTGGCAGGCAGGAGGAAAGTGCAATTCAATGGCACGAGCAAACTGAGGATTCAGAACAACAATTACAAAATTTTTTAATTATTTAGAATACTGTGACAATATGATTGGTGTAAATATTTTGAAAGTCGGCCTGTCACACAGGCTGGCAGGCGGAAAATGCAATTCAATGGCACTAGGAGACTGAATATTTACAGTCCCAAAAATTATGATTTTTACTTTTTTTATATACTGTTACAAGAATTATGATTGGTGCCACTAATTGGATGGCTAGTTGGGCCTGGAAAACAGTCTGGCAGGCAGGAGGAAAGTGCAATTCAATGGCACGAGCAAACTGAGGATTCAGAACAACAATTAGCAAAAAT
The DNA here is from genome assembly GCF_027579735.1 of Bombina bombina. Classification (NCBI taxonomy): domain Eukaryota; kingdom Metazoa; phylum Chordata; class Amphibia; order Anura; family Bombinatoridae; genus Bombina; species Bombina bombina. The sequence goes on along the minus strand of NC_069501.1, from coordinate 18,764,029 downwards.
TTAAATTTTTAATTATTAAGAATACTGTGACAACATATATGATTGATGTAAATATTTTGAAAGTAGGCCTGGCTGGCACACAGGCTGGCAGGAGAAAAGTGCAATTCAATGGCACAAGCAAACTGAGGATTAGAAACAACAATCCAAAAACTTTTAATTTTAATTAGTAACAATACTGTGACAACAATTATGATTGGTGTAAATAGTTGGCAAGATGGCCTGGCACACAGGAGGTACATGCAATTAAAGGGCACTAATAGAATGCAGATTGACACTCAAAACAGTGATGAGGTAAATGCAATTCAAGGACACTAGGAGACTGAGTACTGACAGTCAAAACAGTGATTGACAATTTTTGCTATACTGTTCAAATATATATGATTGCTGGGAATAATTGGCTAGGTGGGCCTTGCACACAGGCTGCAAGGCAGGAGGAAAGTGCAATTCAATGGCACGAGCAAACTGAGGATTCAGAACAACTCTTACCAAAAATTTTAATTTTAATTATTAAGAATACTGTGACAACAAATATGATTGGTGTAAATATTTTGAAAGTAGGCCTGGCAGACAGGCTAGGAAGGCAGTAGAAAAGTGCAATTCAATGGCACGATCAAACTGAGGATTAAGATCAACAATCAAAAATTTTTAAATTTTAATTAGTAACTATACTGTGACAACAATTATGATTGGTGTAAATAGTTGGCAAGACGGCCTGGCACACAGGCTGCAAGGCAGGAGGTAAATACAATTCAAGGACACTAGGAGACTGAATACTGACAGTCAAAACAGTGATGATTGACAATTTTTGCAATACTGTTAAAAGAAATATGATTGCTGGCAATAAATGGCTAGGTGAGCCTGGCACACAGGCTACAAGGCAGGAGGATAGTGCAATTCAATGGCACGAGCAAACTGAGGATTCAGAACAACTCTTACCAAAAATTAAAATTTTTAATTATTAAGAATACTGTGACAACAAATATTATTGGTGTAAAGATTTTGAAAGTCGGCCAGGCACACAGGCTGGCAGGCAGTAGAAAAGTGCAATTCTATGGCACGAGCAAATATGGCTGCAAGGCAGGAGGAAAGTGCAATTCAATGGCACGAGCAAACTGAGAATTCAGATAAACAATTACCAAAAATGTTAATTCTGAAGAATACTGTGACAATTTTTGCAATACTGTTAAAAGAAATATGAGTGCTGGAAATAATTGGCTAGGTGGGCCTGGCACACAGCAGGCTGCAAGGCAGGAGGAAAGTGCAATTCAATGGCACGAGCAAACTGAGGATTCAGAACAACTCTTACCAAAAATTTATATTTTTAATTATTAAGAATACTGTGACAACAAATATGATTGGTGTAAAGATTTTGAAAGTCGGCCAGGCACACAGGCTGGCAGGCAGTAGAAAAGTGCAATTCTATGGCACAAGCAAACTGAGGATTAAGAAAAATCAAAATAATTTTATGTTTAATTAGTAACAATACTGTGACAACAATTATGATTGGTGTAAATAGTTGGCAAGACGGCCTGGCACACAGGCTGGCAGCCAGGAGGTAAATGCAATTCAAGGACACTGGGAGACTGAATACTGACAGTCAAAACAGTGATGATTGACAATTTTTGCAATACTGTTCAAAGAAATATGATTGCTGGGAATAATTGGCTAGGTGGGCCTTGCACACAGGCTGCAAGGCAGGAGGAAAGTGCAATTCAATGGCACGAGCAAACTGAGAATTCAGATAAACAATTACCAAAAATTTTAATTCTAAAGAATACTGTGACAACAAGTATGATTGGTATAAATATTTTGAAAGTCGGCCTGGCACACAGGCTGGCAGGCAGGAGGAAAATGCTATTCAAGGGCACTAGGAGACTGAATATTTGCAGTCCAAAAAATTATAATTTTTAATTGTTTATATACTGTTACAAGAATTATGATTGGTGCCACTAATTGGCTAGTTGGGCCTCAAAAAAAGGCTGACAGGCAGGAGAAAAGTGCAATTCTATGGCACGAGCAAACTGAGGATTCAGAACAACAATTACCAAAAATTTTAATTATTAATTATTAAGAATACTGTGACAACAAATATGATTGGTGTAAATATTTTGAAAGTAGGCCTGGCACACAGGCTTGGAAGGCAGTAGAAAAGTGCAATTCAATGGCACGAGCAAACTGAGGATTAAGATAATCAACAATCAAGATTTTTTTAATTTTAATTAGTAACTATACTGTGACAACAATTATGATTGGTGTAAATAGTTGGCAAGATGGCCTGGCACACAGGCAGCAAGGCAGGAGGTAAATGCAATTCAAGGACACTAGGAGACTGAATACTGACAGTCAAAACAGTGATGATTGACAATTTTTGCAATACTGTTAAAATAAATATGATTGCTGGGAATAATTGGCTAGGTGGGCCTGGCACACAGGCTGCAAGGCAGGAGGAAAGTGCAATTCAATGGCACGAGCAAACTGAGTATTCAGAACAACTATTACCAAAAAATTTTAATTTTTAATTACAAATACTGTGACAACAAATATGATTGGTGTAAATATTTTGAAAGTCGGCCTGGCACACAGGCTGGCAGGCAGAAAATGCAATTCAATGGCACTAGGAGATTTTAAAATTTTTAGATACTGTTACAAGAATTATGATTGGTGCCACTAATTGGCTAGTTGGGCCTGGAAAACACGCTGGCAGGCAGGAGGAAAGTGCAATTCAATGGCACGAGCAAACTGATGAATCACAAGCGATCAATTTGGAATTTTAAAGATTAACAATACTTTTACAACAACTAGAATTGGTGGCACTAATTAGCTAGTTTGTGACTGGCACACAGGCAGGAGGAAACTGCAATTCAATGGCACTAGTAGACTGAATATTTGCACTCCAAACAATTATGAATTTTATTTTTTTTGATACTGTTACAAGAATTATGATTGGTGCCACTAATTGGCTAGTTGGGCCTGGCACACAGGCTGGCAGATATGAGTCGTCGATGGTAGGTAGGGCAGCAATTTAACACAGTATGCTGTGAAAGTGACAAAAACACAGGCCTGATAGAAAATTAAGTTAGATTACACTAGCAAAATATTAAAAAATTTTAGATTTTAATATTAAAATAATGTTAAGAAGTGCAATGCACATATGAGTGGTCGCACTGGCTGGCTGCTACGTAGGGCAGCAATTAACAACAGTATGCTGCGTAAGTCAGATAGACAGTTAGACACAGGCCTGATAGAAAATAAAATTAGATTACACTAGCATAATGATTTAAAGACTTTTTTTTGGCAATTTAAAGAAAAAGGTTAAGCACATACATATGAGTCGTGGCTGATAGCCTTGGAAGGGCAGCTATTGAGAAAGAGAAAGAGAAAGAGAAAGAGAAAGAGAGAGAATGTTATTTTAAACATAACACTAGTAGTGTTATAAACGGATATTAACACTGGTGGCTGGCACAGAGCAATGAACCAGAGTATATGCTGTGTGACACAGGCCTGATAGAAAATGAAAAAAAATTACACTAGCAAAATAATTAAAATTTTTGGTTAGTTAAATTTAAACTAATGTTGTTAGGGAGATATCAGTGGTGGCAGTAATCACAGCATATGCTGTGAGCCTTAAACACACAGGCTGAAAGCCAGGCAAATGCTAATAAAAAAAAAATACGAAAAAAAAAAAAAAAAACGGCACGAAATATAATGTGTGTGTGTTTTTTTGGGGTGCTGTCCTTGCAGCAGAGATGAGTGGAGTCCTTCTGGACTGTAGTGGACACTAAATACACTAGCCTAGCTATGTTTTTCCTATTAATGTCAGGAGCAAAAACACAACACGTCCTCTCATTAAGAAATTAAGGTCGTTATGAGTCTAAAATGGCGGATTCCGAGTAGCTGGGAGGGTCTGTGAGGGAGTGTCTGATGTTGATTGGCTCTAATGTGTCAGGCGGCTGTGACATAAAGGGTCAAAGTTTCCTCAATGATGACATATAGGGGCGGATCGAACATCGCCATGTGTTCGCCCGCAGACGCGAACAAGCTATGTTCGCTGTGAACCGTTCGCGGGCGTACAGTTCGGGACATCACTACTAGTGAGATACATACTGCTAGTGAGAGACATACTGCTAGTGAGAGACATACTGCTAATGAGAGACATACTGCTAATGAGAGACATACTGCTAATGAGAGACATACTGCTAGTGACAGACATACTGCTAGTGACAGACATACTGCTAGTGACAGACATACTGCTAGTGAGTGACATACTGTTAGTGAGTGACATATTGCTAGTGATAGATATACTGTTATTGAGTGACATACTGCTAGTGACAGACATACTGCTAGTGACAGACATACTGCTAGTGACAGACATACTGCTAGTGACAGACATACTGCTAGTGACAGACATACTGCTAGTGACAGACATACTGCTAGTGAGTGATCCTTAGTAAAGTTTAATATGACTGCATGTACAGCGTGATCGTTAGTAAGGTTAAATATGACCGCATGTACAGTGCGATCGTTAGTAAGGTTAAATATGACCGCATGTACAGTGCGATCGTTAGTAAGGTTAAATATGACCGCATGTACAGTGCGATCGTTAGTAAGGTTAAATATGACCACATGTACTGTTTGATCATTAGTAAGGTTATATATGACCGCATGTTAGCGCAATCGTTAGTAAGGTTAAATGTGAGTGGATGTAAAGTGTGATCGTTAGTAAGGTTATATGTGACCGTATGTACAGAGTGCTCGTTAGTAAGGTTAAAGGTGATCGCATGTACAGCGTGATCGTTAGTAAGGTTAAATATGACCGCATGTACAGCGTGATCGTTAGTAAGGTTAAATATGACCGCATATACAGCCTGATTGTTAGTAAGGTTAAATATGACCACATGTACAGTGTGATTGTTAGTAAGGTTAAATATGACCGCATGTACAGTGTGATCGTTACTAAGGTTAAATATGACCACATGTACTGTTTGATCATTAGTAAGGTTATATATGACCGCATGTTAGCGCAATCGTTAGTAAGGTTAAATGTGAGTGGATGTAAAGTGTGATCGTTAGTAAGGTTATATATGACCGCATGTTAGCGCAATCGTTAGTAAGGTTAAATGTGAGTGGATGTAAAGTGTGATCGTTAGTAAGGTTATATGTGACCGTATGTACAGAGTGCTCGTTAGTAAGGTTAAATATGACCGCATGTACAGCGTGATCGTTAGTAAGGTTAAATATGACCGCATGTACCGTGTGATTGTTAGTAAGGTTAAATAGGACCGCATGTACAGTGTGATTGTTAGTAAGGTTAAATATGACCGCATGTACAGCGTGATCGTTAGTAAGGTTAAATAGGACCGCATGTACAGTGTGATTGTTAGTAAGGTTAAATAGGACCGCATGTACAGTGTGATTGTTAGTAAGGTTAAATAGGACCGCATGTACAGTGTGATTGTTAGTAAGGTTAAATATGACCACATGTACAGTGTGATTGTTAGTAAGGTTAAATGTGACTGCATGTACAGTGTGATTGTTAGTAAGGTTAAATAGGACCGCATGTACAGTGTGATTGTTAGTAAGGTTAAATATGACCACATGTACAGTGTGATTGTTAGTAAGGTTAAATGTGACTGCATGTACAGTGTGATCGTTAGTAAGGTTAAATATGACCACATGTACAGTGTGATCGTTAGGTTAAATATGACCGCATGTACAGCGTGATCGTTAGTAAGGTTAAATATGACCGCATGTACCGTGTGATTGTTAGTAAGGTTAAATAGGACCGCATGTACCGTGTGATTGTTAGTAAGGTTAAATAGGACCGCATGTACAGTGTGATTGTTAGTAAGGTTAAATATGACCGCATGTACAGCGTGATCGTTAGTAAGGTTAAATAGGACCGCATGTACAGTGTGATTGTTAGTAAGGTTAAATAGGACCGCATGTACAGTGTGATTGTTAGTAAGGTTAAATAGGACCGCATGTACAGTGTGATTGTTAGTAAGGTTAAATATGACCACATGTACAGTGTGATTGTTAGTAAGGTTAAATGTGACTGCATGTACAGTGTGATTGTTAGTAAGGTTAAATAGGACCGCATGTACAGTGTGATTGTTAGTAAGGTTAAATATGACCACATGTACAGTGTGATTGTTAGTAAGGTTAAATGTGACTGCATGTACAGTGTGATCGTTAGTAAGGTTAAATATGACCACATGTACAGTGTGATCGTTAGGTTAAATATGACCGCATGTACAGTGTGATTGTTACTAAGGTTAAATATGACCGCATGTACAGTGTGATCGTTACTAAGGTTATATATGACCAAAAAGGAAAACAATATACAGAGGTGCAAGATGAAAAAAACACACAATATTCTGTACAAATGAACTAAGAACTGATACTCTCCTTTAGGTCAGACCGCAGCCTTCTTGCAGTCTCTCCCTTGTGACTGTGTATAGATAGATAGTAGTAGTAGATGGCGCTGGTCTATTGAGTGATTTTCTCTAGTAAGTGAAGAGAAAAAAGGCTTGATGCATATATTGAAGCCAATTAATATGGGTGCAGTATACTCACTCCATAAGATGAATCTTTACAGCTGAAAGGGAACGTAGCGTCATATGGCAAGAGTCCACAGGTTCCTGGAGTCAAATACTGAATTTTCAGGTTTATCCAAAAGTGGACTATAAATGAATAGAGACCCAAATGACAAAAGTGTCCAGTGTGTAATTGAAAAAAATGTAGTAACTTACTTCATAAATAAGGAGATTCCAGCTCAGCACAGCAAAACAAGATCTTGACAATCTTTCAACAAAGGATAAAAGGTTTTATTTGCTCAATGCGTTTCAACGTATTACACGTTTTTATCAAGAGCATACATTAAAACAAGTAAAACAGGTAAGTAAAACCAAGTATTGAGTGTGTTTGCTGTGGCTACAGGGCTGGTTTATATACAGGTGAACAATTAGTTCCAATTTCCTGTTGAGCACAGGAAATTGGACTCACAAAAACTTCATAAAATGTTTAATACTATATATATGCATCAATACTAAACTATTCCTGAGAATAAAAATGAAGAAAAATATATTTTAAAGAAAATCATTAAAAAACCATCAAAGTTTAAAAATAGAGGCTTAGTTTAGTATTGATACGTTATTTAACCAATCAAAACATTTCTTGAATATTTAGACCAATGAACAGACAGTAGTATAAAGTCCTCAATCAAGTAGTCCGTTGTCTAACAGTACCTTTTCAGGTCCGGTCTGCGGTCATGTGCTTTTCTTGTCCAATCAGAGGACGGCTGTAATCCAAGGGTGAAAGCATCAATCCAGAAGAGTTAAAGTTCTGTGTACTAATAGAGGGAGTGTCCCGAATGACATCAGACATACATCTCAGCCAATAAAACAAGATAAATAATTCTGAAACAAAAGCAGGAAAAAAGTGACCAGTTTTTGCTCTTCAGAATGGATCTGAAACATTTGTGACACACTAAATTCATATTTCAAAAAGGGAATCCTTACTGCAAATATTTTGTTTAAGGAAATTTCATGGTGAGAGCCCACAGATCTAGTAACATGATTATAAATAAATATTTTGTTTAAAGGGACACTGTACCCAAAAAAATTCTTTCGTGATTCAGATTGAGCATGAAATTTTAAGCAACTTTCTAATTTACTCCTATTATCAAATTTTCTTCATTCTCTTGGTATCTTAATTTGAAATGTAAGTTTAGATGCCGGCCCATTTTTGATGAACAACCTGGGTTGTCCTTGCTGATTGGTGGATAAATTCATCCACCAATAAAAAAGTGTTGTCCGGAGTTCTGAACCCAAAAAAAGCTTAGATGCCTTCTTTTTCAAATAAAGATAGCAAGAGAACGAAGAAAAATTGATAATATGAATAAATTAGAAAGTTGCTTAAAATTGCACACTCTATCTGAATTACAAAAGAAAAATTTTGGGTTCAGTGTCCCTTTAAGGAAATTTCATGGTGAGAGCCCACAGATCTAGTAACATGATTATAAATAAATATTTTGTTTAAGGAAATTTCATGGTGAGAGCCCACAGATCAAGTAACATGATTATAAATAAATATTTTGTTTAAGGAAATTTCATGGTGAGAGCCCACAGATCTAGTAACATTGTTGTGAATAAATATTTTGTTTAAGGAAATTTCATGGTGAGAGCCCACAGATTTAGTAACATGATTATAAATAAATATTTTGTTTAAGGAAATTTCATGGTGAGAGCCCACAGATCAAGTAACATGATTATAAATAAATATTTTGTTTAAGGAAATTTCATGGTGAGAGCCCACAGATCTAGTAACATGATTATAAATAAATATTTTGTTTAAGGAAATTTCATGGTGAGAGCCCACAGATCTGGTAACATGATTATAAATAAATATTTTGTTTAAGGAAATTTCATGGTGAGAGCCCACAGATCTGGTAACATGATTATAAATAAATATTTTGTTTAAGGAAATTTCATGGTGAGAGCCCACAGATCTAGTAACATGATTATAAATAAATATTTAGTTTAAGGAAATTTCATGGTGAGAGCCCACAGATCTAGTAACATGATTATAAATAAATATTTTGTTTAAGGAAATTTCATGGTGAGAGCCCACAGATCTGGTAACATGATTATAAATAAATATTTTGTTTAAGGAAATTTCATGGTGAGAGCCCACAGATCTAGTAACATGATTATAAATAAATATTTTGTTTAAGGAAATTTCATGGTGAGAGCCCACAGATTTAGTAACATGATTATAAATATTTTGTTTAAGGAAATTTCATGGTGAGAGCCCACAGATCTAGTAACATGATTATAAATAAATATTTTGTTTAAGGAAATTTCATGGTGAGAGCCCACAAATCTAGTAACATGGTTGTGAATATTTTGTTTAAGGAAATTTCATGGTGAGAGCCCACAGATCTAGTAACATGATTATAAATAAATATTTTGTTTAAGGAAATTTTAAATATTGTCTCTAACATAAGAAATAATAAAAATAAATAGATATGTGCAACATTTGAATAGTGAAAATTTAATTGTGCTTATTTACTATAGAAAGTCCCTATGCTAATACATTATTATTAATAATTAAATGAATAAATAAAAATGAATGAATAAAAAGAAATAAAAATGTGATATCTTGAAAGTGAATGTGATGTCTTAAATATTAATTTAATCCTAAAGTATAACATAAGTGTGAATGGTATGTGTGAAGTGTTGATGAGATACCTAAATGTACCTAATAGTTTATAAGTGTGGCATTAATTTAATAATGTGTCAAGAATAGTGTATTAAATTAATAGTGATATAATTGATATATTAGATAAAAGCTGCTATCCTAATGTCCTTGTTTAGACCCCATTGGTTGTAGGTTCTCATAGTGTGAATCCACCAAAGTTCTCTTCTGTCTAGTTCTTTTTCCAGCTTCCCCCCCCTCCAGTGGGTAGACACTCTTTCTATACCCAACCAGAGGAAATGATTTTTGTTGAAAGGAATTACAATGTAGGGGTACACCGTGATCTTCGTGCTTTTTCTCTATTTTATTGAGATGTTCTAGTATACGTGTTTTTAAAAACCTGGTTGTTTGGCCTAAGTATTGGATCTTACAATTGCACTGTAGAAGGTAAATGACGTTAGAGGTTTTGCATGTTATGAAATGTTTAATAATAAATGTCTGTCCTGTAGTGGATGAAGTAAATGACTTGTGTACCCTTTTTGTGTAGTTACAACCCTTACACCGACCACAGGTATAGAAGCCTTGTAGGTTCGCGATGGACAAAGGAATTTTTGGGGTCATCCCTTTAATTAATGAAGGTGCTAATTTATGTTTGAAATTGTGGCCTTTTCGGAATGTAATTTGTGGTTTGGAGGGAATAATTTTATCTAATACTTCATCACTCTTTAACATGTGCCAGTGTTTGTTTATGATGTTTTTAATTTGATTATGTCCTGAATTAAATGTTGTTATAAACCTAGGGAAGGAGCTTTCTTGTGATTGTATACGTTTATGTCCTTTAAGTATCTCCCTTCGATCTAGATTTTTGGCATACTGTCTATCTAGTTCTAATGTCTCTGACTTGTATCCTTTTTGTAAAAATCTTTTTTTTTAGCATTAAATATGACCGCATGACCTTTTATGTCCTCAAATCCCCGGCCCCTTAAACATCAACACACTCTAAAACCAACCTTCAAAATAACAAACCCCTAATAAATAACAGACAACAGACTTGGCTTTGGTGCAAAATTGTCCGCAGCCCTTTATTAATAAATAACTTAGTAAAACTTTTTATAACTTAATAAATAACAGTGCAACTAATTGTAAACATATACACTTCTAAACCACAGCGGTGCTAGTCCCCCTTTTTTAATTCTTTAACTTAACTATGGCCGTAACTCCTTGTTTACTGGACCCAACCGTGAAAATGGTTGGGCCCGTCAGCGATCCTCAATATCCAAGTTTCTAAGGAACCCCTTGCCCTTATAAACCCCACCTAACATTCCCAATGGGAATGCAAACTTCCACCACACCAACCATTGGCCATAATTTATCTGCAATTTAAGGGCTAGCACCCCCGCCACCAACTGGCCTGACACCTCAGCCCAGTCCCGCCAAACCTCCAATCGCACATAGCGCCTCCTTAAAATTGAGGATAAAAAGCTGCAGCTCGAAATCATTTAAATGCACACCATCAGGCATATAGAATTCAACCTCTGCCAAGTCTGAGTGATGAACCACATAACCACCAAGTCTACGCACAAAAGCACCCATAATCTTATTTACTTTTCGTCTGCTCTTATCCAGACGCACAGGGTCCCAGGCCGCCCTCCACACCATCCTCGGCAAAATGTCCGACCATACAATTGTCAAAGAAGGGAATAAGCTCTTCAATCTACCAATGTCCATTTTCATGAGTCTCAATAACTCTATTTGCGGCAAAAAACCAAGATCATTCCCGCCAGCATGGATTACCAACACAGTGGGGGGCTGAAAATTCCTGCAATAATCCAATACCAAAGGTAGTAATCCGTCCCATCTTAGCCCCCTCACACCAAACCATTTTACTTCACAGCGAGATTTGGCCATACCCAACTGCAAACCATCCGCCTTCGCCGAAGCCGCCCTCTGGGCCCAATAAATGAAAGAGTGGCCGACCAACCACAAACGTTCCACACCTAAAACATATAAAAACAATGAACCACAAGAAAAAATTGCACCTCAAATACCCAATTCAGGGCGCACATACAACCGAAAATGACCCGAACCCCATCTGCCGATCCCTTTGACTTCCGCTTTGGAAAGCCCCCTCATGGACGCTTCCATCGCGGCCCCAATCCTAAAAGAGTGGGTGCCGAAATCTGCCGGATTGATACCTAACCGGCCCAACACTTTCTTAAGCACCGCCTTGAACTGAAAATGCGACATTGGCCTACCGTCTAGATGAACTAACAACAAACCACCAATTCCCAGACGGACCCTCAAGTACTCCTGGACACAACGCCAAGGGCAAACCACCGAACCACTGGGAAACAGAACAACTGTCCTACCCTTCCCCATCTGGTCTGTCTTACTTCTTCTCAAAAATATCTCAACCTTAGAATCATACAAAATCACATCCGAAATGCCTAAACCACCCATCAGATTCAGATTCTTGCTAACTAATTCTGAGACCCTAAAAGCCCCGAAAAAAGCCAGAACATAAGCCACCCTGAACAGACAAGTTTCAAAAACCGACTGACACACCACTTCCAGGACCTCAAACAGCTGCTGCAGCAATAAAAAAGTGATCGGCCTCCTCCTATCTGGGGACGAGCCCACCGACCCCTTTTTTTAAACCCTTCAATACCTGACGCACACAAAAAACCTTTGTAGCATCATGCAGACCAAGAAGTTTAAAACGAAATGACAAGGCCGCCAGACGCCTATCCATAGCCGAAGGCGATAACTTTTGTCACCCCCATTCCCACATCCAGTCCAACAGAGGACCCGTAACATCATTACCCTTTTCAGAAATACCCCTTACCCTCAGCCTGGACTCCCAATCCCAACACACTCTGGAGTAAGAAGCCCAAGTACCTGGAGCAACCGAGGCCTTCACCAGTCCAGCCAATCTTCCACACCAAGTCTCCACAGAAACACTGGACACTGGCAGCCCGTCACGTCTGCAAGAGGAGCCAATTCCCGGAACCGCCGCCACTGAAAGTGAGAGAAGGAATCGGCTATAGGATTATCAACGTCTGGTATATGTTTAGCCTTAATGCACACGTTCATCCTCAAACACTTCAGAACCAACAGGCGCAACAAATGCAACACCGGCAACAATGAAGACGTCAAGGTATTTAACGCATAAACAACCCCCATATTGTCAGTCAAGAACACCACCGACCTATTACTCAACTCAACCTCCCAGACATACAGCGCCACTACAATTGGGAAGAGCTCCAAGAAAACCAAGTTCTTCACTAAGCCACGAGCCAACCATTCCTCTGGCCACCCGGCCGCACACCAATGGCCCACAAAATAGGCCCCGAAACCACAACTACCTGCTGAATCCGTCACCAGTCCCAACTCCTCATTCGACACCCTAGGTGATTGAATCAACGCAGAGCAATTGAAACCCACCAAAAAACACTGCCACACTCTCAAATCATCTTTCAGCTCCTCCGACAAACGCACAAAATGATGCGGCTTGACTACACCTGCCGTAGCTAAGTACAACCGCCTGCAAAAAACCCTCCCCATGGGGATGATCCTGCACGCAAAGTTGATTTTCCCGACCAACGACTGAAGGTCACGCAACCTGATCTTCTTCGCCAACAGACAGCGCTCCACAATCTCTAGCAAATCTTTTACTTTTTCACTGGGCAGTCTGCACTCCATCTTGATGGAGTCAATTGTAATACCCAGGAAATCCAGGATCGACACCGGCCCCTCTGATTTTTCCTTGGTTATTGGCACACCAAAATCCAACGCCATCTGACAACAAACATCACGTATCCGCCTACAAACATCTGACCCAGCCGGGCCAACAAACAAGAAATCGCCAAGGTAATGTACCAATGACGACAAACCTGACCGCACAGAAACCACCCATTCCAGGAAAGAACTGAACTGCTCATACAACAAACACGAAATGGAGCATCCCATCGGCAAACACAAATCAACATAGTACAAACCTTCCACACAACAGCCCAACAAACAATGCGAGGATGGGTGCACCGGCAACAAACGGAACGCCGCCTCGATGTCAACTTTTGCCAACAAGGCAGAAGGCCCAGCCTCCCTAACCAACGCCACTGCCTGGTCAAAAGAGGCATATTTCACCGACGCTAGTTCCTGTGGGATCCCATCATTCACCGATCCCCCTTTGGGAAAAGAGAGATGGTGAATTAGCCGGAACTTACCAGGCTCCCTCTTGGGAACCACCCCAAGCGGAGATATTCTCAAGTCTGCAATAGGGGGGCTATGAAACGGACCAGCCATATGCCCCAATGACACCTCCTTTTGCAACTTTTCCCGAACCACCTCCAGCCACAAGCGGGCCGACTTCAAATTTCCCCTGAATACCCGACTACCACCTTGCGACGGAATAATAAAACCAAACTGAAAACCATGGTACAAAACCGCCGCCGTCTCGCGACAGCCCCGCCGCCTAGTGTACCGAACGAGCCAATGCTCCATCGCGTCTAGCCTCACCGGGGTCACCCCCTTTTTCAGCTGTATCCCCTGCTCCCCCAGCTTTTCCCTTCCGAAAACATCTGGAATAGGGGTGTGCTCCCCCACATCCAGAGCACTCGTGCTTGAACTTGCACGCGGCGCCCCACTTACAAGATTTTTCATTAAATGCGAAGCAGCACCCTTTTCTAACCGATGCCGGGGACCCTCCAGTAGAGGTGCCACTGGCACCCGACCGAAAGGACTGGGAGGCTCTCAACGGTGTCATTATTTTTAGCCACAACCCCATGTCCCGGTCATCCCACCTCATACCCGGCTTGACCGACAGCCGCTGACGAAAATGCTCGTCATACGACTACCAAGCCATACCGCCGTATGTTCGCTGTGCGGCCGCGATCTCATCTAAATAACAGAACAAGGCACTACCCTGTTCCGGGAACTTTACCCGCAAAAACACTGGCATAGATTACAAAGGATTGGAACCAGTTAGAAAACGTTTTAGATAATTTCCTATAACGTTTTTTCCTCTCCTCCTCCTCCTTCTTGGCCACATCCTTTTTTGAATCCTCTGGAATCTCAAAGGATTATTCAAGAGGAAGGAGAGAAAACAGTTCTATAAATTCCCTCTTACATATTTTTTCCCTGACCTCCGAAGACAGGTGCATCCCCAATGGCCCAATGGAGCAGAGGCAAGAATGGGACATCGCCGTGTCAGCCACTCTCAACTCCGCTCCCTCCGCCGATTTAGTTGCCCCAGGTGTAGAAACCACCGCTGGCCCGAGGCCCTGAATAACCATGGGCAGACAAGTGCCCTGAACCGCCACAGGGGGACCACCAATGTGGGCCATAGAACCCACTACCGCACCAGCCTCACCCCTCTCTGACACTACAGGAACCGACGCCACCGGAGCCGGGACCCATGACCTTTCTACTGCTATCTCCCTTGGAGGGGGAGCCCCTTCCAATTGCGACAACAAATCCCGCAATCCCTCAACAACCCTCACAGCCACAGAAACATCATCACTCCCCGCAACATTACCCCTCACATGTACCATCCCAGTCTCACCTATAGCATTGTCCACCACCTTCACTCCTGAAGAAGTTTCAGCTGCAGCCTGGAGCCTGCCCTCGCACGGCTCCGTTCTCCTCTGTACACTATGGCAGCCGTCCGTGCAGGCTGGTCCGGCTGCCGTGTAGTTTCCTGGAAAAAAACAGTACGTGAACACAAATTGAGTGGTACAATCCCCCTCCCCCCCTGCGTCCCCTGTGGCTGCATGACAAATCCAGCCGTGTGTGCCCTCCTAACCCTCTTAGGAGCCCCACCCCCTTCACCTCTCGACCACGCAGCTTCCGCCACTGGCAGTCTTCTAGCTCCTCCCCTAGGAACACTCCCTTGGCCTATTAAGACACCCGGCCGTCTGTTCCCTCCCCCACCACCCCGAATATTCCCCAAAAGCTGCCTGGCCCTGCCCTGAGACCCTGCCAACCCCACCCCCCTAGCCCTGCTTCTCACCTCAACCCCAACAACGGGCAACGTATCCTGGTGTCCGCCGTCATCAGGCTCTATACGAATGGAGTCTGTCCAAGAGCCGTGCAGGCCAAAGAAGTCCTCCTCTTGGCCGTCCATAGAATCTGCCGCCATGGATGGGCCAGGCCGCGGGCCAGGCCGTTGCCCGGTAGCGCCTGTCTCTGAAAAAGAAAAACTCACATGTGAGCCACCCACATCATCAGCACTACCAAACCCTGAACCAACAGGCACCCGAGGATTAAGGACACCCGCAGAGGGCCCCCCCAATACCCCCAAATCGGCTAATGGGCCTACAACTGGCCCCAGGAGAGGGAGGGACAAACGCATCCTCAGAGGACTCTAGGAACAACCCCACTACCCCTGGATCAGGCTCTAACTCCTCAATCTCATTGCCAGACCCATATGCCTGGTCAACTAACGTGGGGCAAAAAACAGGTGCAGGGGCTCTATGTACATCAGCCAGAACTATTATTTCCCTTCTACCACCAAAACTAACCTGACCAGTGTTAATACCCACCCCATCTTCCCCAGGCAGCTGTAAAGGGGCAGAAATCCCTCCCACAATACCCACCCCCCCTCCAGGACCATACTGTGACCCACTAGGCCCAGCTCTATCCCCCACCCCTCCAAGCAACCCTCCCCCACCAACAGGCCTACCCTGGCCGTAACCCACCCCCCTCTCCCCAGTACCGCACTCTGCGGCCGTTACAGCCAAAGGCCTCCGCTCCGGGTCACTGCTGTCCTTCCGGCCGGTGACTTCATCACCGCCACGGGCCCGGACTGCCCCGCTACCGCCACAGGCCTCTTCTGCGCTCCGGATGCCCTCCAACCACCACCAGCCCGCCCGCGAACCTCTGGGCTGAGCCTCAACGGAGGCTTGGATATTCTACCGGACCTTTTCCTGGGCGCGGACCGCCCCACTGCTGCCGCCGGAACCAGAGCTTTAAGAAGGGATCGGACCTGGCCCTCAAGCCAGGTAGGGCCACGCTCCTTAGCAGCCTCACTAAGCTGTAAGAACAGCTCGTCAATACCCGCCATGACGCAGGCTAAGCGGGAGAAACAGCCAACAAGATGCCTTCTCTCCTTCATTAAAATTGTGTGCTAGTTTTTCCCGCTCAGCCTGCCCCTTTAAGGCCTCCGTTCCAGCTCCTCCTGCCTCCACCAGCCAACCAATCACACCGAGAGGAAGGAGAGAGGGGGGCCTCTTTCCTCCTACGGTCAAAGCTCCCTCCGCCCAGCTTTCGCGGACTCCAGAAGCGACTTGTACAGTGTGATCATTCATAAGGTTAAATGTGACTACAAGTACAGTGTGATCGTTAGTAAGGTTAAATATGACCGCATGAACAGTGTGATTGTTAGTAAGGTTAAATATGACCGCATGTACAGCGTGATTGTTAGTAAGGTTAAATATGACCGCATATACAGTGTGATCGTTAGTAAGGTTAAATATGACTGCATGTACAGTGTGATCGTTAGTAAGGTTAAATATGACTGCATGTACAGTGTGATCGTTAGTAAGGTTAAATATGACTGCATTTATACCGTGATCGTTAGTAAGGTTAAATATGACTGCATGTACAGCGTAATCGTTAGTATGGTTAAATATGACCACATGTACAGCATGGTCATTACTAAGGTTAAATATGACCGCATGTACAGTGGGATCGTTAGTAAGGTTAAATGTGACTGCATGTACAGTGTGATCGTTAGTAAGGTTAAATGTGACCGCATTTACAGTGTGATTGTTAGTAAGTTTAAATATGACTGCATGTACAGTGTGATCGTTAGTAAGGTTAAATGTGACCGCATGTACAGTGTGATCGTTAGTAAGGTTAAATATGACCGCATATACAGCGTGATTGTTAGTATGGTTAAATATGACCGCATGTACAGTGTGATTGTAAGTAAGGTTAAATGTGACCGCATGTACAGTGTGATCGTTAGTAAGGTTAAATATGACTGCATGTACAGTGTGATTGTTAGTAAGGTTAAATGTAACCGCATGTACAGCGTGACCATTACTAAGGTTCAATATGACTGCATGTACAGCGTGATCGTTACTAAGGTTAAATATGACCGCATGTACAGTGTGATCATTACTAAGGTTAAATATGACTGCATGTACAGTGTGATCATTACTAAGGTTAAATATGACTGCATGTACAGCGTGATCATTACTAAGGTTAAATATGACTGCATGTACAGAGTGATCATTACTAAGGTTAAATATGATTGCATGTACAGTGTGATCGTTAGTAAGGTTAAATATGACTGCATGTACAGTGTGATCGTTAGTAAGGTTAAATATGATTGCATGTACAGTGTGATCGTTAGTAAGGTTAAATATGACCGCATGTACAGTGTGATCGTTAGTAAGGTTAAATATGACTGCATATACAGTGTGATCATTACTAAGGTTAAATATGACCACATATACTGGAAGTGGAAGGCCCTCTAGTGGGCCTGTAGCAAAATTAAGGGATAACTAAGTTGAAGTCTGGAAGGTACTAGATTTTACAATGTTGCATGTGGAGGGGCGGTGTTTCTGCTTACCTTTATAGGTCCTGACTGCAGTGGATCCGGCCCTCTTTTGTTCCTGGTTCCAGACTTCAAGGAAGCTTTCTTCTTCTGTGGTGATGGAGGGTGCCAAAAGGAAGTCTGTGCCGCCTAAGTGCTACAGTGAAGTGGCGAAGGTGGTTCCAGGCATGAGAGGAGCTGCAAGAGACAATGGAGGATCAGGCTCAGAGGATGTGGTACCCCCCTCCCCTGTGACTAGGCCTAGGGTCTCTCCTGTGTTGCAGTCAAGGTCTAAAGGGAGGCTGGTAGCTAGGGCCCCTGCTGTGGGCTCTGGTTCTCAGGGTTCTCCCCCTGCCCCTCCGGTTATCACTTCCCCTGGTGGTTTAGGGGTGCAGGTAGATGAGGTTATTGCGGGGGGGTCTGGGCTGGGGGAGGCGACAGGCCATTCCCATCCTATTATCTCTACCCCAACTAGGCAGGTCCCTTCTTCTCCCTACTCCCCTCCGCTATTTCCGAAGGTCCAGGAGCCCTCTACCTACACTGATTTTGGGGCCCAGGAGGACAGGCCGCAGGGGGACCAGACTGCTACCGGACCTTTTCCTGGGCACGGACCGCCCCACTGCTGCCACCGGAACCGGAGCTTTAAGAAGGGATCGGACCTGGCCCTCAAGCCAGGTAGGGCCACGCTCCTTAGCAGCCTCACTAAGCTGTAAGAACAGCTTGTCAATACCCGCCATGACGCAGGCTAAGCGGGAGAAACAGCCAACAAGATGCCTTCTCTCCTTCATTAAAATTGTGTGCTAGTTTTTCCCGCTCAGCCTGCCCCTTTAAGGCCTCCGTTCCAGCTCCTCCTTCCTCCCCCAGCCAACCAATCACACCGAGAGGAAGGAGAGAGGGGGGCCTCTTTCCTCCTCCGGTCAAAGCTCCCTCCGCCCAGCTTCCGCGGACTCCAGAAGCGACTTGTACAGTGTGATCATTCATAAGGTTAAATGTGACTACAAGTACAGTGTGATCGTTAGTAAGGTTAAATATGACCGCATGAACAGTGTGATTGTTAGTAAGGTTAAATATGACCGCATGTACAGCGTGATTGTTAGTAAGGTTAAATATGACCGCATATACAGTGTGATCGTTAGTAAGGTTAAATATGACTGCATGTACAGTGTGATCGTTAGTAAGGTTAAATATGACTGCATGTACAGTGTGATCGTTAGTAAGGTTAAATATGACTGCATTTATACCGTGATCGTTAGTAAGGTTAAATATGACCGCATGTACAGCATGGTCATTACTAAGGTTAAATATGACCGCATGTACAGTGGGATCGTTAGTAAGGTTAAATGTGACTGCATGTACAGTGTGATCGTTAGTAAGGTTAAATGTGACCGCATGTACAGTGTGATTGTTAGTAAGGTTAAATATGGCTGCATGTACAGTGTGATCGTTAGTAAGGTTAAATGTGACCGCATGTACAGTGTGATCGTTAGTAAGGTTAAATATGACCGCATATACAGCATGATTGTTAGTATGGTTAAATATGACCGCATGTACAGTGTGATCATTACTAAGGTTAAATATGACCGCATGTACAGTGTGATCGTTAGTAAGGTTAAATGTGACCGCATGTACAGCGTGACCATTACTAAGGTTAAATATGACTGCATGTACAGCGTGATCGTTACTAAGGTTAAATATGACCGCATGTACAGTGTGATCATTACTAAGGTTAAATATGACTGCATGTACAGTGTGATCATTACTAAGGTTAAATATGACTGCATGTACAGCGTGATCATTACTAAGGTTAAATATGACTGCATGTACAGAGTGATCATTACTAAGGTTAAATATGATTGCATGTACAGTGTGATCGTTAGTAAGGTTAAATATGACTGCATGTACAGTGTGATCGTTAGTAAGGTTAAATATGATTGCATGTACAGTGTGATCGTTAGTAAGGTTAAATATGACCGCATGTACAGTGTGATCATTAGTAAGGTTAAATATGACCGCATATACTGGAAGTGGAAGGCCCTCTAGTGGGCCTGTAGCAAAATTAAGGGATAACTGAGTTGAAGTCTGGAAGGTACTAGATTTTACAATGTTGCATGTGGAGGGGCGGTGTTTCTGCTTACCTTTATAGGTCCTGACTGCAGTGGATCCGGCCCTCTTTTGTTCCTGGTTCCAGACTTCAAGGAAGCTTTCTTCTTCTGTGGTGATGGAGCGTGCCAAAAGGAAGTCTGTGCCGCCTAAGCGCTACAGTGAAGTGGCGAAGGTGGTTCCAGGCATGAGAGGAGCTGCAAGAGACAATGGAGGATCAGGCTCAGAGGATGTGGTACCCCCCTCCCCTGTGACTAGGCCTAGGGTCTCTCCTGTGTTGCAGTCAAGGTCTAAAGGTAGCTAGGGCCCCTGCTGTGGGCTCTGGTTCTCAGGGTTCTCCCCCTGCCCCTGCCCCTCCGGTTATCACTTCCCCTGGTGGTTTAGGGGTGCAGGTAGATGAGGTTATTGCGGGGGGGTCTGGGCTGGGGGAGGCGGCAGGCCATTCCCATCCTATTATCTCTACCCCCACTAGGCAGGTCCCTTCTTCTCCCTACTCCCCTCCGCTATTTCCGGAGGTCCAGGAGCCCTCTACCTACACTGATTTTGGGGCCCAGGAGGACAGGCCGCGGGGGGACCAGACTGCTGCCGGGCACGTGTCTTGGCAGCAGCTTCGGTCCCTTCCGCCTGCGGCCTTATCCTCCGTAATTTTGTTGGCTCAGGCCCTCTGGGGTGATACTTCCCCAGGGGGCTTGGGTGTAGTGGGAGCAGGTTCGGCCGGCGAGCGGGGCGCCCACGTGGTCCGGGCTCTTCATGCGCCTGGGCCCACGTCGGGGGTAGCCCCGCCCCTTCCGGCGTCACGTCGCTCGCTTCCTCCCTGAGTGACGATTCGGTTGGGGAGGAGCGCGGATGTGCGAGGCAGCGGGCAGCAACGAGGAGCAGATCACCGCACGGAGCTCAGGCTAGTAAGTTGGGGAGTCTCCGTGCGGGTGGTCGGGCTCCTGAGGTGGTGGGGGGCAGTCAAAGGGGGCCCAGAGCGGGTCATTCAAAAAAGGCAACAGGCAAATCAGTGGGCGGTAGGCAGGCTACTATGGCCAGGCTCAAAAGGAGGAACGCAGTGGGCGGACACGCTGTGCAGGGTGTTACTCCGGGTGGAATTCGCAGGGGTCTATCTGTGCAGGGTGCATCTCCGGGTGGGATCCACAGGGATATAACTGTGGTTAGCCAAGGGGACACAGTGGGAGACACTGAATTCTTAGATGTTGCGGGTACTGCATCAGGTGTTGCAAGGCAAAGGGATTCTGGTACACATGTCACGCAGGGCATTAGGTGTGAGTCTGCTGGCGCTGTGAATGGGCCGCACGGCCAATCTGCTGGAGTGACAGAGGAGATGATAAGAAAGGCTGTGTCTGCTGCTTTGGGTGTGTGTTTGTCCAGGGATCAGGTTGGGGGCCCCTCAGGGGCCCAGTCATCAGCACGGAGTACTCCCCAATCTGTTTTATTTCCGCAGGCTTTCGCTATGGATCAGACAGTGACAACTGTGGCTGCTACTTCCAGCCAGGGACCTGTGCTGGCTGCGGTTTCAACCACTGCGGCTGTGGAGGACAGAAATCAACGGTTGGCATCTGGAGCAGCGCCACCTTTGGCCCCCAGTGGTGAGTTTCTTCTGCACACATCTGCACACACTGGGCTAGGATCATCCTCTAGTGGGTCAGGTTCTGAGAGTGAGGGTGATTTAGGGCTAGTGGGTAAGGGGCAGAAGGAAATGTTCAAAATGATAAAGAAGTTGGTAGCGGCGCAGGCGAAGGGTAAGGAGTCCTCGGTTGGGTGTAGCCAAGGGGTTCCTCCTCCACAGGTAGCTAGCTCTGCTCCTCTGACATTGGGAGCCCTTCCATTGTCCAGAAAGTTAGTGTCTGGTGCACTCTTTGTATGGGCACTTAAAGTCTAAGGTGGTTAAAAAGATTCAGGATGGACGGTATGTCAACATCTTCGAACTCTCCCCCGAGGCTTGTAGGGCCAGGGAGCGCGCGGCGGACGGCACGGGACCTAAGAAGGTTCAAAGGCCGGAAACATTTGAGGAGTGGCAGCGGTGCTTTAGGGTGCTTGCTACTTGTTATGTAGACAAGTGGCCATCTCAAGGCCATAATCTTTTCAAATACGAGGATATGATTGATGATATCCGAGCCAGGTTTAAGGAAGGCGCATGGCGGGCATATGATATGGCCTTTCGCAGGAAGATGGTGGGTAACCCCCTCCTGCATTTCGGGACTAAGGATATTGACCTGTGGTCCAAATTGGGCATGGAAGGGGGTGCGATCGGCTCCCCTGGTCTACGCCAAGGTCCCAATAGAATGGCGCCGAAGCAGAAGAGGCACGGCAGGGAATGTTGGAAGTTCCAGGATAAGCAGTGTGACAGGGGGGCAAGTTGCTCCTTTCATCACATCTGCAAATTCTGTAGCGGACCGCATCCAGGGGCAGACTGCAGTAAGTGCAGGGAGTCTGGGGCGGACAAGCCCGCCCCCAGAGGGGGTCCTGGGTTCAAGGGCCCCAACCCCTCTTAGAGTGGCAGCCATGGAGCCATGGCTGGCACTGTACCCCGACCAAAGGGCGAGTAAAGAGTTAGCCTTGGGTAGAGTGGCTGGCCCATTCTGGGTGAAGCCATTGGCGGACTGGGTGGTGTCTCCGCTGGGTGTGGTCCCCAAGAAGGACACGGGCAAGTTTTGGCTCATTCACCATTTGTCTTTCCCTAAAGGGGGGGCGGTGAATGATGCCATTGACCCTGAATCGAGTTCAGTGCATTATCAGTCCTTTGATGATGCACTTGAGATCGTCAGGGGCAAAGGGGCGGTTGCTTTAATGGCGAAGCTTGACATAGAGTCCGCGTTTCGTTTACTGCCGCTGCACCCGTCGGACTTCAGGCTTATGGGCATGAAGGTGGAGGTGGCATTCTATGTGGATAAATGTCTTCCCATGGGATGCTCGCTATCATGTGCACTGTTCGAATGTTTTAGTTTCTTTCTGCATTGGGTAGTACAGAGGGAGTCTGGGGGTGGGGCCGTGGCTCACTACCTAGATGACTTCTTGCTGGTGGGAAAGGCGGAATCGGATGAATGCGCGCGCATGATGGTGGTCATGCAAGACATAATGGGTAGATTTGGGGTGCCTCTGGCTGACGACAAGACACAGGGCCCCTGTACACGCCTCACTTTCCTTGGTATCAAAATAGATACCAGGGCCAAGGTTTGTAGATTTCCACGAGACAAGGTCGACCGCCTGTTGAAGGTGGTTTTGTCAGTGCGTAAAGCCAGCTCTATCTCTCTCAAAGAGTTGCAGTCCCTGTTGGGTCTGCTGAATTTTGCTGGCAGGGCAATACCCATGGGGAGGGTATTTAACAGACGGCTGGAGTGTCAGTTGCAGGGCCCTAGTGGAAGGTGCTCTAGAATAGGGGTGTCCCCCGAGATGAGAGATGACCTCAGCGTATGGGAGGAATTTCTAAAGAAATTCAATGGGGTCTGCATATGGAAGGAAGGCCCCATTTCCAACCAAGCGCTGCACCTCTTTACAGATGCGGCAGGGGTTTTGGCTATGGGGCCTACCTCGAGGGCGAATGGAGCGCGGCTCCATGGCCTGTGGATTGGGTTTCGGTTGGTTTAACCAAAAACCTAACGTTATTGGAACTTTTTCCAATCATTGTAGCATTGGAACTCTAGGGTCAGAAGTTGGCTAATAGGGCGGTGGTTTTTTGGTTGGACAACATGAGTGTTGTTTATGCCATAAACCGGTTATCTACTTCCTCACCCAGGGTGGTCACATATTTGAGACACCTGGTGTTGCGCTGCTTGCAGTTGAATGTACGGTTCACGGCGAGACATGTGCCGGGGGTTCAAAACGTTGTAGCAGATGCTCTCTCCAGATTTCAATGGGATCAGTTTAGGAGGGTGGCGCCATCGGCCGCACACACAGGTCTAACTTGCCCTCCTTTTCTTTGGCAGATGGCGGGGGTTGGGAGAGTGTCCTTCCCCTAGTAAGGGCGTCCTTGGCCCCCAAGACTTGGTGTGCCTATGAGAAACATTGGAGATCGTGGGTCTGCTTCGCCGCCCAGCAAGGGTTCTCCATACAGTGGGCTACGCCTGTACAGGTGCTGGAATGGCTAGCGGGGTTACATAAACAGGGCGTATCTAGGTTGTCTGCGCAGAGTAGGTGAACGGCCGTCTCTTTCTTTAATAAGACACTAGGCATAGCAGATTGTTCGCGATCATTCCTAGTAAAACAGGTAATGAAAGGATGGGGACGGATGTCCCCTCGCGAGAACGACCGTAGGGAGCCCATCACACCCTTACGGTTGAGGGTATTGGTGGGCACTTTGCAGTCGGTGTGCGCTCCACAGTTTGAGGCTTTGTTATTTAGGACCGCATTCTCATTTGCCCTAGCGGGGGCTTTGAGGGTTGGTGAAGTGGTGGCTTCATCTAAGGGCGATACAAAGGGTGGGATACAATGGGAGCACGTTCGGCCATCGGAGGATGGTCTGTTGCTCCTTGTACCTAGGTCCAAGACGGACCCGCTAGGGAAAGGTGCGTGGCTTCTGTTGAGGAAGCATGATTTCCCGGAGTGTTGCCCGGTACGGAGTTACGAGGATTATTGTAAGGTTCGGCCGCAGGGTTTTCGGCAGCTCCTTATGGAGCCGCTTTATCTTTGTATCAGTTTAAAAAAGTTTTAGCCAAGGCGGCATCCGCTGCTGGGCTTGATCCATCGCGAATTGCATCCCATTCCTTTCGGATTGGGGCAGCTACTAGCGCAGCTAGCAGTGGGGTGTCCGAGACGGGCATCAAGAGTTTGGGGCGCTGGAAATCAGGGAGATTCAAGTCATATATACGTCCCTTAGAGGGTGAGTCTTGTTAGGGTTGGGCTCGCACACCTTTGGGGAGATGGGCCTTAGTTGGCTACTGTCGTTGGGTTGTTGGATGTGTTGTTTTTCCTGCTACCTGAAGTTTTGGTTCAGTTGTGGTATCATATGTTTTCAGGCAAGAATGCTCCCACGAAGCGTGTATGGATAGTGGGTCATTCCTTCGTGCACTGGGCGTCCATCAGGGCGTCGCAGCGGCCGGACGGACAGCAATTGGGGATTTCAAGGTCCAGAGCTAGTGTGCGATGGCTAGGGCGCAGAGGGTTAACATGGGAAGAGTTACCTGCGTTGCTCCAGGATGCACATAGGAGGTGGGGTCAGCCCCATATCATTGTATTGCATCTGGGGGGGAACGACATGGGGTCCGTTCCAGTTTTGGACTTGATTAGGAGGATGGCTTCAGATGTATGCTGGGTATGTGCTTGGCTTGCTGATGTCAAGATTGGTTGGTCTAACGTGGTTGCACGGCTGCGTTGGCGGTACATTGTGAATCAGAGGGCAGCGTACAACGTTAGGAAGAAGCTGAACAGGGAAATGGGGAGAACGGTCACGGTGTTAGGTGATTTTGCTATTAGGCATGATACAGTAACGGCTGACAATAAGGCTCTTTACCACCCCAACGGCGTTCACCTCACGGATGAGGGTCTGGACATCTTCTTAGGAGACATTCGCAAAGCACTTTTATTGTTTGTTTAACTATTTTAGTTAAAAAAAAAAAAAAAAAGATTTGGTTTAGGTATAGTTAATATATCAGTCAGTTATGGCGGCAAGAGGCATTGACTCTTGTGGCGGTCGGCCAGGGCCTAGAGAGCGGGCAGGGCATGAGGCGAGTGATGTCATGGGATGGGGAGGTGACACCCACTAGGTGCCGTCCTAGGGGTTACTCCCCCCTACGAATCTTAGGCAAATACCTCTATAGCTTACAGCTCTCTCTCCCTGCCAATTGGGCGTGGCAGCCGTGCCACGTTGCAAACACCGTGTAGGGCCCTGGCCGTCTGTCAGTAAGGGTTAATTTAGCTAGTCTTTGCCGCCACCAGCGAAGAACTAATATAGTTAGTTATCATATATTTAAAGTTGCCTAGTTTGGCATAGTTGAATAAGCCTAGTTTTAAAGGCTTATTGTTATTAATAAACGTGACCGTGACCGGTCTTTAGCCCATATAACCCGTTGTCAAGTGTCTTCATTTATTCAGTGTGTTGGGTACAGAAAAGACGTAATAGGAAGTTTATCCCTTAAGTGTGATCAATATAAGGTTAAATGCTATGATTTGTTGAGGGACACTTATCATTACCATCAATCTCTTTTCTTTACCATCAAACTATTAACTAACGTTTGCAATTTTAGATTAAGTTCAATATTAAGCCATAAAATGTAATATGACAATTTAAAAATAAAGGCTCCCACTTGCCATCTCCCCTTTCCCTTCACATATTTCGCCGGCTAACCGGCTTTTTCAAAAGGCGAGGCTTTTTATTCTGTTCAACAAGGGGGTTTGGTTAAGCACACCTGAAAAACAACATTTTATATACTAGCACACATTGTTGGAGTGCTGCCAAAATAGATATAAGACAACAGGTATTGGCGCACATACAAACACATAAGTCTACATATTTTTTAACAGATTATTAACATATTTACATATTTGAAAACAACAGTCATAGGATGACAGGATTAAGATATACAGTATATCCGGAGGATAATCAAGAGAGTTTTTCTTTTTCCAATATAGAGTACATTATTCACAATAAAGTCAACTGTACTATTCATTGTTAAGTTCTAAACACTAGCACAATTAGATACTAGTAACTATTAGATTCTATTATTATTTCACGTATCACGAAAGACTGGGCACATACAAA
Source organism: Bombina bombina (assembly GCF_027579735.1). Lineage (NCBI taxonomy): Eukaryota > Metazoa > Chordata > Amphibia > Anura > Bombinatoridae > Bombina > Bombina bombina. The sequence goes on along the minus strand of NC_069501.1, from coordinate 18,737,489 downwards.
ATAAAATATATCATCACACTATTGTTATATGATATCAAATATCGCTCACTTACACTTAATAACACACGTTTTAATAGACTTAAGTTGTTTCCCTATTGATTACGCACACGTCACCACCACAATAATGTTTACAATATCACTGTGAATTCACTGGCTGAACATAGCCATAATATGTTTATGTATAAACAGGGTAATGTATTTTCATTTCCCATTAACACATACGCCTAGATTTAGAGTTCTGCGTTAGCCGTCAAAACCAGCGTTAGGGGCTCCTAACGCTGGTTTTGGGCTACCGCTGGTAATTAGAGTCAGGCAGGAAAGGGTCTAACGCTCACTTTGCAGCCGAGACTTTTTCATACCGCAGATCCCCCTACGCCATTTGCGTATCCTATCTTTTCAATGGGATCTTCCTAACGCCGGTATTTAGAGTCTTGGCTGAGGTGAGCGTTAGAAATCTAACGACAAAACTCCAGCCGCAGAGAAAAGACAGTTAGTTAAGAGCTTTCTGGGATAACGCCGGTTCATAAAGCTCTTAACTACTGTGCGCTAAAGTACACTAACACCCATAAACTACCTATGTATCCCTAAACCGAGGCCCCCCCACATCGCCGCCACTCTAATACATTTTTTAACCCCTAGTCTGCCGACCGCACACCGCCGCAACCTACATTATCCCTATGTACCCCTAATCTGCTGCCCCTAACACCGCCGACCCCTATATTATATTTATTAACCCCTAATCTGCCGCCCCCAACGTCGCCGCCACCTACCTACAATTATTAACCCCTAATCTGCCGACCGGACCTCACCGCTACTATAATAAAGTTATTAACCCCTAATCCGCCTCACTCCCGCCTCAATAACCCTATAATAAATAGTATTAACCCCTAATCTGCCCTCCCTAACATCACCGACACCTAACTTCAAGTATTAACCCCTAATCTGCTGACCGGACCTCACCGCTACTCTATTAAATTTATTAACCCCTAAAGCTAAGTCTAACCCTAACACTAACACCCCCCTAAGTTAAATATAATTTTTATCTAACTAAATAAATGAACTCTTATTAAATAAATTATTCCTATTTAAAGCTAAATACTTACCTGTAAAATAAACCCTAATATAGCTACAATATAAATTATAATTATATTGTAGCTATTTTAGGATTTATATTTATTTTACAGGCAACTTTGTATTTATTTTAACCAGGTACAATAGCTATTAAATAGTTAATAACTATTTAATAGCTACCTAGTTAAAATAATTACAAAATTACCTGTAAAATAAATCCTAACCTAAGTTATAATTAAACCTAACACTACACTATCAATAAATTAATTAAATAAAATACCTACAATTATCTACAATTAAACCTAACACTACACTATCAATAAATTAATTACATACAAATACCTACAATTAAATACAATTAAATAAACTAACTAAAGTACAAAAAATAAAAAAAAGAACTAAGTTACAAAAAAATAAAAAAATTATTTACAAATATTAGAAAAATATTACAACAATTTTAAGCTAATTACACCTACTCTAAGCCCCCTAATAAAATAACAAAGCCCCCCAAAATAAAAAAATGCCCTACCCTATTCTAAAATACAAATAGAAAAGCTCTTTTACCTTACCAGCCCTTAAAAGGGCCTTTTGCGGGGCATGCCCCAAAGAATTCAGCTCTTTTGCCTGTAAAAAAAAACATACAATACCCCCCAAACATTACAACCCACCACCCACATACCCCTAATCTAACCCAAACCCCCCTTAAATAAACCTAACACTAAGCCCCTGAAGATCTCCTTACCTTATCTTCACCACGCCGGGTATCACCGATCCATCCAGAGGAGACTCCGAAGTCTTCATCCAAGCCCAAGCAGGGGCTGGAGAGGTCCATCATCGGGCTGAAGAGATCCATCTTCCGGCTGAAGAGGTCCATCATCTGGCTGAAGAGGTCCATCATCAGGCTGAAGAGATCCATCATCCGGCTGAAGAGGTCCATCATCGGGCTGAAGAGATCCATCATCCGGCTGAAGTCTTCTATCAAGCGGCATCTTCAATATTCTTTCTTCCGGATCCATCTTCATCCCGCCGACGCGGAACATCCATCCTGGCAGACGACTTCCCGACGAATGACGGTTCCTTTTGAATGACGTCATCCAAGATGGCGTCCCTCGAATTCCGATTGGCTGATAGGATTCTATCAGCCAATCGGAATTACGGTAGGAAAATTCTGATTGGCTGATTCAAGTTCAATCTGATTGGCTGATCCAATCTGATTGGCTGATTCCATCAGCCAATCAGAATTTTCCTACCTTAATTCCGATTGGCTGATAGAATCCTATCAGCCAATCGGAATTCGAGGGACGCTATCTTGGATGACGTCATTTAAAGGAACCGTCATTTGTCGGGACCTCTTCAGCCTCCGCTTGGGCTTGGATGAAGACTTCGGAGCCTCCTCTGGATGGATCGGTGATACCCGGCGTGGTGAAGATAAGGTAGGGAGATCTTCAGGGGCTTAGTGTTAGGTTTATTTAAGGGGGGGTTTGGGTTAGATTAGGGGTATGTGGGTGGTGGGTTGTAATGTTGGGGGGGGTATTGTATGTTTTTTTTACAGGCAAAAGAGCTGAATTCTTTGGGGCATGCCCCGCAAAACGCCCTTTTAAGGGCTGGTAAGGTAAAAGAGCTTTTCTATTTGTATTTTAGAATAGGGTAGGGCATTTTTTTTATTTTGGGGGACTTTGTTATTTTATTAGGGGGCTTAGAGTAGGTGTAATTAGCTTAAAATTGTTGTAATAATCTTCTAATGTTTGTAAATTATTTTTTTATTTTTTGTAACTTAGTTCTTTTTTTATTTTTTGTAACTTAGTTCTTTTTTTATTTTTTGTACTTTAGTTAGTTTATTTAATTGTATTTAATTGTAGGTATTTGTATGTAATTAATTTATTGATAGTGTAGTGTTAGGTTTAATTGTAGATAATTGTAGGTATTTTATTTAATTAATTGATTGATAGTGTTGTGTTAGGTTTAATTGTAACTTAGGTTAGGATTTATTTTACAGGTAATTTTGTAAATATTTTAACTAGGTAGCTATTAAATAGTTATTAACTATTTAATAGCTATTGTACCTGGTTAAAATAAATACAAAGTTGCCTGTAAAATAAATATAAATCCTAAAATAGCTACAATATAATTATTCGTTATATTGTAGCTATATTAGGGTTTATTTTACAGGTAAGTATTTAGCTTTAAATAGGAATCATTTATTTAATAAGAGTTAATTTATTTTGTTAGATAAAAATTATATTTAACTTATGGGGGTGTTAGGGTTAGACTTATCTTTAGGGGTTAATAAATTTAATAGAGTAGCGGTGAGGTACGGTCGGCAGATTAGGGGTTAATACTTGAAGTTAGGTGTCGGTGATGTTAGGGAGAGCAGATTAGGGGTTAATACTATTTATTATAGGGTTATTGAGGTGGGAGTGAGGCGGATTAGGGGTTAATAACTTTATTATAGTAGCGGTGAGGTCCAGTCGGCAGATTAGGGGTTAATAATTGTAGGTAGGTGGCGGCGACGTTGGGGGGGGGCAGATTAGAGGTTAATAAATATAATATAGGGGTCGGCAGTGTTAGGGCAGCAGATTAGGGGTACATAGGGATAATGTAGGTTGCGGCAATGTACGGAGCGGCAGATTAGGGGTTAATAATAAAATGCAGGGGTCAGCGATAGCGGGGGCGGCATATTAGGGGTTAATAAGTGTAAGGTTAGGGGTGTTTAGACTCGGGGTGCATGTTAGGGTGTTAGGTGCAGACTTAGAATGTGTTTCCCCATAGGAAACAATGGGGCTGCGTTAGGAGTTGAACGCTGCTTTTTTGCAGGTGTTAGGTTTTTTTCCAGCTCAAACTGCCCCATTGTTTCCTATGGGGAAATCGTGCACGAGCACGTTTTTGAAGCTGGCCGCGTCCGTAAGCACCGCTGGTATTGAGAGTTGCAGTGGAGGTAAATATGCTCTACGCTCCTTTTTTGGAGCCTAACGCAGCCCTTCTGTGAACTCTAAATACCAGCAGTATTTAAAAGGTGCTGGGGGGAAAAAAGCACGCGTAGCTAACGCACCCCTTTGGCCGCAGAACTCTAAATCTAGCGGATAATATTTAACAATGAATAATATAATGATAAAAGAACTACTTTGAGATTCAAAAGAAAGCAAATACCATCCTAACATATTTTTGGGGTAAAAGATATTTAATCAACTTTTAGATACCTGCATAACTCTCTGGAGCATAATATAACAATTCATGTATACATGACAATAATCTTAGATGCCAATACTCTCTATATATAACACTGTAAATTCCAAATATCCTGGAAATGTACTCTGTTGCTAACACTCTCCAATAAATGATATCATCAAATACAATTACTATTTGTTACAGTAAAAGATGATGCAGATATAAACAAGATTATATTCGCCAATTAAAACGTAAGGGGCATGGTGAAAAGAATAAAAAGCTGGTTAGCCGGCGAAACATGTAAAGAGGAGAGGCAGAGGCATATTACTGCCTAGGCAAACTAGGCACGTGCCTAGCGCGGCAGTTTTGAGGGGGCGGCAATTTTTGGAGCCTCTATGTCAGCTTTCAGGGGAAAACAATGTGCAGTACCAACTCCCTTCCTGCACTATGATGACAAAATACTGCCTTTTTAGTGAGTTTAGCCTGTTAAATACTGCTATGAGTCCTAGACACATTAAGAAGAAAAAAAAACACAGTATTGTTAATGAGCCGGTATGCACATAAAATTAGCGCAGCCGGCTGAGCACTGAGGCCAGTTATATTGTTTTAGAACGGTTGTTGTCAAGTACCTAAAATGTGCCCTGATCAGGTGCCATATTAGGTAAAACGTTTTGCACATTATGGCAGAGCACAAGTGCAGGAAGCACAAGTGCATTTCTCCTGGTACACCTGAAAACCAGGCTTACTAACTCCCCTGATAAACGTTGCAGGGAAGAGATCTGGGGGGGGGTTGGGCTTTCAGCGAGGAGAAGCCGACAAGGGAGAAAAGTTTATTACTTCTGCTGGTTTTATGGTCTCTACACAGCATGATTAGATAACAACCCAGTAACAGACACTGTGTCTCCAATGAGCTTCTCTCTATAATAAAAGAGCAATTGAAAGTGGAAGACCTATTTAGGTATGTAACAATTTAAGGGATAATTTTTTGGAAGGAAGGAGAAAATGATAAGGGGTTAAAAAGGAAGTGTTCCCTGCAGGGCAGGGGGGGGGAGCTGTAGGAGGCGGAGATTCAGAGCTAATAATAGAGCTGCAGAACTGAAACTAAAACCACTAACCTGTTTTTTGTCTTCCCTCCCAGCCCTCCCTGTTTTGCGGTTGTTCGTTATCATTCTTTTACAGGTCCTGAAGCGGATGGAGGAGTACAATTCTAATGCAGCTGGCTTAGTTTCCTTTGGCGGGGGGCTACATAGTCATGTGGACCTTTGTAAGCCCAAAGGCAAAAATTGGTAGTATGGGGTCTTCATTCGGGACTAACAGTCTTTTGGCTGGGGGACCGTTGACTATCCAGTATTGGAGACTCCTTTAACCCTAAATGGATAGATGGGGGTTTGCATGGCGGCATGCTTTCCCAAGTGTGGCGGAAAGGGGTGTGGCATAAAATTCCAATTGGCCGGTAACATCATAGAAGGAAAGTACAGTGGGCGTTTAGGACCCTAGTCGCTGAGGGGCTAGGGATAGGTTGGCTCGCTGGTCGATCTTCCTTGGGTGTAGACATAGGCGGAATGAGGGCGTCCTCATTCCCAGGGCGGCCACACCCCTTAGAGGGTTATTTAGGACAAGATCTTCTTGCCAGCTGGGTAGCTATTCAGTATTTTATTTATTTATTTACGTAATTAATAAAGCAACCCCTCCCCCAGTTGGGGAGGTGGTTTTTCTCCCAACCCTGAGTGTTGTGTCTTTATTACATATATGTAAGTTTGGGATTGTTAGGGTTGGTATTATGTTGACTGAATGTAGCTAAAAAATGTAACCAATTAGAAGTGAAGCAGATGTGGGACTTAAAGGGACATAAAACAAGTTGGGATAGAGACAAAATATAATAATATGCACTTTAATTACTTTACCTGCAAATTTATACTGCAGTGCCTCACCATTAACCCTTTCTTTTTAGTTTCTGAATTGTAAAGCTCTAACTCCCCCCACACATTTCCTTCTATGGCTGTATTTATAGCTATTGTTGCTTTAGTAGAATGTAAAAGTGCCAGGGAGTATCTGCTGGAGCTGCATAGAAGCTGTGAACTCAGTTAAAACACAATGCCTGTGTCTAAACGCTGATAAGGGGGGTGAAGTAGCCTGCAACAGACAGCATGGCTATGTAACTAATTTTGCTTCTTTTTGAAAATAATTTTCAAATACTTACCAGCAATTTTTTAAACATTTTCTTTATGCAAACTATTTTTACTTAATTAACCCTTTTCAGATATGCACAGATCTCAACCTGTTTTATGGCACTTTTCAATCAGTGTAAGTTAAATTGGAACTGCACCAAGTTATAAAAAAAAAGCTAAAATAGATACATTTGCTCCCTTCTGATAATAAATAAATAATATATTGTATATATATATATATATATATATATATATATATATATATATGTATGTATATATATATATATATATAGGTGTGTGTATATATATATATATATATATATAAATATATATATGTGTGTCTATATGTGTATATATATATATATATATATATATATACAGTGGGGAAAAAAAGTATTTAGTCAGCCACCAATTGTGCAATTTCTCCCACTTAAGAAGATGAGAGAGGCCTGTAATTTTCATCATAGGTATACCTCAACTATGAGAGACAAAGGGGGGTAGTTATCAAGTCGTCAACCTCAAATACGCTGGAATTCCGCAGCGTATTTGTGGCGAGGCTGATTCGCCTTAGTTATCAAAGGCTAGAGACCGGCAAAAGTAGAATTTAGTGACGTAAGCTTTGATCCGCCGGACTCAGTCCGACACAGATCGATTCTTACGTCACTCCAGATGTTCCGCACACAAGTGCGGCACAATCTGACTACTTTTGCTAGTTATCAAAAAAATAGCAGGTACGCTCGGCACTTTTCCGGCCCAGCGTACCTGGTTTTCAATCCGCCGCCCTGGAGGTGGAGGATCCCATAGGAATCAATGGGAGTCTGACCATAGCGAAAGTACAAGTTCGCTGCTGCCCGACATCCCATTGATTTCTATGGGAGCTGTCTACACCTAACACCCTAACATGTACCCCGAGTCTAAACACCCCTAATCTGCCCCCCTACACCGCCGCAACTAAATAAATGTATTACCCCCTAAACCGCCGCTCCCGGAGCCCACCGCAAGCTACTCTATACATATTAACCCCTAAATCGCTGCTCCCTGACCCCGCCACAACTATAATATATGTATTAACCCCTAAACCGCCGCTCCCAAACCCCGCCGCCACCTACATGATACCTATTAACCCCTATCCTGCCCTCCCTATACCGCCGCCCTCTATAATAAAGTTATTAACCCCTATCCTGCCGATCCCGGACCTCACCGCAACTAAATAAATAGTTTAACCCCTAAACCGCCACTCCCGGATCCCGCCGCAACCTATATTAAACTTATTAACCCCTAATTTGCCCCCCCTACACCGTCGCCACCTATAATACATTTATTAACCCCTATCCTGCCCCCCACTACAGCGCCGCCACTGTAATAAATTTATTAACCCCTAAACCTAAGTCTAACACTAACCCTAAAACCCCCCTAACTTAAATATTAATTAAATTAATCTAAATAATATTTCTCTTATTAACTAAGTTAATCCTATTTAAAACTAAATACCTAAATACTTACCTTTAAAATAAACCCTAATATAGCTACAATATAAATAATAATTATATTGTAGCTATCTTAGGATTTATTTTTATTTTACAGGCAACTTTCAATTTATTTTAACTAGGTACAATAGCTATTAAATAGTTATTAACTATTTAATAGCTACCTAGCTAAAATAAAGAGAAATTAACCTGTAAAATAAAAACTAACCTAAGTTACAATTACACCTAACACTACACTATACTTAAATAAATTAATCCTATTTAAAACTAAATACTTACCTGTAAAATAAACCCTAAGATAGCTACAATGTAATTAATAATTACATTGTAGCTATTTTAGGATTTATATTTATTTTACAGGTAACTTTGTATTTATTTTAGCTAGTTAGAATAGTTATTAAATAGTTATTAACTATTTAATAACTACCTAGCTAAAAGAAATACAAAATTACATGTAAAATAAATCCTAACCTAAGTTACAATTAAAACTAACACTACACTATCATTAAATTAATTAAATAAATTAACTACAAATAACTACAATTAAATACAATTACATAAACTAACTAAAGTACAAAAAATAAAAAAGCTAAGTTACAAAAAATAAAAAAAATAAGTTACAAACATTTAAAAAATATTACAACAATTTTAAGCTAATTACACCTAATCTAAGCCCCCTAATAAAATAACAAAGCCCCCCAAAATAAAAAAATTCCCTACCCTATTCTAAATTAAAAAAGTTCAAAGCTCTTTTACCTTACCAGCCCTTAAAAGGGCCTTTTGCGGGGCATGCCCCAAAGAAAACTGCTCTTTTGCCTGTAAAAGAAAAATACAACCCCCCCAACATTAAAACCCACCACCCACATACCCCTAATCTAACCCAAACCCCTCTTAAATAAACCTAACACTACCCCCCTGAAGATCATCCTACCTTGAGTTGTCTTCACTCAGCCGAGCCACCGATGGAACCGAAGAGGAGATCCGGAGCGGCAGAAGTGATCCTCCAAGGGGCGCTGAAGAAGTCTTCCATCCGATGAAGTGATCCTCCAGGCGGCGCTGAAGAAGTCTTCCATCCGGGCGATGTCATCTTCCAAGCGGCGCTGAAGAAGTCTTCCATCCGGGCGATGTCATCTTCCAAGCGGGGTCTTCAATCTTCTTTCTTCAGGATCCATCTTCATTCCGCCGACGCGGAACATCCTTCTTTCCCGACGGACTACCGATGAATGAAGGCTCCTTTAAGGGACGTCATCCAAGATGGCGTCCCTTCAATTCCGATTGGCTGATAGGATTCTATCAGCCAATCGGAATTAAGGTAGGAAAAATCTGATTGGCTGATTGAATCAGCCAATCAGATTGAAGTTCAATCCGATTGGCTGATCCAATCAGCCAATCAGATTGAGCTCGCATTCTATTGGCTGATTCAATGATATTCTCATTCCCAACAGGAAGTTGCAAGAGGACACCCACAGCAGAGCTGTTATATAGAAACTCCCCTAACTGCCATAACCAGTCATTCGACCGAAAACAAGCAGAGAAAGGAGAAACCATAGGGTGCAGTGGTGACTGTAGTTTAAATTAAAAAAATTACCTGCCTTAAAATGACAGGGCGGGCCGTAGACTGGATACACCACAAGAGAAATAAATTTATCCGGTAAGCATAAATTATGTTTTCTCTTGTAAGGTGTATCCAGTCCACGGATCATCCATTACTTGTGGGATACCAATACCAAAGCTAAAGTACACAGATGAAGGGAGGGACAAGGCAGGAACTTAAACGGAAGGTACCACTGCCTGTAAAACCTTTCTCCCAAAAATAGCCTCCGAAGAAGCAAAAGTATCAAATTTGTAGAATTTTGAAAAAGTATGAAGCGAAGACCAAGTCGCCGCCTTGCAAATCTGTTCAACAGAAGCCTCATTTTTAAAGGCCCATGTGGAAGCCACAGCTCTAGTAGAATGAGCTGTAATCCTTTCAGGAGGCTGCTGGCCAGCAGTCTCATAAGCTAAGCGTATTATGCTTCTTAGCCAAAAAGAAAGAGAGGTTGCCGAAGCCTTTTGACCTCTCCTCTGATTTTTCCTACCTTAATTCCGATTGGCTGATAGAATCCTATCAGCCAATCGGAATTGAAGGGACGCCATCTTGGATGACGTCCCTTAAAGGAGCCTTCATTCGTCGGTAGTCCGTCGGGAAAGAAGGATGTTCCGCGTCAGCAGAATGAAGATGGATCCTGAAGAAAGAAGATTGAAGACCCCGCTTGGAAGATGACATCGCACGGATGGAAGACTTCTTCAGCGCCGCTTGGAAGATGACATCGCCCGGATGGAAGACTTCTTCAGCGCCGCCTGGAGGATCACTTCATCGGATGGAAGACTTCTTCAGCCCCCCTTGGAGGATCACTTCTGCCACTCCGGATCTCCTCTTCGGTTCCATCGGTGGCTCGGCTGAGTGAAGACGACTCAAGGTAGGATGATCTTCAGGGGGGTAGTGTTAGGTTTATTTAAGGGGGGTTTGGGTTAGATTAGGGGTATGTGGGTGGTGGGTTTTAATGTTGGGGGGGTTGCATTTTTCTTTTACAGGCAAAAGAGCAGTTTTCTTTGGGGCATGCCCCGCAAATGGCCCTTTTAAGGGCTGGTAAGGTAAAAGAGCTTTGAACTTTTATAATTTAGAATAGGGTAGGGAATATTTTTATTTTGGGGGGCTTTGTTATTTTATTAGGGGGCTTAGATTAGGTGTAATTAGCTTAAAATTGTTGTAATATTTTTTAAATGTTTGTAACTTATTTTTTTTATTTTTTGTAACTTAGCTTTTTTTATTTTTTGTACTTTAGTTAGTTTATGTAATTGTATTTAATTGTAGTTATTTGTAGTTAATTTATTTAATTAATTTAATGATAGTGTAGTGTTAGTTTTAATTGTAACTTAGGTTAGCATTTATTTCACAGGTAATTTTGTATTTCTTTTAGCTAGGTAGTTATTAAATAGTTAATAACTATTTAATAACTATTCTAACTAGCTAAAATAAATACAAAGTTACCTGTAAAATAAATTTAAATCCTAAAATAGCTACAATGTGATTATTAATTACATTGTAGCTATCTTAGGGTTTATTTTACAGGTAAGTATTTAGTTTTAAATAGGAATAATTTATTTAAGTATAGTGTAGTGTTAGGTGTAATTGTAACTTAGGTTAGTTTTTATTTTACAGGTTAATTTCTCTTTATTTTAACTAGGTAGCTATTAAATAGTTAATAACTATTTAATAGCTATTGTACCTAGTTAAAATAAATTGAAAGTTACCTGTAAAATAAAAATAAATCCTAAGATAGCTACAATATAATTATTATTTATATTGTAGCTATATTAGGGTTTATTTTAAAGGTAAGTATTTAGTTTTAAATAGGATTAACTTAGGCCTAGATTTGGAGTTTGGCGGTAGCCGTGAAAACCAGCGTTAGAGGCTCCTAACGCTGGTTTTAGGCTACCTCCGGTATTTGGAGTCACTCAAAAAAGGGTCTAACGCTCACTTTTCAGCCGCGACTTTTCCATACCGCAGATCCCCTTACGTCAATTGCGTATCCTATCTTTTCAATGGGATTTTTTTAACTCCGGTATTTAGAGTCGTGTCTGAAGTGAGTGTTAGAATTCTAACGACAAAACTCCAGCCGCAGAAAAAAGTCAGTAGTTAAGAGCTTTCTGGGCTAACGCCGGTTCATAAAGCTCTTAACTACTGTACTCTAAAGTACACTAACACCCATAAACTACCTATGTACCCCTAAACCGAGGTCCCCCCACATCGCCGCAAATTGATTAAATGTTTTTAACCCCTAATCTGCCGACCGCCACCTACGTTATCCTTATGTACCCCTAATCTGCTGCCCCTAACACCGCCGACCCCTATATTATATTTATTAACCCCTAATCTGCCCCCCACAACGTCGCCGCCAGCTACCTACACTTATTAACCCCTAATCTGCCGTCCGCACGCCGCCGCCAGCTACATTATCCCTATGTACCCCTAATCTGCTGCCCTAACATCGCCGACCCCTATATTATATTTATTAACCCCTAACCTGCCCCCCACAACGTCGCCGCCACCTACCTACAATAATTAACCCCTAATCTGCCGACCGAAAAGAGCCGCCAGCTACATTATAGCTATGTACCCCTAATCTGCTGCCCCTAACACCGCCGACCCCTATATTATATTTATTAACCCCTAACCTGCCCTCCCTAACATCGCCGACACCTAACTTCAATTATTAACCCCTAATCTGCCGACCGAATCTCGCCGCTATTCTAATAAATGTATTAACCCCTAAAGCTAAGTCTAACCCTAACACTAACACCCCCCTAAGTTAAATATAATTTTAATCTAACGAAATTAATTAACTCTTATTAAATAAATTATTCCTATTTAAAGCTAAATACTTACCTGTAAAATAAATCCTAATATAGCTACAACATAAATTATAATTATATTATAGCTATTTTAGGATTAATATTTATTTTACAGGTAACTTTGTATTTATTTTAACCAGGTACAATAGCTATTAAATAGTTAAGAACTATTTAATAGCTAAAATAGTTAAAATAATTACATATTTACCTGTAAAATAAATCCTAACCTAAGTTACAATTAAACCTAACACTACACTATCAATAAATTAATTAAATAAAATACCTACAATTACCTACAATTAAACCTAACACTACACTATCAATAAATAAATTAAATACAATACCTACAAATAACTACAATGAAATAAACTAACTAAAGTACAAAAAATAAAAAAGAACTAAGTTACAAAAAATAAAAAAATATTTACAAACATAAGAAAAATATTATAACAATTTTAAACTAATTACACCTACTCTAAGCCCCCTAATAAAATAACAAAGCCCCCCAAAATAAAAAAATGCCCTACCCTATTCTAAATTACTAAAGTTCAAAGCTCTTTTACCTTACCAGCCCTGAACAGGGCCCTTTGCGGGGCATGCCCCAAGAAGTTCAGCTCTTTTGCCTGTAAAAAAAAACATACAATACCCCCCCCAACATTACAACCCACCACCCACATACCCCTAATCTAACCCAAACCCCCCTTAAATAAACCTAACACTAAGCCCCTGAAGATCATCCTACCTTGTCTTCACCATACCAGGTTCACCGATCCGTCCTGGCTCCAAAATCTTCATCCAACCCAAGCGGGGGCTGGCGATCCATCTTCCGGCGGCTGAAGAGGTCCAGAAGAGGCTCCAAAGTCTTCATCCTATCCGGGAAGAAGAGTAGATCCGGACCGGCAACCATCATCTTCCAAGCGGCATCTTCTATCTTCATCCGATGAGGACCGGCTCCATCCTGAAGACCTCCACCGCGGACCCATCTTCATCCGGCGACGTCCAACTGAAGAATGACGGTTCCTTTAAGGGACATCATCCAAGATGGCGTCCCTCGAATTCCGATTGGCTGATAGGATTCTATCAGCCAATCGGAATTAAGGTAGGAAAAATCTGATTGGCTGATTGAATCAGCCAATCAGATTGAGCTCGCATTCTATTGGCTGATCGGAACAGCCAATAGAATGCGAGCTCAATCTGATTGGCTGATTGGATCAGCCAATCGGATTGAACTTGATTCTGATTGGCTGATTCCATCAGCCAATCAGAATATTCCTACCTTAATTCCGATTGGCTGATAGAATCCTGAATCCTATCAGCCAATCGGAATTCGAGGGACGCCATCTTGGATGACGTCCCTTAAAGGAACCGTCATTCTTCAGTTGGACGTCGCCGGATGAAGATGGGTCCGCGGTGGAGGTCTTCAGGATGGAGCCGGTCCTCAGCGGATGAAGATAGAAGATGCCGCTTGGAAGATGATGGTTGCCGGTCCGGATCTACTCTTCTTCCCGGATAGGATGAAGACTTTGGAGCCTCTTCTGGACCTCTTCAGCCGCCGGAAGATGGATCGCCAGCCCCCGCTTGGGTTGGATGAAGATTTTGGAGCCAGGACGGATCGGTGAACCTGGTATGGTGAAGACAAGGTAGGATGATCTTCAGGGGCTTAGTGTTAGGTTTATTTAAGGGGGGTTTGGGTTAGATTAGGGGTATGTGGGTGGTGGGTTGTAATGTTGGGGGGGGGTATTGTGTGGTTTTTTTTACAGGCAAAAGAGCTGAACTTCTTGGGGCATGCCCCGAAAAGGGCCCTGTTCAGGGCTGGTAAGGTAAAAGAGCTTTGAACTTTAGTAATTTAGAATAGGGTAGGGCATTTTTTTTATTTTGGGGGGCTTTGTTATTTTATTAGGGGGCTTAGAGTAGGTGTAATTAGTTTAAAATTGTTGTAATATTTTTCTTATGTTTGTAAATATTTTTTTATTTTTTGTAACTTAGTTCTTTTTTATTTTTTGTACTTTAGTTAGTTTATTTCATTGTAGTTATTTGTAGGTATTGTATTTAATTTATTTATTGATAGTGTAGTGTTAGGTTTAATTGTAGGTAATTGTAGGTATTTTATTTAATTTATTTATTGACAGTGTAGTGTTAGGTTTAATTGTAACTTAGGTTAGGATTTATTTTACAGGTAATTTTGTTATTATTTTAACTAGGTAACTATTAAATAGTTCTTAACTATTTAATAGCTATTGTACCTGGTTAAAATAATTACAAAGTTACCTGTAAAATAAATATTAATCCTAAAATAGCTATAATATAATTATAATTTATAGTGTAGCTATATTAGGATTTATTTTACAGGTAAGTATTTAGCTTTAAATAGGAATAATTTATTTAATAAGAGATAATTAATTTCGTTAGATGTAAATTATATTTAATTTAGGGGGGTGTTAGTGTTAGGGTTAGACTTAGCTTTAGGGGTTAATCCATTTATTAGAATAGCGGTGAGCTCCAGTCGGCAGATTAGGGGTTAATAATTGAAGTTAGGTGTCGGCGATGTTAGGGAGGGCAGATTAGGGGTTAATACTATTTATTATAGGGTTAGTGAGGCGGATTAGGGGTTAATAACTTTATTATAGTAGCGCTCAGGTCCGGTCGGCAGATTAGGGGTTAATAAGTGTAGGCAGGTGGAGGCGACATTGTGGGGGGCAGATTAGGGGTTAATAAATATAATATAGGTGTCGGCGATGTTAGCGCAGCAGATTATGGGTACATAGGGATAATGTAAGTAGCGGCGGTTTACGGAGCGGCAGATTAGGGGTTAATAATAATATGCAGGGGTCAGCGATAGCGGGGGCGGCAGATTAGGGGTTAATAAGTGTAAGGTTAGGGGTGTTTAGACTCGGGGTACATGTTAGAGTGTTAGGTGCAGACGTAGGAAGTGTTTCCGCATAGCAAACAATGGGGCTGCGTTAGGAGCCGAACGCGGCTTTTTTGCAGGTGTTAGGTTTTTTTTCAGCTCAAACAGCCCCATTGTTTCCTATGGGGGAATCGTGCACGAGCACGTTTTTGAGGCTGGCCGCGTCCGTAAGCAACTCTGGTATCGAGAGTTGAAGCTGCGTTAAATATGCTCTACGCTCCTTTTTTGGAGCCTAACGCAGCCTTTATGTGGACTCTCAATACCAGAGTTATTTTTATGGTGCGGCCAGAAAAAAGCCAGCGTTAGCTTTTCGGGTCGTTACCGACAAAACTCTAAATCTAGCCGTTAGTTAATAAGAGAAATATTATTTAGATTAATTTAATTAATATTTAAGTTAGGGAGTTTTAGGGTTAGTGTTAGACTTAGGTTTAGGGGTTAATAAATTTATTACAGTGGCGGCGGTGTAGTGGGGGGCAGGATAGGGGTTAATAAATGTATTATAGGTGGCGACGGTGTAGGGGGGGCAGATTAGGGGTTAATAAGTTTAATATAGGTTGCGGCGGGGTCCGGGAGAGGCGGTTTAGGGGTTAAACTATTTATTTAGCTGCGGCGAGGTGCGGGATCAGCAGGATAGGGGTTAATAACTTTATCATAGAGGGTGACGGTATAGGGGGGGCAGGATAGGGGTTACTAGGTATAATGTAGGTTGCGGCGGTGTCCGGGAGCGGCGGTTTAGGGGTTAATACATTTATAAGAGTTGCGGCGGGGTCTAGGAGCGGCGGTTTAGGGGTTACTAACTTTATTTAGTTGCGGGTGCTCCGGGGGCGCCGGTATAGGGGGTAGAACAGTGTAGTTAGTGTGGGTGCTTAGTGACAGGCTAGCAATAAAGCTGTAAAAAAGCCGAAGAGCAGCGAGATCAGATGAGTGATAACTCTCACAGTCCGCTGCTCATCGCCCCGTACTTGGTGCACGGCTTTTTGACAGATTTATTGATAACTTAGGCAAAATTTTTCAGGTTCGCGGCGGCGATGGTAGGCGAGCTTAGGCGGGCGTATTGGGCCGGCGAAGGCAGGTAAGTTGACACGTTGATAACTACCCCCCAATATGTGGAAACAAATCCAGATAATCACATTGTCTGATTTGGAAAGAATTTATTTGCAAATTATGGTGGAAAATAAGTATTTGGTCAATATCAAAAGTTCATCTCAATACTTTGTTATATATCCTTTGTTGGCAATGAAAGAGGTCAAACGTTTTCTGTAAGTCTTCACAAGGTTGTCACACACTGTTGCTGGTATGTTGGCCCATTCCTGCATGCAGATCTCCTCTAGAGCAGTGATGTTTTGGGGCTGTCGCTGGGCAACACAGACTTTCAACTCCCTCCAAAGGTTTTCTATGGGGTTGAGATCTGGAGACTGGCTAGGCCACTCCAGGACCTTGAAATGCTTCTTACGAAGCCACTCCTTCGTTGCCCGGGCGGTGAGTTTGGGATCATTGTCATGCTGAAAGATCCAGCCACGTTTCATCTTCAATGCCCTTGCTGATGGAAGGAGGTTTGCACTCAAAATCTCACGATTCATGGCCCCATTCATTCTTTCATGTACACGGATCAGTTGTCCTGTTCCCTTTGCAGAGAAACAGCCCCAAAGCATGATGTTGCCACCCCCATGTTTCACAGTAGGTATGGTGTTCTCTCTCCTCCAAACACGACAAATTGTGTTTCTACCAAAAAGTTCTACTTTGGTCTCATCTGACCATATGACATTCTCCCAATCCGCTTCTGGATCATCCAAATGCTCTATAGCATACTTCAGACAGGCCCGGACATGTACTGGCTTAAGCAGGGGGACACGTCTGGGACTGCAGGATCTGAGTCCCTGGCGGCGTAGTGTGTTACTGATGGTAGCCTTTGTTATGTTGGTCCCAGCTCTCTGCAGGTCATTCACTAGGTCCCCCTGTGTGGTTCTGGGATGTTTGATCAACGTTCTTGTGATCATTTTAACCCCACGGGGTGAGTTCTTGCGTGGAGCCCCAGATCGAGGGAGATTATCAGTGGTCTTGTATGTCTTCCATTTTCTAATTATTGCTCCCACAGTTGATTTCTTCACACCAAGCTGCTTGCCTATTGCAGATTCAGTCTTCCCAGCCTGGTGCAGGTCTACAATTTTGTTTTTGGTGTCCTTCGACAGCTCTTTGGTCTTCACCATAGTGGAGTTTGGAGTGTGACTGTTTGAGGTTGTGGACAGGTGTCTTTTATACTGATAACAAGTTCAAAAAGGTGCCATTAATACAGGTAATGAGTGGAGGACAGAGGAGCCTCTTAAAGAAGAAGATACAGGTCTGTGAGAGCCAGAAATCTTGCTTGTTTGTAGGTGACCAAATACTTATTTTCCACCATAATTTGCAAATAAATTCTTTCCAAATCAGACAATGTGATTGTCTGGATTTGTTTCCACATTTTGTCTCTCATAGTTGAGGTATACCTATGATGAAAATTACAGGCCTCTCTCATCTTCTTAAGTGGGAGAACTTGCACAATTGGTAGCTGACTAAATACTTTTTTTCCCCACTGTATACATACAGTGGGTATTGAAAAAAATCACCCCCCTTGAAAATAATCACATTTTGTTGATTTTTGCAGCCCGAAATAAAGACAGACACCGTTTTTGTTTATCCAGTCATAATTACTCAGTGGCAGTGCAACTTATAACATCCAAGTAAAAGATATAACATGAACATGTCAGGCAAAAATAAAGACAATTCAAAAACAAAATCACTGAGTTGGAAAAAGGATTACCCCCTTGTGTCAGTATTTTGTTGAGCCACATTTTGCTTTAATTACAGCCTTTAGTCTGTTGGGGTAAGTCTCTACTAACTTTGCACATCTAGACTGTGCAATATTTGCCCACTCTTCTTTGCAGAATTGCTCCAGTTCCGTTACATTTGATGGTGACCGTTTGTGGCCTGCAGTCTTCAAGTCATGCCACAGATATTCAATGGGGTTTAAGTCTGGGCTCTGAGTGGGCCATGCAAGGACATTCACCTTTTTCTCCAACCACTATGTGGTCATTTTAGCTGTGTGCTTTGGGTCATTGTCATGTTGGAAGGTAAACCTTCTTCCCATTGAAAACTTCCTGGCAGAGGGCAGCAGATTTTCCTCAGGAATTTGACGGTATTTTGCCCCCTTCTATCCTGACAAGTGTCCCATTGCCTGCTGCAGAGAAACAACCCCATAACAGGATATTACCACCTCCATGCTTTACTGTAGCTATGGTGTTATTTGGATTGTGAACTGTATTGGATTTCCTATAGACATATTGTTTGATGTTGAGGCCAAATAATGAAATTTTAGTCTCATCTGACCATAACACCTTTTTCTATATGGCCTCAGAATCTTCTGGGTGTGTTATGGCAAAGCTCAGTCGTGACTGTACATGGCCTGTCTTGAGGAGTGGCTTTTTTCTTGCAACCTTCCCATACAAGCCACATTTGTGATATTTTTGTCACATGCACACAATGACCACTCTTTGTCATACATTCCTGCAACTGCTTCAGAGTTGCTGTGGGCCTCTTGGTAGCCTCTCTGACCAGTTTCCTCTTGGCTCATTTTCAGTTTGGAGTGACGTCCTGATCCAGAGAGGGTCTGTGCTGTACCAAATACCTTCCACTTCTTAATAATAGACTTCATTGTGCTTCTATGCATTAATAAAGCCTTTGGTATTTTCTTGTAGCCATCTCCTGACTTGTGCCTGTCCACAACTTTATCCCGGAGATCTTTTGACAGTGCCTTGCCACCCATAGTCGATTGTTTGCTTCAGTTGCACTACCAGGGACTGAGATGCTCCAGGAAAGCTCTTTTCATGCTGAGCTAATCAATATGCCCACAGCTGGTCACAGTTGAAGGTCAAATGGCTTGTGTGTGCCATTGAGAAGGTGATTAGCTACACCTGATTGAGTTTACAAGTAATTTTAGGAGGGGTGATCCTTTTTCCAACTCAGTGATTCTGTTTTTGAATTGTCTTTATTTTTGTCTGACATGTTGGTGAAATATCTTTCACATGGATTTTATAAGTTGCACTGAGTAATTACAACTGGATAAACAAACACATTGGCCTCTATCTATCAAGCTCCGAATGGAGCTTGTGGGCCCCTGTTTCTGGCGAGTCTTCAGACTCGCCAGAAACAGCAGTTATAAAGCAGCGGTCACAAAGACCGCTGCTCCATAACCCTATCTGCCTGCTCTGAGCAGGTGGACAGACATTGCCGGAAATCAACCCGATCGAGTACGATCAGGTTGATTAATACCACCTTCTGGCCGCCGATTGGCCGCGAGTCTGCAGGGGGCGGCGTTGCACCAGCAGCTCTTGTGAGCTGCTGGTGCAATGCTGAATATGGAGAGCGTATTGCTCTCCGCATTTAGCGAGGTCTGGCGGACCTGATATATATATATACTGTATATGTGTGTGTGTGTGTATATATATATATATATATATTTATATATATATGTGTGTGTGTCTATATATAGAGTACTCTGACTCTGACTACATTGGTTACTTCCTTTCCCTCTTCCCTTCTCTACCTCATCTGCCATGTCTCCCTCTATCTCTCCCTCCCCTACTGCTAGTTACTTTGTTAAAAAAAAGTCACCCTGGCCAAAAAAAAAATAATTCTAAAAAAGGCCTAAAACCTAAGTGCCTAGGGCAGCACAAAAACTTAATACACCACTGGAATACATAGAATATATTCTGCTATGTGGAATGTGAAATATTCATATTTCATTTCGGGTTAGCGCACTTAAATGTGATTGGGCATGCACGTTATTTAGAGGGTTATGTTTTTTTTCAACTTTTCGCACTCCATTGAAGTCTATGGGGAATACGTTAAAGTGGTCGCGATATTAGAAGTTCTGCTTTTTGCGCTCTTCAGGCTAGCGCTTGTGCCAAAAAACATTTTACTTATTCTAGCAAAGTTAACGCAGAAGCAGAAGCAATAAATATCGCTCCACTCATAATCTAGCCCTTAATTAGAGGGGATTCAAACCCCTCATTAAAATAGGGTTTTCCCTTCTTTTGAATAAGGTGTCACAGACCCATTCTAACTTCCAAGTCTTCAGTAGTGATGTCGCGAACAGTTCGCCGGAGAACAGTTCCCGGCGATCTTAGCTTGTTCGCGTTCGCTGCGGCGGGCGAACATATTCGATGTTCGACCCGCCCCCTATTCGTCATCATTGAGTAAACTTTGACCCTGTATCTCACAGTCTGCAGGCACATTACAGCAGCCACTCCCTCCCAGACCCTCTCAGCTCCTGGGCAGCAGCCATTTTAGATTCATTCTGATCCTGCATTCTTAGTGAGAGGAGGGATAGTGCTGCTGCTGATGATTTTATAGGGAAATTGATAGCTAGGCTAGTGTATTCAGTGTCTTCTACAGTCCTGAAGACTCATCTGATCTCTGCTGTAAGGAAAGCAACCCAAAAAGCCCTTTCAGGGCTCCATCAGTCTTTTTTTTTTTTTCTTTGTAATCTAATAGCAGTTGCCTGCCTGGCACTGCCAGCCTGTGTGTCAGGCTCACAGCATATACTGTGCCTACTTGCTCAGTGCCACCAGTCATATCTGGTGTAACATTAGTGTAAATTAAAAAAAAACAAAAAACTTTTACATCAGTCTGCTAGTGTAATCTAATTGCAGTTGCCTGCCTGCCAGCGTGTGTGCCAGGACCATTTGCCAACTAGTGCCACCAATCATATTTGTTATAACAGTAGTTTAAAAATTTAAAAAAAAACTTTTTTGACTGTGAGACATCAGTCTGCTAGTGTAATCTAATTGCAGTAGCCTGCCTGCCAGCGTGTGTGCCAGGCCCACTTTCCAAGTTAGTGGCACTACTCATTTTTGTTGTAACAGTAGTGTAAATATTTAAAAAAAAAACTTTTTTGACTGTGAAACATCAGTCTGTTAGTGTAATCTAATTGCAGTTTCCTGCCTGCCAGCATGTGTGCCAGGCCCAGTTGCCAACTAGTGCCACCATCATATTTGTTATAACAGTAGTGTAAATATTTAAAATAAAAACTTTTTTGACTGTGAAACATCAGTCTGCTAGTGTAATCTAATTGCAGTAGCCGCCTGCCAGCATGTGTGCCAGGCCCACTTGCCAACTAGTGCCACCAATCATATTTGTTATAACAGTAGTTTAAATATTTTTAAAAAAAACTTTTTTGACTGTGAGACATCAGTCTGTTAGTGTAATCTAAATGCAGTTGCCTGCCTGCCTGCCAGCGTGTGTGCCAGGCCCACTTGCCAACTAGTGCCACCAATCATATTTGTTATAACAGTAGTGTAAATATTTAAAATAAAAACTTTTTTGACTGTGAAACATCAGTCTGCTAGTGTAATCTAATTGCAGTAGCCCGCCTGCCAGCGTGTGTGCAAGGCCCACTTGCCAACTAGTGCCACCACTCATATCTGTTATAACAGTAGTGTAAATAATAAAAAAAAAAACTTTTTTGACTGTGAAACATCAGTCTCCTAGTGTAATCTAATTGCAGTAGCCCGCCTGCCAGCGTGTGTGCAAGGCCCACTTGCCAACTAGTGCCACCACTCATATCTGTTATAACAGTAGTGTAAATAATTAAAAAAAAAACTTTTTTGACTGTGAAACATCAGTCTGCTAGTGTAATCTAATTGCAGTAGCCCGCCTGCCAGCGTGTGTGCCAGGCACACTTGCCAGCTAGTGCCACCAATCATATTTGTTATAACAGTAGTTTAAATATTTAAAAAAAAAACTTTTTTGACTGTGACACATCAGTCTGCTAGTGTAATCTTATTGCATTTGCCTGCCTGGCAATGTGTGTGCCAGACCCACTTACCAAGTTAGTGGCACCACTCATATTTGTTGTAACAGTAGAGTAATATTTTAAAAAAAAAACTTTTTTGACTGTGAGACATCAGTCTGCTAGTGTAATCTAATTGCAGTAGCCTGCCTGCCAGCGTGTGTGCCAGGCCCACTTTCCAAGTTAGTGGCACTACTCATTTTTGTTGTACCAGTAGTGTAAATATTTAAAAAAAAAACTTTTTTGACTGTGAAACATCAGTCTGTTAGTGTAATCTAATTGCAGTTTCCTGCCTGCCAGCATGTGTGCCAGGCCCAGTTGCCAACTAGTGCCACCATCATATTTGTTATAACAGTAGTGTAAATATTTAAAATAAAAACTTTTTTGACTGTGAAACATCAGTCTGCTAGTGTAATCTAATTGCAGAAGCCCGCCTGCCAGCATGTGTGCCAGGCCCACTTGCCAACTAGTGCCACCAATCATATTTGTTATAACAGTAGTTTAAATATTTTAAAAAAAACTTTTTGGACTGTGAGACATCAGTCTGTTAGTGTAACCTAATTGCAGTTGACTGCCTGCCAGCGTGTGTGCAAGGCCCACTTGCCAACTAGTGCCACCATCATATTTGTTATAACAGTAGTGTAAATATTTAAAATAAAAAACTTTTTTGACTGTGAAACATCAGTCTGCTAGTGTAATCTAATTGCAGTAGCCTGCCTGCCAGCGTGTGTGCCAGGCCCACTTTCCAAGTTAGTGGCACTACTCATTTTTGTTGTACCAGTAGTGTAAATATTTTTAAAAAAAACTTTTTTGACTGAGAAACATCAGTCTGTTAGTGTAATCTAATTGCAGTTTCCTGCCTGCCAGCATGTGTGCCAGGCCCAGTTGCCAACTAGTGCCACCATCATATTTGTTATAACAGTAGTGTAAATATTTAAAATAAAAACTTTTTTGACTGTGAAACATCAGTCTGCTAGTGTAATCTAATTGCAGAAGCCCGCCTGCCAGCATGTGTGCCAGGCCCACTTGCCAACTAGTGCCACCAATCATATTTGTTATAACAGTAGTTTAAATATTTAAAAAAAAACTTTTTGGACTGTGAGACATCAGTCTGTTAGTGTAACCTAATTGCAGATGACTGCCTGCCAGCGTGTGTGAAAGGCCCACTTGCCAACTAGTGCCACCATCATATTTGTTATAACAGTAGTGTAAATATTTAAAATAAAAAACTTTTTTGACTGTGAAACATCAGTCTGCTAGTGTAATCTAATTGCAGTAGCCCGCCTGCCAGCATGTGTGCCAGGCCCACTTGCCAACTAGTGCCACCAATCATATTTGTTATAACAGTAGTTTAAATATTTAAAAAAAAAACTTTTTTGACTGTGAGACATCAGTCTGTTAGTGTAATCTAAATGCAGTTGCCTGCCTGCCAGCGTGTGTGCCAGGCCCACTTGCCAACTAGTGCCACCATCATATTTGTTATAACAGTAGTGTAAATATTTAAAATAAAAACTTTTTTGACTGTGAAAAATCAGTCTGCTAGTGTAATCTAATTGCAGTAGCCCGCATGCCAGCATGTGTACCAGGCCCACTTGCCAACTAGTGCCACCAATCATATTTGTTATAACAGTAGTTTAAATATTTAAAAAAAAACTTTTTTGACTGTGAGACATCAGTCTGTTAGTGTAATCTAAATGCAGTTGCCTGCCTGCCAGCGTGTGTGACAGGCCCACTTGCCAACTAGTGCCACCAATCATATTTGTTATAACAGTAGTGTAAATATTTAAAATAAAAACTTTTTTGACTGTGAAACATCAGTCTGCTAGTGTAATCTAATTGCAGTAGCCCGCCTGCCAGCGTGTGTGCAAGGCCCACTTGCCAACTTGTGCCACCACTCATATCTGTTAAAACAGTAGTGTAAATAATTAAAAAAAAACTTTTTTGACTGTGAGACATCAGTCTGTTAGTGTAATCTAATTGCAGTTGCCTGCCTGCCAGCGTGTGTGCCAGGCCCACTTGCCAACTAGTGCCACCATCATATTTGTTATAACAGTAGTGTAAATATTTAAAATAAAAACTTTTTTGACTGTGAAACATCAGTCTGCTAGTGTAGTCTAATTGCAGTAGTCCGCCTGCCAGCGTGTGTGCTAGGCACACTTGCCAACTAGTGCCACCAATCATATTTGTTATAACAGTAGTTTAAATATTAAAAAAAAAAACTTTTTTGACTGTGAGACATCAGTCTGTTAGTGTAACCTAATTGCAGTTGACTGCCTGCCAGCGTGTGTGCAAGGCCCACTTGCCAACTAGTGCCACCATCATATTTGTTATAACAGTAGTGTAAATATTTAAAATAAAAAACTTTTTTGACTGTGAAACATCAGTCTGTTAGTGTAATCTAATTGCAGTAGCCCGCCTGCCAGCATGTGTGCCAGGCCCACTTGCCAACTAGTGCCACCAATCATATTTGTTATAACAGTAGTTTAAATATTTTAAAAAAAACTTTTTTGACTGTGAAACATCAGTCTGTTAGTGTAATCTAATTGCAGTTGCCTGCCTGCCAGCGTGTGTGCCAGGCCCACTTGCCAACTAGTGCCACCATCATATTTGTTATAACAGTAGTGTAAATATTTAAAATAAAAACTTTTTTGACTGTGAAAAATCAGTCTGCTAGTGTAATCTAATTGCAGTAGCCCGCATGCCAGCATGTGTGCCAGGCCCACTTGCGAACTAGTGCCACCAATCATATTTGTTATAACAGTAGTTTAAATATTTAAAAAAAAACTTTTTTGACTGTGAGACATCAGTCTGCTAGTGTAATCTAATTGCAGTAGCCCGCCTGCCAGCGTGTGTGCAAGGCCCACTTGCGAACTTGTGCCACCACTCATATCTGTTATAGCAGTAGTGTAAATAATTAAAAAAAAACTTTTTTGACTGTGAAACATCAGTCTGCTAGTGTAATCTAATTGCAGTAGCCCGCCTGCCAGCGTGTGTGCAAGGCCCACTTGCGAACTTGTGCCACCACTCATATCTGTTATAGCAGTAGTGTAAATAATTAAAAAAAAACTTTTTTGACTGTGAAACATCAGTCTGCTAGTGTAATCTAATTGCAGTAGTCCGCCTGCCAGCGTGTGTGCCAGGCACACTTGCCAACTAGTGCCACCAATCATATTTGTTATAACAGTAGTTTAAATATTTAAAAAAAAAGCTTTTTTGACTGTGAGACATCAGTCTGTTAGTGTAATCTAATTGCAGTTGCCTGCCTGCCAGCGTGTGTGCCAGGCCCACTTGCCAACTAGTGCCACCATCATATTTGTTATAACAGTAGTGTTAATATTTAAAATAAAAACTTTTTTGACTGTGAAACATCAGTCTGCTAGTGTAATCTAATTGCAGTAGCCCGCCTGCCAGCATGTGTGCCAGGCCCACTTGCCAACTAGTGCCACCAATCATATTTGTTATAACAGTAGTTTAAATATTTAAAAAAAAAACTTTTTTGACTGTGAGACATCAGTCTGTTAGTGTAATCTAATTGCAGTTGCCTGCCTGCCAGCGTGTGTGCCAGGCCCACTTGCCAACTAGTGCCACCAATCATATTTGTTATAACAGTAGTGTAAATATTTAAAATAAAAACTTTTTTGACTGTGAGACATCAGTCTGCTAGTGTAATCTAATTGCAGTAGCCCGCCTGCCAGCGTGTGTGCAAGGCCCACTTGCCAACTAGTGCCACCACTCATATCTGTTATAACAGTAGTGTAAATAATTTAAAAAAAAAACTTTTTTGACTGTGAAACATCCGTCTGCTAGTGTAATCTAATTGCAGTAGTCCGCCTGCCAGCGTGTGTGCCAGGCACACTTGCCAACTAGTGCCACCAATCATATTTGTTATAACAGTAGTTTAAATATTTAAAAAAAAACTTTTTTGACTGTGAGACATCAGTCTGTTAGTGTAATCTAATTGCAGTTGCCTGCCTGCCAGCGTGTGTGCCAGGCCCACTTGCCAACTAGTGCCACCATCATATTTGTTATAACAGTAGTGTAAATATTTAAAATAAAAACTTTTTTGACTGTGAAACATCAGTCTGCTAGTGTAATCTAATTGCAGTAGCCCGCATGCCAGCATGTGTGCCAGGCCCACTTGCCAACTAGTGCTACCAATCATATTTGTTATAACAGTAGTTTAAATATTTTAAAAAAAAACTTTTTTGACTGTGAGACATCAGTCTTTTAGTGTTATCTAAAAGCAGTTGCCTGCCTGCCAGCGTGTGTGCCAGGCCCACTTGCCAACTAGTGCCACCAATCATATTTGTTATAACAGTAGTTTAAAAATTTAAAAAAAAACTTTTTTGACTGTGAGACATCAGTCTGCTAATGTAATCTAATTGCAGTAGCCTGCCTGCCAGCGTGTGTGCCAGGCCCACTTTCCAAGTTAGTGGCACTACTCATTTTTGTTGTAACAGTAGTGTAAATATTTAAAAAAAAAACTTTTTTGACTGTGAAACATCAGTCTGTTAGTTTAATCTAATTGCAGTTTCCTGCCTGCCAGCATGTGTGCCAGGCCCAGTTGCCAACTAGTGCCACCATCATATTTGTTATAACAGTAGTGTAAATATTTAAAATAAAAACTTTTTTGACTGTGAAACATCAGTCTGCTAGTGTAATCTAATTGCAGTAGCCGCCTGCCAGCATGTGTGCCAGGCCCACTTGCCAACTAGTGCCACCAATCATATTTGTTATAACAGTAGTTTAAATATTTTTTTAAAAAAACTTTTTTGACTGTGAGACATCAGTCTGTTAGTGTAATATAAATGCAGTTGCCTGCCTGCCTGCCAGCGTGTGTGCCAGGCCCACTTGCCAACTAGTGCCACCAATCATATTTGTTATAACAGTAGTGTAAATATTTAAAATAAAAACTTTTTTGACTGTGAAACATCAGTCTGCTAGTGTAATCTAATTGCAGTAGCCCGCCTGCCAGCGTGTGTGCAAGGCCCACTTGCCAACTAGTGCCACCACTCATATCTGTTATAACAGTAGTGTAAATAATTAAAAAAAAAACTTTTTTGACTGTGAGACATCAGTCTGCTAGTGTAATCTAATTGCAGTAGCCTGCCTGGCAATGTGTGTGCCAGACCCACTTACCAAGTTAGTGGCACCACTCATATTTGTTGTAACAGTAGAGTAAATATTTTAAAAAAAAAACTTTTTTGACTGTGAGACATCAGTCTGCTAGTGTAATCTAATTGCAGTAGCCTGCCTGCCAGCGTGTGTGCCAGGCCCACTTTCCAAGTTAGTGGCACTACTCATTTTTGTTGTACCAGTAGTGTAAATATTTAAAAAAAAAAACTTTTTTGACTGTGAAACATCAGTCTGTTAGTGTAATCTAATTGCAGTTTCCTGCCTGCCAGCATGTGTGCCAGGCCCAGTTGCCAACTAGTGCCACCATCATATTTGTTATAACAGTAGTGTAAATATTTAAAATAAAAACTTTTTTGACTGTGAAACATCAGTCTGCTAGTGTAATCTAATTGCAGAAGCCCGCCTAACAGCATGTGTGCCAGGCCCACTTGCCAACTAGTGCCACCAATCATATTTGTTATAACAGTAGTTTAAATATTTTAAAAAAAACTTTTTTGACTGTGAGACATCAGTCTGTTAGTGTAACCTAATTGCAGTTGACTGCCTGCCAGCATGTGTGCCAGGCCCAGTTGCCAACTAGTGCCACCATCATATTTGTTATAACAGTAGTGTAAATATTTAAAATAAAAACTTTTTTGACTGTGAAACATCAGTCTGCTAGTGTAATCTAATTGCAGTAGCCGCCTGCCAGCATGTGTGCCAGGCCCACTTGCCAACTAGTGCCACCAATCATATTTGTTATAACAGTAGTTTAAATATTTTTAAAAAAAACTTTTTTGACTGTGAGACATCAGTCTGTTAGTGTAATCTAAATGCAGTTGCCTGCCTGCCTGCCAGCGTGTGTGCCAGGCCCACTTGCCAACTAGTGCCACCAATCATATTTGTTATAACAGTAGTGTAAATATTTAAAATAAAAACTTTTTTGACTGTGAAACATCAGTCTGCTAGTGTAATCTAATTGCAGTAGCCCGCCTGCCAGCGTGTGTGCAAGGCCCACTTGCCAACTAGTGCCACCACTCATATCTGTTATAACAGTAGTGTAAATAATTAAAAAAAAAACTTTTTTGACTGTGAAACATCAGTCTGCTAGTGTAATCTAATTGCAGTAGCCCGCCTGCCAGCGCGTGTGCCAGGCACACTTGCCAGCTAGTGCCACCAATCATATTTGTTATAACAGTAGTTTAAATATTTTAAAAAAAAACTTTTTTGACTGTGACACATCAGTCTGCTAGTGTAATCTTATTGCATTTGCCTGCCTGCCAGCGTGTGTGCCAGGCCCACTTTCCAAGTTAGTGGCACTACTCATTTTTGTTGTACCAGTAGTGTAAATATTTAAAAAAAAAACTTTTTTGACTGTGAGACATCAGTCTGTTAGTGTAACCTAATTGCAGTTGACTGCCTGCCAGCATGTGTGCCAGGCCCAGTTGCCAACTAGTGCCACCATCATATTTGTTATAACAGTAGTGTAAATATTTAAAATAAAAACTTTTTTGACTGTGAAACATCAGTCTGCTAGTGTAATCTAATTGCAGTAGCCGCCTGCCAGCATGTGTGCCAGGCCCACTTGCCAACTAGTGCCACCAATCATATTTGTTATAACAGTAGTTTAAATATTTTTAAAAAAAACTTTTTTGACTGTGAGACATCAGTCTGTTAGTGTAATCTAAATGCAGTTGCCTGCCTGCCTGCCAGCGTGTGTGCCAGGCCCACTTGCCAACTAGTGCCACCAATCATATTTGTTATAACAGTAGTGTAAATATTTAAAATAAAAACTTTTTTGACTGTGAAACATCAGTCTGCTAGTGTAATCTAATTGCAGTAGCCCGCCTGCCAGCGTGTGTGCAAGGCCCACTTGCCAACTAGTGCCACCACTCATATCTGTTATAACAGTAGTGTAAATAATTAAAAAAAAAAACTTTTTTGACTGTGAAACATCAGTCTGCTAGTGTAATCTAATTGCAGTAGCCCGCCTGCCAGCGCGTGTGCCAGGCACACTTGCCAGCTAGTGCCACCAATCATATTTGTTATAACAGTAGTTTAAATATTTAAAAAAAAAACTTTTTTGACTGTGACACATCAGTCTGCTAGTGTAATCTTATTGCATTTGCCTGCCTGGCAATGTGTGTGCCAGACCCACTTACCAAGTTAGTGGCACCACTCATATTTGTTGTAACAGTAGAGTAAATATTTAAAAAAAAAAAGTTTTTTGACTGTGAGACATCAGTCTGCTAGTGTAATCTAATTGCAGTAGCCTGCCTGCCAGCGTGTGTGCCAGGCCCACTTTCCAAGTTAGTGGCACTACTCATTTTTGTTGTACCAGTAGTGTAAATATTTTTTAAAAAAAAACTTTTTTGACTGTGAAACATCAGTCTGTTAGTGTAATCTAATTGCAGTTTCCTGCCTGCCAGCATGTGTGCCAGGCCCAGTTGCCAACTAGTGCCACCATCATATTTGCTATAACAGTAGTGTAAATATTTAAAATAAAAACTTTTTTGACTGTGAAACATCAGTCTGCTAGTGTAATCTAATTGCAGAAGCCCGCCTGCCAGCATGTGTGCCAGGCCCACTTGCCAACTAGTGCCACCAATCATATTTGTTATAACAGTAGTTTAAATATTTAAAAAAAAACTTTTTGGACTGTGAGACATCAGTCTGTTAGTGTAACCTAATTGCAGTTGACTGCCTGCCAGCGTGTGTGCAAGGCCCACTTGCCAACTAGTGCCACCATCATATTTGTTATAACAGTAGTGTAAATATTTAAAATAAAAAACTTTTTTGACTGTGAAACATCAGTCTGCTAGTGTAATCTAATTGCAGTAGCCTGCCTGCCAGCGTGTGTGCCAGGCCCACTTTCCAAGTTAGTGGCACTACTCATTTTTGTTGTACCAGTAGTGTAAATATTTTAAAAAAAACTTTTTTGACTGAGAAACATCAGTCTGTTAGTGTAATCTAATTGCAGTTTCCTGCCTGCCAGCATGTGTGCCAGGCCCACTTGCCAACTAGTGCCACCATCATATTTGTTATAACAGTAGTGTAAATATTTAAAATAAAAACTTTTTTGACTGTGAAACATCAGTCTGCTAGTGTAATCTAATTGCAGTAGCCCGCATGCCAGCATGTGTGCCAGGCCCACTTGCCAACTAGTGCTACCAATCATATTTGTTATAACAGTAGTTTAAATATTTAAAAAAAAAACTTTTTTGACTGTGAGACATCAGTCTTTTAGTGTTATCTAAATGCAGTTGCCTGCCTGCCAGCGTGTGTGCCAGGCCCACTTGCCAACTAGTGCCACCAATCATATTTGTTATAACAGTAGTGTAAATATTTAAAATAAAAACTTTTTTGACTGTGAAACATCAGTCTGCTAGTGTAATTTAATTGCAGTTGCCTGCCTGCCAGCGTGTGTGCCAGGCCCACTTGCCAACTAGTGCCACCATCATATTTGTTATAACAGTAGTGTAAATAATTAAAAAAAAACTTTTTTGACTGTGAAACATCAGTCTGCTAGTGTAATCTAATTGCAGTAGTCCGCCTGCCAGCGTGTGTGCCAGGCACACTTGCCAACTAGTGCCACCAATCATATTTGTTATAACAGTAGTTTAAATATTTAAAAAAAAAGCTTTTTTGACTGTGAGACATCAGTCTGTTAGTGTAATCTAATTGCAGTTGCCTGCCTGCCAGCTTGTGTGCCAGGCCCACTTGCCAACTAGTGCCACCATCATATTTGTTATAACAGTAGTGTAAATATTTAAAATAAAAACTTTTTTGACTGTGAGACATCAGTCTGCTAGTGTAATCTAATTGCAGTAGCCCGCCTGCCAGCGTGTGTGCAAGGCCCACTTGCCAACTAGTGCTACCAATCATATTTGTTATAACAGTAGTTTAAATATTTAAAAAAAAAACTTTTTTGACTGTGAGACATCAGTCTTTTAGTGTAATCTAATTGCAGTTGCCTGCCTGCCAGCGTGTGTGCCAGGCCCACTTGCCAACTAGTGCCACCAATCATATTTGTTATAACAGTAGTGTAAATATTTAAAATAAAAACTTTTTTGACTGTGAGACATCAGTCTGCTAGTGTAATCTAATTGCAGTAGCCCGCCTGCCAGCGTGTGTGCAAGGCCCACTTGCCAACTAGTGCCACCACTCATATCTGTTATAACAGTAGTGTAAATAATTTAAAAAAAAAACTTTTTTGACTGTGAAACATCCGTCTGCTAGTGTAATCTAATTGCAGTAGTCCGCCTGCCAGCGTGTGTGCCAGGCCCACTTGCCAACTAGTGCCACCAATCATATTTGTTATAACAGTAGTTTAAATATTTAAAAAAAAACTTTTTTGACTGTGAGACATCAGTCTGTTAGTGTAATCTAAATGCAGTTGCCTGCCTGCCAGCGTGTGTGCCAGGCCCACTTGCCAACTAGTGCCACCATCATATTTGTTATAACAGTAGTGTAAACATTTAAAATAAAACCTTTTTTGACTGTGAAACATCAGTCTGCTGTTGTAATCTAATTGCAGTAGCCCGCATGCCAGCATGTGTGCCAGGCCCACTTGCCAACTAGTGCTACCAATCATATTTGTTATAACAGTAGTTTAAATATTTAAAAAAAAACACTTTTTTGACTGTGAGACATCAGTCTTTTAGTGTTATCTAAATGCAGTTGCCTGCCTGCCAGCGTGTGTGCCAGGCCCACTTGCCAACTAGTGCCACCAATCATATTTGTTATAACAGTAGTGTAAATATTTAAAATAAAAACTTTTTTGACTATGAAACATCAGTCTGCTAGTGTAATTTAATTGCAGTTGCCTGCCTGCCAGCGTGTGTGCCAGGCCCACTTGCCAACTAGTGCCACCATCATATTTGTTATAACAGTAGTGTAAATATTTAAAATAAAAACTTTTTTGAATGTGAAACATCAGTCTGCTAGTGTAATCTAAATGCAGTTGCCTGCCTGCCAGCGTGTGTGCCAGGCCCACTTGCCAACTAGTGCCACCTATCATATTTGTTATAACAGTAGTTTAAATATTTAAAAAAAACTTTTTTGACTGTGAGACATAAGTCTGTTAGTGTAATCTAAATGCAGTTGCCTGCCTGCCAGCGTGTGTGCCAGGCCCACTTGCCAACTAGTGCCACCAATCATATTTGTTATAACAGTAGTTTAAATATTTAAAAAAAACTTTTTTGACTGTGAGACATCAGTCTGCTAGTGTAATCTAATTGCAGTAGCCCGCCTGCCAGCGTGTATGCCAGGCCCACTTGCCAACTTGTGCCACCACTCATATCTGTTATAACAGTAGTGTAAATAATTTAAAAAAAACTTTTTTGACAGTGAAACATCAGTCTGCTAGTGTAATCTAATTGCAGTAGTCCGCCTGCCAGCGTGTGTGCCAGGCACACTTGCCAACTAGTGCCACCAATCATATTTGTTATAACAGTAGTTTAAATATTTAAAAAAAAAACTTTTTTGACTGTGAGACATCAGTCTGTTAGTGTAATCTAATTGCAGTTGCCTGCCTGCCTGCCAGCGTGTGTGCCAGGCCCACTTGCCAACTAGTGCCACCATCATATTTGTTATAACAGTAGTGTAAATATTTAAAATAAAAACTTTTTTGACTGTGAAACATCAGTCTGCTAGTGTAATCTAATTACAGTAGCCCGCCTGCCAGCGTGTGTGCAAGGCCCACTTGCCAACTAGTGCCACCACTCATATCTGTTATAACAGTAGTGTAAATAATTAAAAAAAAAAACTTTTTTGACTGTGAAACATCAGTCTGCTAGTGTAGTCTAATTGCAGTAGTCCGCCTGCCAGCGTGTGTACCAGGCACACTTGCCAACTAGTGCCACCAATCATATTTGTTATAACAGTAGTTTAAATATTTAAAAAAAAACTTTTTTGACTGTGAGACATCAGTCTGTTAGTGTAACCTAATTGCAGTTGACTGCCTGCCAGCGTGTGTGCCAGGCCCACTTGCCAACTAGTGCCACCATCATATTTGTTATAACAGTAGTGTAAATATTTAAAATAAAAAACTTTTTTGACTGTGAAACATCAGTCTGCTAGTGTAATCTAATTGCAGTTGCCTGCCTGCCAGCATGTGTGCAAGGCCCACTTGCCAACTAGTGCCACCATCATATTTGTTATAACAGTAGTGTAAATATTTAAAATAAAAACTTTTTTGACTGTGAAAAATCAGTCTGCTAGTGTAATCTAATTGCAGTAGCCAGCATGCCAGCATGTGTGCCAGGCCCACTTGCCAACTAGTGCCACCAATCATATTTGTTATAACAGTAGTTTAAATATTTAAAAAAAAACTTTTTTGACTGTGAGACATCAGTCTGTTAGTGTAATCTAAATGCAGTTGCCTGCCTGCCAGCGTGTGTGCCAGGCCCACTTGCCAACTAGTGCCACCAATCATATTTGTTATAACAGTAGTGTAAATATTTAAAATAAAAACTTTTTTGACTGTGAAACATCAGTCTGCTAGTGTAATCTAATTGCATTAGCCCGCCTGCCAGCGTGTGTGCAAGGCCCACTTACCAACTTGTGCCACCACTCATATCTGTTATAACAGTAGTGTAAATAATTAAAAAAAAAAACTTTTTTGACTGTGAAACATCAGTCTGCTAGTGTAATCTAATTGCAGTAGTCCGCCTGCCAGCGTGTGTGCCAGGCACACTTGCCAACTAGTGCCACCAATCATATTTGTTATAACAGTAGTTTAAATATTTAAAAAAAAACTTTTTTGACTATGAGACATCAGTCTGTTAGTGTAATCTAATTCCAGTTGCCTGCCTGCCAGCGTGTGTGCCAGGCCCACTTGCCAACTAGTGCCACCATCATATTTGTTATAACAGTAGTGTAAATATTTAAAATAAAAAACTTTTTTGACTGTGAAACATCAGTCTGCTAGTGTAATGTAATTGCAGTAGCCCGCATGCCAGCATGTGTGCCAGGCCCACTTGCCAACTAGTGCTACCAATCATATTTGTTAAAACAGTAGTTTAAATATTTTAAAAAAAAACTTTTTTGACTGTGAGACATCAGTCTTTTAGTGTTATTTAAATGCAGTTGCCTGCCTGCCTGCCAGCGTGTGTGCCAGGCCCACTTGCCAACTAGTGCCACCAATCATATTTGTTATAACAGTAGTGTAAATATTTAAAATAAAAACTTTTTTGACTATGAAACATCAGTCAGCTAGTGCAATCTAATTGCAGTTGCCTGCCTGCCAGCGTGTGTGCCAGGCCCACTTGCTAACTAGTGCCACCATCATATTTGTTATAACAGTAGTGTAAATATTTAAAATAAAAACTTTTTTGACTGTGAAACATCAGTCTGCTAGTGTAATCTAATTGCAGTAGCCCACCTGCCAGCGTGTGTGCAAGGCCCACTTGCCAACTAGTGCCACCACTCATATCTGTTATAACAGTAGTGTAAATAATTAAAAAAAAAACTTTTTTGACTGTGAAACATCAGTCTGCTAGTGTAATCTAATTGCAGTAGTCCGCCTGCCAGCGTGTGTGCCAGGCCCACTTGCCAACTAGTGCCATCATCATATTTGTTATAACAGTAGTGTAAATATTTAAAATAAAAACTTTTTTTACTGTGAAAAATCAGTCTGCTAGTGTAATCTAATTGCAGTAGCCCGCCTGCCAGCATGTGTGCCAGGCCCACTTGCCAACTAGTGCCACCAATCATATTTGTTATAACAGTAGTTTAAATATTTAAAAAAAAACTTTTTTGACTGTGAGACATCAGTCTGTTAGTGTAATCTAATTGCAGTTGCCTGCCTGCCAGCGTGTGTGCCAGGCCCACTTGCCAACTAGTGCCACCAATCATATTTGTTATAACAGTAGTGTAAATATTTAAAATAAAAACTTTTTTGACTGTGAAACATCAGTCTGCTAGTGTAATCTAATTGCAGTAGCCCGCCTGCCAGCGTGTGTGCAAGGCCCACTTGCCAACTAGTGCCACCACTCATATCTGTTATAACAGTAGTGTAAATAATTAAAAAAAAAACTTTTTTGACTGTGAAACATCAGTCTGCTAGTGTAATCTAATTGCAGTAGTCCGCCTGCCAGCGTGTGTGCCAGGCACACTTGCCAACTAGTGCCACCAATCATATTTGTTATAACAGTAGTTTAAATATTTAAAAAAAAAACTTTTTTGACTGTGAGACATCAGTCTGTTAGTGTAATCTAATTGCAGTTGCCTGCCTGCCAGCGTGTGTGCCAGGCCCACTTGCCAACTAGTGCCACCATCATATTTGTTATAACAGTAGTGTAAATATTTAAAATAAAAACTTTTTTGACTGTGAAACATCAGTCTTCTAGTGTAATCTAATTGCA
Organism: Bombina bombina; assembly: GCF_027579735.1. Lineage (NCBI taxonomy): Eukaryota > Metazoa > Chordata > Amphibia > Anura > Bombinatoridae > Bombina > Bombina bombina. Next base: position 18,701,988 of record NC_069501.1, on the reverse strand, counting down.
GTAGCCCGCATGCCAGCATGTGTGCCAGGCCCACTTGCCAACTAGTCCCACCAATTATATTTGTTATAACAGTAGTTTAAATATTTAAAAAAAAAACTTTTTTGACTGTGAGACATCAGTCTGTTAGTGTAATCTAAATGCAGTTGCCTGCCTGCCAGCGTGTGTGCCAGGCCCACTTGCCAACTAGTGCCACCAATCATATTTGTTATAACAGTAGTGTAAATATTTAAAATAAAAACTTTTTTGACTGTGAAACATCAGTCTGCTAGTTTAATTTAATTGCAGTTGCCTGCCTGCCAGCGTGTGTGCCAGGCCCACTTGCCAACTAGTGCCACCATCATATTTGTTCTAACAGTAGTGTAAATATTTAAAATAAAAACTTTTTTGAATGTGAAACATCAGTCTGCTAGTGTAATCTAATTGCAGTAGCCCGCCTGCCAGCATGTGTGCCAGGCCCACTTGCCAACTAGTGCCACCAATCATATTTGTTATAACAGTAGTTTAAATATTTAAAAAAAAACTTTTTTGACTGTGAAACATCAGTCTGCTAGTGTAATCTAATTGCAGTAGCCTGCCTGCCAGCGTGTGTGCCAGGCCCACTTGCCAACTAGTGCCACCAATCATATTTGTTATAACAGTAGTGTAAATATTTAAAATAAAAACTTTTTTGACTGTGAAACATCAGTCTGTTAGTGTAATCTAAATGCAGTTGCCTGCCTGCCAGCGTGTGTGCCAGGCCCACTTGCCAACTAGTGCCACCAATCATATTTGTTATAACAGTAGTGTAAATATTTAAAATAAAAACTTTTTTGACTGTGAAACATCAGTCTGCTAGTGTAATTTAATTGCAGTTGCCTGCCTGCCAGCGTGTGTGCCAGGCCCACTTACCAACTAGTGCCACCATCATATTTGTCTTATATTATATTTGTTATCTAACTATCAATCGTATCTATCAAATATATATTGCATCTATTGATCTATGTAATTCGTATCTATCACATGTATATTGCTTCTTTTGATCTATGTAATTCGTATCTATCAAATGTATATTGTATTTTTGATCTATGTAATTCGTATCTATCAAATGTATATTGCATCTTTTGATCTATGTAATTCGTATCTATCAAATGTATATTGCATCTATTGATCTATGTTATTCGTGTCTATCAAATGAATATAGCATCTATTGATCTATGTAATTTGTATCTATCATATGTATATTGCATCTATTGATCTATGTAATTCGTATCTATCAAATGTATATTGCATCTATCAATCTATGCAATTTGTATCTATCAAATGTATATTGCATCTTTTGATCTATGTAATTCGTATCTTTCAAATGCATATTGCATCTATTGATCTATGTAATTCGTATCTATCAAATGTATATTGCATCTATTGATCTATGTAATTCGTATCTATCAAATGTAAATTGCATCTATTGATCTATGTAATTCGTATCTATCATATGTATATTGCATCTATTGATCTATGTAATTTGTATCTATCAAATGTATATTGCATCTATTGATCTATGTAATCTATGTATCTATCTATCAAATCTATCTATCTCGTGGCCGGACTGTTTAGTGACAGCCACTTGTGTTTCGGCCAAAATTTAATTAGGAGGACAGACCAAGCATCTTCTTCCATCTCCCTGTTCCGAAAATCAAGGCCATATAGACCTCCCCCGATAGGGGGAGTAACAGGTATTAAACTGCTAAGAATAGTACTACTTAACACACCACGGGTCCCAGGCCGAATGTCTTATTGTTATACTCTGTAAGGGCAATTATATATCTATCAAATCTATCTATTTATCTATCGAATCTATCTAACTATCATTCGTATCTATCACATGTATATTGCATCTTTTGATCTATGTAATTCGTATCTATCAAATGTATATTGCATCTATTGATCTATGTAATTCGTATCTATCAAATGTATATTGCATCTTTTGATCTATGTAATTTGTATCTATCAAATGTATATTGCATATATTGATCTATATAATTCGTATCTATCAAATGAATATAGCATCTATTGATCTATATAATTCGTATCTATCAAATGTATATTGCATCTATCGATCTATGTAATTCGTATCTATCAAATGTATATTGCATCTTTTGATCTATGTAATTCGTATCTATCAAATGTATATTGCATCTATTAATCTATGTAATTCGTATCTATCAAATGTATATTGCATCTTTTGATCTATGTAATTCGTATCTATCAAATGTATATTGTATCTATTGATCTATGTAATTCGTATCTATCAAATGTATATTGCATCTATTGATCTATGTAATTCGTATCTATAATATGTATATTGCATCTATTGATCTATGTAATCTATGTATCTATCTATCAAATCTATCTATCTCGTGGCCGGACTGTTTGTGACAGCCACTTGTGTTTCGGCCAAATTGATCTATGTAATTTGTATCTATAATAAGTATATTGCATCTATTGATCTATGTAATCTATGTATCTATCTATCAAATCTATCTATCTCGTGGTTGTGCAAATGGACTGTTTGCGGTTGTTTGCGGTGCGTTACACGGGGAGTTTGGTCTGTCACTGTGAAGCGGGCCTAACCCTTACACTACCTAATTGATACAACCTGATTGATACTACCTGATTGAAGTCAATGGCGGTTCGCCGGTTCGCGAACAGTTACGGAAGTTCGAGTCCGCCATTCGCAAACCGAAATTTTTAGGTTCGCGACATCACTAGTCTTCAGCATAAGAACTTGTCACAAGGCAGGTAGTTTGATAAAGAGCAGGAGACTGTTTTTATAGCCTTCATCACCCTCCATAATTTACAGAGGAGCAAGTAGGAGGCTATCTACATTTCACTGAGGAGTTCCATACCCCTAGCACTAGTTGTGATTACTATACATGTACATACCCCTAGCACTAGTAGGTGATTACTATACATGTACATACCCCTAGCACTAGTAGGTGATTACTATACATGTACATACCACTAGCACTAGTTGTGATTACTATACATGTACATACCACTAGCACTAGTTGTGATTACTATACATGTACATACCCCTAGCACTAGTAGGAGATTACTATACATGTACATAGCCCTAGCACTAGTTGTGATTACTATACATGTACATAGCCCTAGCACTAGTTGTGATTACCTTTACATGTACATACCACTAGCACTAGTAGTGATTACTATACATGTACATACCCCTAGCAGTAGTAGGTGATTACTATACATGTACATACCCCTAGCACTAGTAGGTGATTACCATAGCACTAGTTGTGATTACTATACATGTACTTACCCCTAGCACTAGTTGTGATTACTATACATGTACATACCCCTAGCACTAGTTGTGATTACTATACATGTACATACCCCTAGCACTAGTTGCGATTACTATACATGTACATACCACTAGCACTAGTTGTGATTACTATACATGTACATACCCCTAGCACTAGTTGTGATTACTATACATGTACATAGCCCTAGCACTAGTTGTGATTACTATACATGTACATACCACTAGCACTAGTAGTGATTACTATATATGTACATACCCATAGCACTAGTTGTGATTAGTGATGTTGCGAACCTAAAAATTTCCGTTCGCGAACAGCGGACTCGAACTTCCGTAACTGTTCGCGAACCGGCGAACCGGGCGAACCGCCATTGACTTCAATAGGCAGGCGAACTTTAAAACCCACAGGGACTCTTTCTGGCCACAATAATGATATAAAAGTTGTTTCAAGGGGACTAACGCCTGGACTGTGGCATGCCGGAGGGGGATCCATGGCAAAACTCCCACGGAAAATTACATAGTTGATGCAGAGTCTGGTTTTAAGCTATAAAGGGCATAAATCACCTAACATTCCTAAATTGTTTGGAATAACGTGCTTTAAAACATCAGGTATGATGTTGTATCGATCAGGTAGTGTAAGGGTTAGGACCGTTTCAAAGTGACAGACCAAACTCCCCGTGTAACGCACCGCAAACAGTCCATTTGCACAACCACGAGATAGATAGATTTGATAGATAGATACATAGATTACATAGATCAATAGATGCAATATACATTTGATAGATACGATTTACATAGATCAATAGATGCAATATACATTTGATAGATACGAATTACATAGATCAAAAGATGCAATATACATTTGATAGATACGAATTACATAGATCAATAGATGCAATATATATTTGATAGATACGATTGATAGTTAGATAGATTCGATAGATAAATAGATAGATTTGATACATATATAATTTCCCTGACAGAGAATTACAATAAGACATGTGGCCTGGGACACATGGTAAGGTTACTTCCTTTTGCATTAGCAGGAAGTATATATCAGCCAATGAGCATTAGCAGGAATTGCATATCAGTCAATGAGCATTAGAAGAAAGTACACACCTGATCAGTATTAGTCCCAGTGTAAATGTAAACAGCTTTTCATGCAAAAAAGAGAAAAAAAAATGTTTAGACACTGATCTTTCAAATCCATAACAGCAGCGTTTGAGTGCAGAGTCCCTTTAATGCCATAGCAGAAGCTGTAAAGATAACACAGGTATAGTTTACTGGAGTTAGTGGGTTAAACTGTGACTAAATAGACTTAGTAACTATCTGATCACTGCATATGGTGTTAATTTACTCTCACCCAATAAATAACTGACACTGAAACAACCTGTTGAGTTATAAAGTTCCCAGTAGTGTTTATTAATATTTAATAATAACTGAAATAAACATGTAATTAATTCCCGCCATGTAACCATATAACATTTGTTTATGTTCTTCCTCATAAAATGCCCAACATATATAAAAAGTCCCCTCCCTCCACTTATTGTAAGAATTTGTTTTATGATTGTTATTTGCTGTACGCTGTTTCATCCGTCAGTGACTTAGCACAGTCATCAGAGCATCGTTATCATCATATACCGTAGTACAGCACAGCTGATCTCACAGATCACTTTTTATGCTTAGCTACTTGGTATTTTAAAGCTTCTAAATGATCCGGGGGAGCACAAAACACATCTACCACTCTGATCCGTCTTGGGTTGAAAACACAATTCTCCTCTAGTCCACTATTTACCATACGACTGTTAGGTGGCACCCAGGCAGTGTTGTACCCATGGTCATTCCATGTGTACTGCAGAGGGTGACCTTGATAGTCAATTTTCTTGACTTTGCCAACTTTCACAGTGAGCTTCAGCACCACGTTGTCTTCATTATCATCTTTAGGGTACCACTTGGCCTTATGAGGATCTTTGCTAAGATAAACCCCTCTACCCAGCATGCCATCATCTGACTGCTCAAATCCATACTTAATGATCTTATAGGCTGCATCTACAGTGGTCCCATGGTACATGACATAGATTTTCCTTCCATAATTATAGGGATTTCCCTCTGCCATATTCTGGTGTATGCTGGACTCGTCTTCAGAGGATTACACAACCTAAAATAAAATATCAAAATTAAAATAAATGCAACAGATTCTCCAAGATGCATTAAATGATTGTTTTCTGCACATACAGCAACCAACAGCAGGATTTGTATAATTGTGACCATTATATCCTGTAATTTACACAAATGACCATGGTTTGATGCTACTTTCAGCAGGTGATTATCATAACTTTTCTATAGATCTATTGATATTTGGTTTATATAGATACAAACTATACTAGATCATCACAAATTCAATAAAAAAACACAGTGACCTAAGATACCTAATTCTATTTTATTTTTAGATAATTTTTATTTATATGGGTCTAAAAAAGCAAATATATGTGTCAGAGTTTGTACTTAAATGTCCTAAACTAACAATCAAGTTTCCTTTTGTAATAAAAACTAGTGCAATTTCATAACAAAAATGTATTTAAATGAAAGAGTTTCCAGTATAATTTAAAGGGACACTGAACCCAAATGTTTTCTTTCATGATTCAGATAGAGCATGACATTTTAAGCAACTTTCTATTTTACTCCTATTATCAATTTTTCTTTATTCTCTTGCTATCTTTATTTTAAAAGCAGGAATGAAAATCTTAGCAGCCAGCCCATTTTAGGTACAGCACCGTGGATAGCGCTTGCTTATTGGAGGCTGACATTTACCCACCAATAAGCAAGCATAACTCAGGTTCTCAACCAAAAATGGTCCAGCTCCTATGCATCACATTCCTGCTTTTTTTTTATTTTTATTAAGGTATTAAACAAGGCATACAAACCAAACATGTCAGCAAAATAAAAAAAAATAAAAAATGATACAATGAAAAAGTTTCCCAACATGTTATTAGTACAAATGAATCATGACACACAGAGTGAGTTTACCTGACAATGGGAAATATATATTAACCAGCTTGCCTGTTGTACTGGGAACTCTCTAAATGGCACACGAGGCTGCTTTTGGACCTCTTAGGAAAATATGGAGCTACAGAGAGTTATCTTGCACAGTAGGAGACCACTTTTGAGTCTCATAGAAAAGAAAAAAAAACCCTCTATTTTCTTGTTTGTATAATTATAAAACATGTAATGTAACTGATTTAGTAAATAACACTTTAGAAACATATGGGGGATTTATCGTATATAGGTTGTAAACAAAGTGCAATCACATTTTATGTGAAGTTGTGGCATAATGTGACTAAAGGACCGCAGTTTAGGAGATATGAAGCACATTTAGGTTTCAGCAGGTGACAATATACACTGAAGTATAAGGTTGTGGGCTAACAAACTATGGTGCTACTGAGGTAGCACAAGTAACCGTCTATGTTACTGATGCAATATAAAATGGGGCTTAGCTTGAGGGCAGGAGTTGTCTAACAGGTCAGAATAATAGTATCTGCAGCTTGTCGCACACTCTTAACAGCTTATCAGGGCTAACAAATATAATTAGAGAGATACTTTGTATCGTACCTAACCACCATCCTATGTAGTAAGACACTTTGTGTAATGCCTAATATAGTAAAACCATGACATATCTAAACCTGTGTTCTGCCTGGTTAAAGGACCTAAACAAACGCTCTCTTGCGGTTATTTAAACATCAACCATCTAATTAGATATGCGCTGCTGTCTCGGCCGCGGACAACAGATCACCGATATCTAAAGGGTTTGCCTCACATTATATATTGGTGCTGACTAGGACGAGTTACCTAAAAACTAAAGTATTCTCATTACAAAGCAGGAGTAGTTAGTGATTGGGCAGAGCTATGCGCAATGCAAGTAACAGGATTGATAACATTACCAAACTTTACTTTACAGTACCTGTAGGCACAGATAAGTATGTTTAGAATACCATTAGGAGAGAATGGAAAATAGGATATAAAACATACATATATATATATATATATATATATATAAGTTTGAGGTTGTCCCACATATGCAATGGAGTTTACCTGCTCTGTGATCTTAATAATCTCTATCAGTTATGTCTATAATGAAAAGGGATAATAATATGAAAAATGCTTAACCATGGTGAAGGGGAACCCATTTGTATAGTGGATACATTTTTACAGCATAAAAAGGATATTTGATAGTGACAGGGAGTAAAAGTTTAATGTGAACCTAACCCTAGTTCAGAATATGAGGACTTATTAGTAGTGATGTCGCAAACCTAAAATTTTGCGTTCGCAAACAGCGAACGCGAACTTCCCCAAAAGTTTGCGAACCGGCGAACCGGGCGAACCGCCATTGACTTCAATAGGCAGGCGAATTTTAAAACCCACAGTGACTCTTTCTGGCCACAAAAGTGATGGAAAAGTTGTTTCAAGGGGACTAACACCTGGACTGTGGCATGCCGGAGGGGGATCCATGGCAAAACTCCCATGGAAAATTACATAGTTGATGCAGAGTCTGGTTTTAATCCATAAAGGGCATAAATCACCTAAAATTGCTAAATTGTTTGGAATAACATGCTTTAAAACATCAGGTATGATGTTGTATCGTTCATGTAGTGTAAGGGTTACGCCCGCTTCACAGTGACAGACCAAACTCCCCGTTTAACGCACCGCAGACAACAGCAAACAGTCCATTTGCACAACCACAAACTCCCCATAGATCAATAGATGCAATAGATACATTTGATGATAGATACGATAGATAGATTTGATAGATAAATAGATAGATTTGATAGATAGATAGATAGTTTCCCAGACAGAGAATTACAAGACCGGACCCATGGTAAGGTTCCCAGAGGCAGTTGCGGCGCCCGAGGCTCTGATTAGAACAGAGCACTCTGTGTATCTGCCCTCGGCCAAAATCGGAACATTCTTTAGCTTTCTGCCTGTCGGCCAAATGTCCGTCTGCCAAATGTCCGTCTGCCTAATGTCCTTCTGCATTTTGTCAGAGCACCGCGTGCAATCTACTCTGCCACCAGATAGGAGTGATGTGTTAACTAGTACTATTCTTATCAGTTTAATCCCTGTTACGTCCCCTATCAGGGGACGTGTATATGGCATGGATTTTAGGAACCGGGAGATGGAAAATATGCTTGGACACCCAGTACAGGTCGTTCTCCTTCAGCCTTTTTATACGAGGGTCAACAGGCACGACAGCATGAAAGACCCCATATGCCATGACTTCCTTTTGCACAATCGAGTACAGGTATGGCATCGTTTTTCGGAACCCGGAGATAATTTTTAGGAACCCGGGAGATGGAAAAAGATGCTTGGTTGGTCCTCCTACTTCAAATTTGGGGCACTGCGCGTGCAATCTACACATCAAGGTTATATTCCAAACTGATAATAAACAAATGAAAGTCTTGTAAAAGAACAGTTCAAGCAGAAGTTCTTCAACAGACACAGATGACCCTTTCGAGTACTTGATATTAGGATCAAAGAGGGCATACATGGGTATTAGAGCCAGGGTACTTGGTATAATATGCCAGTATCTCGGTACGGCAACTTGGTTTCAGGAACGGGCCGAGCGGCGAGCATACGCCTGTATCTCGGTAAGGCAACTTGGTTTCAGGAACGGGCCGAGCATACGCCAGTATCTCGGTAAGGCAACTTGGTTTCAGGAAGTGGCCGAGTATACGCCAGTATCTCGGTAAGGCAACTTGGTTTCAGGAAGGGGCCGAGCATACGCCAGTATCTCGGTATAGCAACTTGGGTTCAGGAAGGGGCCGAGCATACGCCAGTATCTCAGTAAGGCAACTTAGTTTCAGGAAGACAAATGTCACAGTATAGTTGCTTAAACTCAGCAAGCAGATAAACAAACAGTTCTTACAGCAGTGGAGTTTAGTATCAACAGCCAAGGAAGTATACAGGTACTCACAGCAGAGGTACTTGGCTTCAGGATAAACAGATGTCATAGTATAGTTGCTTAGACTCAGCAGGCAGATTAACATACAGTTCTTACAACAGTGGAGTTTAGTACCAACAGCCATGGAAGTATACAGGTACTCACAGCAGAGTTACTTGGCTTCAGGATAAACAGATGCCACAGTATAGTTGCTTAGACTCAGCAAGCAGATTAACATACAGTTCTTACAGCAGTGGAGTTTAGTACCAACAGCCAAGGAAGTATACAGGTACTCACAGCAGAGGTACTTGGCTTTAGGATAAACAGATGTCACAGTATAGTTGCTTAGACTCAGCAGGCAGATTAACATACAGTTCTTACAGCAGTGGAGTTTAGTACCAACAGCCAAGGAAGTATACAGGTACTCACAGCAGAGGTACTTGGCTTCAGGATAAACAGATGTCACAGTATAGTTGCTTAGACTCAGCAGGCAGATTAACATACAGTTCTTACAGCAGTGGAGTTTAGTACCAACAGCCAAGGAAGTATACAGGTACTCACAGCAGAGGTACTTGGCTTCAGGATAAACAGATGTCACAGTATAGTTGCTTAGACTCAGCAAGCAGATTAACATACAGTTCTTACAGCAGTGGAGTTTAGTTAGTACCAACAGCCAAGGAAGTATACAGGTACTCACAGCAGAGGTACTTGGCTTCAGGATAAACAGATGTCACAGTATAGTTGCTTAGACTCAGCAAGCAGATTAACATACAGTTCTTACAGCAGTGGAGTTTAGTACCAACAGCCAAGGAAGTATACAGGTACTCACAGCAGAGGTACTTGGCTTCAGGATAAACAGATGTCACAGTATAGTTGCTTAGACTCAGCAGGCAGATTAACATACAGTTCTTACAGCAGTGGAGTTTAGTACCAACAGCCAAGGAAGTATACAGGTACTCACAGCAGAGGTACTTGGCTTCAGGATAAACAGATGTCACAGTATAGTTGCTTAGACTCAGCAGCCAGTTAAGCTTACAGTTCTCACAGCATGGTGATAGACACAGTAGCCAAGTAAGCATACCGGATACAAAAGAATTGTCAGAATACAAGCCAAGGGTCAGTAGCCAGGAAAGCAGTCCAATCTTTCATAAAGCAAAAAGGGGAATCCAGAAGAATGGTCAATCAGCAAGCCGAGTTCAGATGCCAGGGATCCAACAACAAAACAGGAATTCAGGAAACAGAAGCAGCTCATTTCATCAGGCCTTTTTTACTCAAATGTATCGCCCAATGTCAGTCCCTTCGGGATCCATCCCTCATTCATTTTAATAAAGGTGAGATAATCAAGACTTTTTTGACCTAGGCGACTTCTCTTCTCAGTGACAATACCTCCTGCTGCACTGAAGGTCCTTTCTGACAGGACACTTGAAGCGGGGCAGGCCAGAAGTTCGATTGCAAATTGGGATAGCTCAGGCCACAGGTCAAGCCTGCACACCCAGTAGTCAAGGGGTTCATTGCTCCTCAGAGTGTCGAGATCTGCAGTTAATGCGAGGTAGTCTGCTACCTGTCGGTTGAGTCGTTCTCTGAGGGTGGATCCTGAAGGGCTGTGACGATGCATAGGAGTTAAATAGGTCCGCATGTCCTCCATCAACAACACGTCTGGAAAGCGTCCTGTCCTTGCCGGCATGGTCGTGGGAGGAGGAGTATTATTTTCATCTCTTCCCCTGTTAGATTCCCGTTGTGCTGTGACATCACCTTTATACGCTGTGTAAAGCATACTTTTTAATTTATTTTTGAACGGCTCCATCCTTTCAGACTTGCGGGAATTCGGTAACATTTCAGTCACTTTATGCTTATACCGGGGGTCTTGTAGCGTGGACACCCAGTACAGTTCGTTCTCCTTCAGCTTTTTTATACGAGTGTCCCTCAACAGGCACGACAGCATGAAAGACCCCATTTGCACAAGGTTGGATGCCGAGCTACTCATGTCCCGTTCCTCGTCCTCAGTGATCTCACTGATGGTATCTTCTTCCCCCCAGCCACGTACAACACCACGGGTACCAGATAGGTGACAACAACGAGCACCCTGGGATGCCTGTTGTGCTTGGTCTTTCTCCTCCTCCTCAAAGCCACATTCCTCCTTTGACTCCTCTTCCTCACAATCCTCTTCCTGTGTTAACGCTGGTCCAGCAAGCAATGCTGATAAGGCTGCTTCTGGTGGTGATGGAGACCACAACTCTTCCCCTTCCTCTTCACGTTCATCTATGGCCTGATCCAGCACTCTTCGCAGGGCACGCTCCAGGAAGAAAACAAATGGTATGATGTCGCTGATGGTGCCTTCGGTGCAACTGACTTGGTTTGTCACCTCCTCAAAAGGACGCATGAGCCTACAGGCATTGCGCATGAGCGTCCAGTAACGTGGCAAAAAAATCCCCAGCTCCCCAGAGGCTGTCCTAGCACCCCGGTCATACAAATACTCGTTAACAGCTTTTTCTTGTTGGAGCAGGCGGTCGAATATTAGGAGTGTTGAATTCCAACATGTCGGGCTGTCGCAAATCAAGCGCCTCACTGGCAGGTTGTTTCGCCGCTGTATATCTGACAAGTGCACCATGGCCGTGTAAAAACGCCTGAAATGGCCACACACCTTCCTGGCCTGCTTCAGGACGTCCTGTAAGCCTGGGTACTTATGCACAAAGCGTTGTACAATCAGATTACACACATGTGCCATGCACGGCACATGTGTCAACTTGCCCAATTTCAATGCCGCCACCAAATTACTTCCGTTGTCAGAAACCACTTTGCCAATATCCAGTTGGTGCGAAGTCAGCCACTGATCCACCTGTGCGTTCAGGGCGGACAGGAGTGCTGGTGCAGTGTAACTCTCAGCTTTCAGGCAAGTCAAACCCAAGACGGCGTGACACTGCCATATCCGGGATGTGGAATAGTACCTGGGGAGCTGGGGGGGGGGGTGCCGTTGATGTGGAGACAGACGCAGCAGCAGAAGAGGACTCAGCCGAGGAAGAGTTTATGGAAGAGGATGGAGTAGGAGGAGTAGAGGAGGTGGCAGGAGGCCTGCCTGCAAGTCGTGGCGGTGTCACCAACTCCTCCTCTGCAGAGCCAGGCATTCCATGCTTGGCAGCCGTCAGCAGGTTTACCCAATGCACAGTGTAGGTGATATATCTGCCCTGACCATGCTTTGCAGACCAGCTATCAGTGGTCAGATGGACCCTTTGCCCGAACGCTGTGTGCCAGACATGCCATTACTTCCTTTCGCACAATCGAGTACAGGTTGGGGATTGCCTTTTGTGCAAAAAAAATTTGCCCGGGTACCTTCCACTGCGGTGTCCCAACAGCTACAAATTTTTTGAACGCCTCAGACTCCACCAGCTTGTATGGTAAAAGCTGGCAGGCTAACAGTTCAGACAAGCCAGCAGTCAGACACCGGGCAAGGGGGTGACTTGGTGACATTGGCTTCTTACGCTCAAACATTTGCTTGACAGTCACCTGACTGTGGGCAGATGAGCATGAACTGCTCCGGAAGAGAGACGGAGTGGCGGATGGTTGAGAGGGGGCAAGGAGCACAGCAGTGGTTGACGTGGCTGAAGATGCTGGACCAGGAGGAGGATGGCGGCTTTGAGTTTGTGTGCTGCTTGTCCTCATGTGTTCATCCCATAGGCGTTTGTGATGTGAGATCATGTGCCTTCGCAAAGCAGTTGTACCTAGGTGGGTGTTGGACTTCCCACGACTCAGTTTCTTTTGGCACAGGTTTCAAATGGCATTGCTGTTGTCAGAGGCAGACACACAGGCTGGCAGTGGCAGGCGGGCAACTGCTATTAGATTACACTAGCAGACTGATGTAAAAGTTTTTTTAAAAAAATTACACTAATGTTACACCAGATATGAGTGGTGGCACTGAGCAAGTAAGCGCATTATATGCTGTGAGCCTGACACACAGGCTGGCAGTGGTAGGCGGGCAACTGCTATTAGATTACACTAGCAGACTGATGTAAAAGTTTTTTTTTTTAATTTACACTAATGTTACACCAGATATGAGTGGTGGCACTGAGCAAGTAGGCACAGTATATGCTGTGAGCCTGACACACAGGCTGGCAGTGGCAGGCGGGCAACTGCTATTAGATTACACTAGCAGACTGATGTAAAAGTTTTTTTTTTAAATTTACACTAATGTTACCCCAGATATGAGTGGTGGCATTGAACAAGTAGGCACAGTATATGCTGTGAGCCTGACACACAGGCTGTCAGTGGCAGGCTGGCCTGGCAACTGAAATTAGATTACACTAGAAGACTGGTGTAAAAGTTTTTTTTTTTAATTTACACTAATGTTACACCAGATATGACTGGTGGTGGCACTGAGCAAGTAGGCACAGTATATGCTGTGAGCCTGACACACAGGCTGGCAGTGGCAGGCTGGCCTGGCAAATGAAATTAGATTACACTAGAAGACTGGTGTAAAAAATTTTTTTTTTAAATTTACACTAATGTTACACCAGATATGACTGGTGGTGGCACTGAGCAAGTAGGCACAGTATATGCTGTGAGCCTGACACACAGGCTGGCAGTGGCAGGCAGGAAACTGTTATTAGATTACACTAGCAGACTGATGTTAAAGTTTTTTTTTTAAATTACACTGCTGTTACACCAGCCAGATATGAGTGGTGGAACTGAGCAAGTAGGCACAGTATATGCTGTGAGCCTGACACACAGGCTGGCAGTGGCAGGCTGGCCTGGCAACTGAAATTAGATTACACTAGCAGACTGATGTAAAAGTTTTTTTTTTTTAAATTTACACTACTGTTACACCAGATATGACTGGTGGCACTGAGCAAGTAGGCACAGTATATGCTGTGAGCCTGACACACAGGCTGGCAGTGGCAGGCTGGCCTGGCAACTGAAATTGGATTACACTAGCAGACTGATGTAAAAGTTTTTTTTTTTTTAAATTTACACTAATGTTACCCCAGATATGAGTAGTGGCACTGAGCAAGTAGGCACAGTATATGCTGTGAGCCTGACACACAGGCTGACAGTGCCAGGCAGGCAACTGCTATTAGATTACAAAGAAAAAAAAATCCCACTGATGTAGCCCTAAAAAGGGCTTTTTGGGTGCTGTCCTTACAGCAGAGATCAGATGAGTCCTTCAGGACTGTAGTGGACACTGAATACACTAGCCTAGCTATCAATTTCCCTATAAAATCAGCAGCAGCTACACTATCCCTCCTCTCACTAAGAATGCAGGATCAGAATGAATCTAAAATGGCTGCTGCCCATGAGCTGGGAGGGTCTGGGAGGGAGTGTCTGCTGCTGATTGGCTGTAATGTGCCTGCAGACTGTGAGATACAGGGTCAAAGTTTACTCAATGATGACGAATAGGGGTCGGGTCGAACATCGCATTTGTTCGCCCGCCGCTGCAAACGCAAACAAGCTATGTTCGCCGGGAACTGTTCTCCAGCGAACTGTTCGCGACATCACTACTTATTAGGGGCATCTCATTCTGTGAGCCCTTAAACAAATAGCAACATTGGTGCAAGACTTCTAAGGTAAAACTGTAAGAATCTCATTAGTTATCAACTAAGTGAGATAGAGGTATTAGTAATACATTAGAACCTAAGGTAAATAGTAAATTATCCTCATTATTAATTTAGCTAACTCTCATCTGTAAATTTATGTGACCTGAACGCTAATATATGTGCGTGTGAGTGTATTGTCAATTAGCAATGCTGAAATAATTAACTATATATAATCGTCTAACGAGTGAGGCAAAACAGTTGTGAAAATTATACTGCATAGTCTGCAGATTATGGCACATGAAGTTAATCGCAGATAACATCAAGGCTGTTGAACGTTATGAAATTATATTTACATATTAACATCCTATGCTCTGTAATCCTCCCTCATCCCAAAAACAAAAAGACAACTTCAAATATGAAAACGACATTTAGTAAATATTATTAGCCCCTTTTGTCATTTTATGATAGATATGCACTACCAGGTAAATTATAAGCAGTGTCTCGTAAAGAACAGTGAGTCCAGCTTAAAGTCTAAGAGATGTGAGGTAGCTGAACAGAAGAAAGAAGTAGTCATGACACTAGCCCGTCTCTATGGCTAGATAGTCAGTGGCACCGGGATAAAGTACCTGGTTGGGTAGTGTATTGTGGACCAGTTGCAGTGGTACTTACAATTTTAGTGTCATGCTGGCCAAAATTAGGGGGGATCAGAGTGTCCAAAACAAAATAGGTCCACCAGGATGAGCGGAGCTCGGCACAGTGACAGCATATCATTTAGCCCACTCCAGATTTATCTAGTGTCTGTTTCGATCGTGGGTGCGTAATGCTGCGTGAGAAAGAAGGCATCTCCCTCGGCTCCTCTCCTGCTTGCCGCGTGCTCATCTGAGATACGGATGCAGTTTCTCCACGAGCCCTTTGAAATAACAGAGGCTCCATTGTGTCAATTGCCTGTCGTAGGTTAGAAGCCTTCTCCCGCACGGTGTCATACAGTAGCATGGTGAAGATGTAACCCACCATGCCAGTTCTCAGCCGGCATGTGGGGACCCAGCAAACCGCTGATCTCTGAGAATGTTTTATCCCCTTCGTATTCATAAGGACTGTCCTGTTTGTGCGACCCATCCTGAAAGTGAGCAGCATGAGCCGGTATCTAAGCTCCAGTCCCTGCTGCCTCCAGACTAGATCCGTCAGATCCGAAGTCCCTATTTGGGTAAGTTTCACCCTTAAGTGGAGGTTGAGGGGGTTCACTAGCTAGTTTTACAGAAGATAGTTGGATCAGGTGTAAGAGAGACTTGGTCTGCAGCTCCGGCAAAGGCTGCCTCTTTCCTTTTACATCGGCACATAAAGCTTTTAGGGAGATATATTCCTCCTCGATTACTGCATGGAGCTTATTATGGTGGGCCTCCAGCAAGGCTTTGACTTCCCTCAGGATCAGTTTAGAGTCCAGCGCCATACAGAAAAGAATAGTGCAAGGCTTTGAGGCAGATATGGTATGTCCCTTGTCACTGAAGATAGCGGAATTTCTGCTGTAGAGAGATGTGTTACCAGCTATTCTCCTTATTTGTAAAGATTGACAGTGTCTATGCACTGTACTAGATACCGGGGGGGGGGGGGGGAGTGTTGAGAGCCCTTTACTGAAGTAACTGCCTTAGGCCTCAACACTCCGGATCAGTTTCCAAAGGTTATATGTCCAATAATATAGTATCATCCAAATCAGCTTGATCTGTAGGTTCTTATTATCGGGGTGTGGGAGTTGGATGGTCTTCTTAGCCACTGATAAAAGGCAGATTATCTGTGATTCAGTTGGAGCAACCAATATTGCAACCATTCAAGGTGCTGCTCAGAGACACGCCCCACATTCCTGCTTTTTAAATAAAGATAGCAAGAGAACAAAGAAAAACTGATAATAGTAGCAAATTAGAAAGTTTCTTAAAATTGCATGCTCTATCTGAATCATGAAGGAAAAAAATTGGGTTTAGGCAGATTTAGGGAAATGGGGGAGGCAGATTTAGGGAAATGGGGTTTGCTTTTTGCATACTGCCCCTCTAAATTTGGCATCCACAAACTTATTATTAAAAAACCCTATCCTAAAAGATGTGATTAAGCTCTTTTGTGTAAATTGTTTTTTTTTTTAAATACCCTATCCTGAAGAAAAAAATTCCCTGAAGAAGGCATCAGTGATTACAGCTGTTTGCAAAAGAAACAAAAATACCCTTTCCAACAAAAAAGATGCCCTGAAGGCATAATTTATTACAGCTCTTTTACTAACTCTAATCTAAAAAAAAAACCCCAAAAATATCCACTAATTTAAACCTCAAAAGTTAGTACTCACCCATAAGGTGTAGTTTTCTTATATCTGTCTCGTTTTTTTATGTCATCGCTGCTCACTGAACCTTGAAAGTGAGGTTCCCCTTATATAGGGCTGAGCTTAAATTAGTACTGTCTGATGTCAAATCTAAATTCAAATCAGCCAATGGTCAAAGCTGCCATATCGCCCGCAAACGCCGTTTTTTGCAAACCTGTAACAGCAGCACTATTAAAGGTGAGCGGTGGAAATAACTTGCAAGTTAGCAGCGAGCCAGCCATAACGCAAAACTCGTAATCTGGCCGATACTAAATAAAGTGAAAGTGAATATTACTGAAGACAAAAAATAGTTAGGTAATGGATAATGATACAAATATACTTAAAGTATATGTGAAGTGTAACTGATTGAGTGATAAGTTTACCGTGTCTATCTAGGTATATAAAGAGTGAGTAGAAAGTTGCCTATGATCATCTACAGGCAATGTTCAAGATCAATGTTTAATAAAAAACTAAACTAATAATCCTATTAAATTAAATAAATCATATAATATGCTTGCAGTATCTGTCTAAATATAGTGACAAATGGAATAGCATCATGTGTCTATATAAAAAATGTAAAAAGTGAGATGGCAATTACCTATGACCCTCTACAGGCCAAATTTAATATCGGTGTTTAATAAAAAACAAACATAATAACCCTATTAAATTAATCCTAAATTATTATTATTCAGAGCCAAAATCACCTATAGTGTATATATGCTAGGGATGGATTATCAATAAAAAGTCACTGTTTAAAACGTTTTTGAACTTTATAATAATGCTGATAGCATGTCTCATAATTGTATATAATTCTGCCATCTGAATTTGTGATTATGATTATATTACAATAATTTTATGTATTTCAAATGATATCAATAAGTCATTCTGGAACTTATCTCTGAAGGATCCCATTTGACAAATAATACCAATATTAATGGTATATACTAGAGGTTGCTTCAAAATCACTCAACACAAGTCTATCAGCTAGATCACGAGTTTTGTTGGTAAGGCTGTGCGGTGCTAACGAGCCTTTTTTTCTTACCGCTCCCTTAAGCCAACACTGGTATTACGAGTTTTCTGCAAGCTGGCGTTAGCCTCAGAAAAGTTAGCGTTGAGCAAAATTTTGCTCCACATCTCACCTCGATACCAGCGTTGCTTAAGTCAGCGGTAAGCTGTCTGAACGTGCTTGTGCACAGTTTCCCCATAGAAAACAATGGGGCTGAGCTGGGTGGAAAAAAAACTAACACCTGCAAAAAAGCAGCGTTCAGCTCCTAACGCAGCCCCATTGTTTCCTATGGGGAAATTAATTTTATGTCTGCACCTAACACCCTATCATGAACCCCGAGTCTAAACACCCCTAATCTTACACTTATTAACACCTAATCTGCTGCTCCCGCTATCGCCGATACCTACATTATAATTATTAACCCCTAATCTGCCGCTCCGCTGCCACTTACATTATACTAATGAACCCCTAATCTGCTGCCCCTAACATAGCCGAACCCTACATTATATTTATTAACCCCTAATCTGCTGCCCCCAACATCACCGCAACTATAGTAAATTAATTAACCCCTAATCTGGCGCCGTCAACGTCGCCGCAACTATAATAAAGTTATTAACCCCTAAACCTAAGTCTAACCATAACCCTAACACCCCCCCTAATTTAAATATAATTTAAATACATCTAAATAAAATAACTACAATTAAATAAATTATTCCTATTTAAAACTAAATACTTACCGATAAAATGAACCCTAATATAGCTACAATATAACTTATAGTTACATTATAGCTATTTTAGGATTTATATTTATTTTACAGTCAACTTTGTATTTATTTTAACTAGGTACAATAGTTATTAAATATTTATTAACTATTTAATAACTACCTAGCTAAAATAAACACATAATTACCTGTAAAATAAATCCTAACCTAAGTTACAGTTACACCTAACACTACTCTATAAATAAATAAATTAACTAAATTAAATTAAACTAATTACAATTAAATGAAATAAACTAAATTCCGAAAAAAAACAAACACTAAATGACAGAAAATAAAAAAGAATTACAAGAATTTTAAACTAATTACACCTAATCTAATCCCCCTAATAAAATAAAAAAGCACCCCCAAAATAATAAAATTCCCCTACCCTATACTAAATTACAAATAGCCCTTAAAAGGGCCTTTTGCGGGGCATTGCCCCAAAGTAATCAGCTCTTTTACCTTTAAAAAAAAAATACAATACCCCCCCCAACATTTACAATCCACCACCCACATACCCCTACTCTAAAACCCACCCAATCCCCCCTTAAAAAAAACTAACACTAACCCCCTGAAGATCACCCTACCTTGAGCCGTCTTCACCCAGTCGGGCACAAGTGGACCTCCAGACCGGCAGAAGTCTTCATCCGATCAGGGCAGAAGAGGACATCCAGACCGGTAGAAGGCTTCATCCAGGTGGCATCTTCTATCTTCATCCTTCCGGAGCGGAGCCCTCTTCTATCCAGCCGACGCAGAGCCATCCTCTTCAATCGAAGTCCTAACGAAGAATGAATGTTCCTTTAAATGATGTCATCCAAGATGGTGTCCCTCGAATTCCGATTGGCTGATAGGATTCTATCAGCCAATCGGAATTAAGGTAGGAAAAATCCGATTGGTTGATTTAATCGGCCAATCAGATTGAAGTTCAATCCGATTGGCTGATTGGATCAGCCAATAGAATTGACCTCGCATTCTATTGGCTGATCCAATCTTCAATCCCATTGGCTGATTAAATCAACCAATCAGATTTTTCCTACCTTAATTCCGATTGGCTGATAGAATCCTATCAGCCAATCGGAATTCGAGGGACGCCATCTTGGATGACGTCATTTAAAGGAATATTCATTCGTTGTTAGTCCCTCGGCCTAGAACGATGTTCCGTGCCAGAGGTCTTCAAGATGGAGCCGTTCCTCGTTGGATGGATGAAGATAGAAGATGCCGCTTGGATGAAGACTTCTGCCGGTCTGGATGTCCTCTTCTGGCCCATTGGATGAAGACTTCGGCCCGGCTGGGTGAAGACGGCTCAAGGTAGGGTGATCTTCAATGGGGTAGTGTTAGGTTTTTTAAGGGGGGATCGGGTGGGTTTTAGAGTAGGGGTGTGTGGGTGGTGGGTTTTAATGTTGGGGGGGGGATTGTTCTTTTTTTTACAGGTAAAAGAGCTGATTACTTTGGGGCAATGCCACGCAAAAGGCCCTTTTAAGGGCTATTTGTAATTTAGTTTAGGATAGGGAATTTTATTATTTTGGGGGGCTTTTTTATTTTATTAGGGGGCTTAGATTAGGTGTAATTAGTTTACACTTCTTGTAATATTTTTTGTAATTTAGTGTTTGTTTGTTGTTGGTACTATAGTTTAGTTTATTTAATTGTATTTTATTTTAGATAATTGTAGTTAATTTATTTAATTAATTTATTGATAGTGTAGTGTTAGGTGTATTTGTAACTTAGGTTAGGATTTATTTTACAGGTAATTTTGTAATTATTTTAACTAGGTAGCTATTAAATAGTTATTAACTATTTAATAGCTATTGTACCTAGTTAAAATAAATACAAAGTTGCCTGTAAAATAAATATAAACCCTAAAATAGCTACAATGTAATTATTAATTATATTGTAGCTATCTTAGGGTTCATTTTATAGGTAAGTATTTAGTTTTAAATAGGAATAATTTAGTTAATAATAGTAATATTATTTAGATTTATTTAAATAATAATTAAGTTAGGGGGGTGTTAGGGTTAGACTTAGGTTTAGGGGGTAATAAATTTAATGTAGGTGGCGGCGGTGTAGGGGGGTCAGATTAGAGGTTAATATATTTAATGTAGCTGGCAGCGGTGTAGGGGGGTCAGATTAGGGGTTAATACATTTAATGTAGGTGGCGGCAGGGTCCGGGAGCGGCGGTTTAGGGGTTAAACACTTCATTTTGGTGCGACGGGGTCCGGGAGCGGCGGTTTAGGGGTTAATATATATAATGTAGGTGGCGGTGGGCTCCGGGAGCGGCGGTTTAGGGGTTAATACACTTTATTAGGTATTGCGGTGGGGGATTGCGGTTGACAGGTAGACATTGCGCATGCGTTAGGTGTTAGGGGTTTTTTTGCAGGCATTTTAGGGAGTTACGGTGCTCCCATACTCAACGCAAGGCCTGCTACGGCTGCATTTTATGGCAAGGTTAAAATGGAGTAAGATTTCTCCATTTTCGCCACGTAAGGCCTTGCGCTGGATATTGGATACCAAATTGCGCGTGTTTTATATGTTAGTCTATGGGTAAAAAACTACGACTGATGGGTGAAATATACGTGCCGCATTTAAATGCCGCACTGTATATAGGATACCAAACCTGCGCAAAAACCGGCTTTGCATATTGGATGGGGCCCTAGTTGCAATTACTATACATGTACATACCACTAGCACTAGTTGTGATTACTATTTATGTACATACCACTAGCAGTATTTCTGATTACTATACATGTACATACCCCTAGCATTAGTTGTGATTACTATACATGTACATACCACTAGCACTAGTAAATGATTACTATACATGTACATACCACTAGCACTAGTTGTGATTACTATTCATGTACATACCCCTAGCACTAGTTGTGATTAATATACATGTACATACCACTAGCACTAGTTGTGATTACTATACATGTACATACCCCTAGCACTAGTTGTGATTACTATACATGTACATATTACTAGCACTAGTTGTGATTACTATACATGTACATAACACTAGCACTAGTTGTGATTACTTTACATGCACATACCCCTAGCACTAGTTGTAATTACTATAAATGCACTTACCCCTAGCACTAGTTGTGATTACTATACATGTACATACCGCTAGAACTAGTTGTGATTACTATACATGTACATACCTCTAGCACTAGTTGTTATTACTATACATGTACATACCACTACCACTAGTAGCCGATTACTATACAGGTATATACCACTAGCACTAGTTGTGATTACTCTACATGTACATACCACTAACACTAGTTGTGATTACTATACATGTACATACCACTAGCACTAGTTGTGATTACTATACGTGTACATACCACTAGCACTAGTTGTGATTACAATACATGTACATACCACTAGCACTAGTTGTGATTATGATAAATGTACTTACCCCTAGCACTAGTTGTGATTACTATACATGTACATACCACTAGCACTAGTAGGTGATTACTATACATGTACATACCCCTAGCGCTATTTGTTATTACTATACATGTACATACCACTAGCACTAGTTGTGATTACTATACATGTACATACCCCTAGCACTAGTTGTGATTACTATACATGTAAATACCACTAGCACTAGTAGGTGATTACTATACAGGTACATATCACTAGCACTAGTTGTGATTACTATACATGTACATACCACTAGCACTAGTTGTGATTACTATACATGTACATACCACTAGCACTAGTTGTGATTACTATACATGTACATACCACTAGCACTAGTTGTGATTACTTTACATGCACATACCACTAGCACTAGTTGTGATTACTATACATGTACATACCCCTAGCACTAGTTGTGATTACTATACATGTACATACCACTAGCACTAGTTGTGATTACTATACATGTACATACCACTAGCACTAGTTGTGATTACTATACATGTACATACCCCTAGCACTATTTGTGATTACTATACATGTACATACCACTAGCACTAGTTATGATTACTATACATGTACATACCACTAGCCAAAGTTGTGATAACTATACATGTACATACCACTAGCACTAGTTGTGATTACTATACATGTACATACCACTAGCACTAGTTGTGATTACTATACATGTACATACCCCTAGCACTAGTTGTGATTACTATACATGTACATACCACTAGCACTAGTAGGTGATTACTATACAGGTACATATCACTAGCACTAGTTGTGATTACTATACATGTACATACCAGTACCACTAGTAGCCGATTACTATACAGGTATATACCACTAGCACTAGTTGTGATTACTCTACATGTACATACCACTAACACTAGTTGTGATTACTATACATGTACATACCACTAGCACTAGTTGTGATTACTATACGTGTACATACCACTAGCACTAGTTGTGATTACAATACATGTACATACCACTAGCACTAGTTGTGATTACGATAAATGTACTTACCCCTAGCACTAGTTGTGATTACTATACATGTACATACCACTAGCACTAGTAGGTGATTACTATACATGTACATACCTCTAGCGCTATTTGTTATTACTATACATCTACATACCACTAGCACTAGTTGTGATTACTATACATGTACATACCACTAGCACTAGTTGTGATTACTATACATGTACATACCACTAGCACTAGTTGTGATTACTATACATGTACATACCACTAGCACTAGTTGTGATTACTTTACATGCACATACCACTAGCACTAGTTGTGATTACTATACATGTACATACCCCTAGCACTAGTTGTGATTACTATACATGTACATACCACTAGCACTAGTTGTGATTACTATACATGTACATACCACTAGCACTAGTTGTGATTACTATACATGTACATACCCCTAGCACTATTTGTGATTACTATACATGTACATACCACTAGCACTAGTTATGATTACTATACATGTACATACCACTAGCCAAAGTTGTGATAACTATACATGTACATACCACTAGCACTAGTTGTGATTACTTTACATGTACATACCACTAGCACTAGTTGTGATTACTATACATGTACATACCCCTAGCACTAGTTGTGATTACTATACATGTACATACCACTAGCACTAGTAGGTGATTACTATACAGGTACATATCACTAGCACTAGTTGTGATTACTATACATGTACATACCACTACCACTAGTAGCCGATTACTATACAGGTATATACCACTAGCACTAGTTGTGATTACTCTACATGTACATACCACTAACACTAGTTGTGATTACTATACATGTACATACCACTAGCACTAGTTGTGATTACTATACGTGTACATACCACTAGCACTAGTTGTGATTACAATACATGTACATACCACTAGCACTAGTTGTGATTACGATAAATGTACTTACCCCTAGCACTAGTTGTGATTACTATACATGTACATACCACTAGCACTAGTAGGTGATTACTATACATGTACATACCCCTAGCGCTATTTGTTATTACTATACATGTACATACCACTAGCACTAGTTGTGATTACTATACATGTACATACCACTAGCACTAGTTGTGATTACTATACATGTACATACCACTAGCACTAGTTGTGATTACTATACATGTACATACCACTAGCACTAGTTGTGATTACTTTACATGCACATACCACTAGCACTAGTTGTGATTACTATACATGTACATACCCCTAGCACTAGTTGTGATTACTATACATGTACATACCACTAGCACTAGTTGTGATTACTATACATGTACATATTACTAGCACTAGTTGTGATTACTATACATGTACATAACACTAGCACTAGTTGTGATTACTTTACATGCACATACCCCTAGCACTAGTTGTAATTACTATAAATGCACTTACCCCTAGCACTAGTTGTGATTACTATACATGTACATACCGCTAGAACTAGTTGTGATTAATATACATGTACATACCTCTAGCACTAGTTGTTATTACTATACATGTACATACCACTACCACTAGTAGCCGATTACTATACAGGTATATACCACTAACACTAGTTGTGATTACTCTACATGTACATACCACTAACACTAGTTGTGATTACTATACATGTACATACCACTAGCACTAGTTGTGATTACTATACGTGTACATACCACTAGCACTAGTTGTGATTACAATACATGTACATACCACTAGCACTAGTTGTGATTATGATAAATGTACTTACCCCTAGCACTAGTTGTGATTACTATACATGTACATACCACTAGCACTAGTAGGTGATTACTATACATGTACATACCCCTAGCGCTATTTGTTATTACTATACATGTACATACCACTAGCACTAGTTGTGATTACTATACATGTACATACCCCTAGCACTAGTTGTGATTACTATACATGTACATACCACTAGCACTAGTAGGTGATTACTATACAGGTACATATCACTAGCACTAGTTGTGATTACTATACATGTACATACCACTAGCCCTAGTTGTGATTACTATACATGTACATACCACTAGCACTAGTTGTGATTACTATACATGTACATACCACTAGCACTAGTTGTGATTACTTTACATGCACATACCACTAGCACTAGTTGTGATTACTATACATGTACATACCCCTAGCACTAGTTGTGATTACTATACATGTACATACCACTAGCACTAGTTGTGATTACTATACATGTACATACCACTAGCACTAGTTGTGATTACTATACATGTACATACCCCTAGCACTATTTGTGATTACTATACATGTACATACCACTAGCACTAGTTATGATTACTATACATGTACATACCACTAGCCAAAGTTGTGATAACTATACATGTACATACCACTAGCACTAGTTGTGATTACTATACATGTACATACCACTAGCACTAGTTGTGATTACTATACATGTACATACCCCTAGCACTAGTTGTGATTACTATACATGTACATACCACTAGCACTAGTAGGTGATTACTATACAGGTACATATCACTAGCACTAGTTGTGATTACTATACATGTACATACCAGTACCACTAGTAGCCGATTACTATACAGGTATATACCACTAGCACTAGTTGTGATTACTCTACATGTACATACCACTAACACTAGTTGTGATTACTATACATGTACATACCACTAGCACTAGTTGTGATTACTATACGTGTACATACCACTAGCACTAGTTGTGATTACAATACATGTACATACCACTAGCACTAGTTGTGATTACGATAAATGTACTTACCCCTAGCACTAGTTGTGATTACTATACATGTACATACCACTAGCACTAGTAGGTGATTACTATACATGTACATACCTCTAGCGCTATTTGTTATTACTATACATGTACATACCACTAGCACTAGTTGTGATTACTATACATGTACATACCACTAGCACTAGTTGTGATTACTATACATGTACATACCACTAGCACTAGTTGTGATTACTATACATGTACATACCACTAGCACTAGTTGTGATTACTTTACATGCACATACCACTAGCACTAGTTGTGATTACTATACATGTACATACCCCTAGCACTAGTTGTGATTACTATACATGTACATACCACTAGCACTAGTTATGATTACTATACATGTACATACCACTAGCCCTAGTTGTGATAACTATACATGTACATACCACTAGCACTAGTAGGTGATTACTATACATGTACATACCACTAGCACTAGTTTTGATTACTATACATGTACATACCACTAGCACTAGTTGTGATTACTATACATGTACATACCACTAGCACTAGTAGGTGATTACTATACATGTACATACCACTAGCACTAGTTTTGATTACTATACATGTACATACCACTAGCACTAGTTGTGATTACTATACATGTACATACCACTAGCACTAGATTACTATACATGTACATACCACTGGCACTAGTTGTGATTACTATACATGTACATACCACTAGCACTAGTTGTGATTACGATAAATGTACTTACCCCTAGCACTAGTTGTGATTACCATACATGTACATACCACTAGCACTAGTAGGTGATTACTATACATGTACATACCCCTAGCGCTATTTGTTATTACTATACATGTACATACCACTAGCACTAGTTGTGATTACTATACATGTACATACCACTAGCACTAGTTGTGATTACTATACATGTACATACCACTAGCACTAGTTGTGATTACTATACATGTACATACCACTAGCACTAGTTGTGATTACTCTACATGTACATACCACTAACACTAGTTGTGATTACTATACATGTACATACCACTAGCACTAGTTGTGATTACTATACGTGTACATATCACTAGCACTAGTTGTGATTACAATACATGTACATACCACTAGCACTAGTTGTGATTACGATAAATGTACTTACCCCTAGCACTAGTTGTGATTACTATACATGTACATACCACTAGCACTAGTAGGTGATTACTATACATGTACATACCCCTAGCGCTATTTGTTATTACTATACATGTACATACCACTAGCACTAGTTGTGATTACTATACATGTACATACCCCTAGCACTAGTTGTGATTACTATACATGTACATACCACTAGCACTAGTAGGTGATTACTATACAGGTACATATCACTAGCACTAGTTGTGATTACTATACATGTACATACCACTAGCACTTGTTGTGATTACTATACATGTACATACCACTAGCACTAGTTGTGATTACTATACATGTACATACCACTAGCACTAGTTGTGATTACTTTACATGCACATACCACTAGCACTAGTTGTGATTACTATACATGTACATACCCCTAGCACTAGTTGTGATTACTATACATGTACATACCACTAGCACTAGTTGTGATTACTATACATGTACATACCACTAGCACTAGTTGTGATTACTATACATGTACATACCCCTAGCACTATTTGTGATTACTATACATGTACATACCACTAGCACTAGTTATGATTACTATACATGTACATACCACTAGCCAAAGTTGTGATAACTATACATGTACATACCACTAGCACTAGTTGTGATTACTATACATGTACATACCACTAGCACTAGTTGTGATTACTATACATGTACATACCCCTAGCACTAGTTGTGATTACTATACATGTACATACCACTAGCACTAGTAGGTGATTACTATACAGGTACATATCACTAGCACTAGTTGTGATTACTATACATGTACATACCACTACCACTAGTAGCCGATTACTATACAGGTATATACCACTAGCACTAGTTGTGATTACTCTACATGTACATACCACTAACACTAGTTGTGATTACTATACATGTACATACCACTAGCACTAGTTGTGATTACTATACGTGTACATACCACTAGCACTAGTTGTGATTACAATACATGTACATACCACTAGCACTAGTTGTGATTACGATAAATGTACTTACCCCTAGCACTAGTTGTGATTACTATACATGTACATACCACTAGCACTAGTAGGTGATTACTATACATGTACATACCCCTAGCGCTATTTGTTATTACTATACATGTACATACCACTAGCACTAGTTGTGATTACTATACATGTACATACCACTAGCACTAGTTGTGATTACTATACATGTACATACCACTAGCACTAGTTGTGATTACTATACATGTACATACCACTAGCACTAGTTGTGATTACTTTACATGCACATACCACTAGCACTAGTTGTGATTACTATACATGTACATACCCCTAGCACTAGTTGTGATTACTATACATGTACATACCACTAGCACTAGTTGTGATTACTATAAATGTACATACCACTAGCACTAGTAGGTGATTACTATACATGTAGATACCCCTAGCACTAGTTGTGATTACTATACATGTACATACCACTAGCACTAGTTGTGATTACTATACATGTACATACCACTAGCACTAGTTGTGATTACTATACATGTACATACCACTAGCACTAGTTGTGATTACTATACTTGTACATACCACTAGCACTAGTTGTGATTACTATACATGTACATACCGCTAGCACTAGTAGGTGATTACTATACATGTACATACCGCTAGCACTAGTTGTGATTACTATAAATGTACATACCTCTAGCACTAGTTGTGATTACTATACATGTACATACCACTAGCACTAGTTGTGATTACTATACATGTACATACCAATAGCACTAGTAGGTGATTACTATACATGTACATACCACTAGCACTAGTTTTGATTACTATACATGTACATACCACTAGCACTAGTTGTGATTACTATACATGTACATACCACTAGCACTAGTTGTGATTACTATACATGTACATACCACTGGCACTATTTGTGATTACTATACATGTACATTCCACTAGCACTAGTTGTGATTACTATACATGTACATACCGCTAGCACTAGTTGTGATTACTATAAATGTACATACCACTAGCACTAGTAGGTGATTACTATACATGTACATACCCCTAGCACTAGTTGTGATTACTATACATGTACATACCACTAGCACTAGTTGTGATTACTATACATGTACATACCACTAGCACTAGTTGTGATTACTATACATGTACATACCACTAGCACTAGTTGTGATTACTATACATGTACATACCACTAGCACTAGTTGTGATTACTATACATGTAAATACCACTAGCACTAGTAGGTGATGACTATACATGTACATACCCCTGCACTAGTTGTGATTACTAAACATGTACATACCACTAGCACTAGTAGGTGATTACTATATATGTACATACCCCTAGCACTAGTTGTGATTACTATACATGTACATACCACTAGCACTAGTAGGTGATTACTATACATGTACATACCGCTAACACTAGTTGTGATTACTATACATGTACATACCTCTAGCACTAGTTGTTATTACTATACATGTACATACCACTAGCACTAGTAGGTGATTACAATACAGGTATATACCACTAGCACTAGTTGTGATTACTATACATGTACATACCATTAGCACTAGTTGTGATTACTATACATGTACATACCACTAGCACTAGTTGTGATTACTATACATGTACACACCACTAGCACTAGTTTTGATTACAATACATGTACATAACCTTAGCACTAGTTGTGACTACTATACATGTACATACCACTAGTAGGTTATTACTATACATGTACATACCCCTAGCACTAGTTGTGATTACTATACATGTGTATATATCACTAGCACTAGTTGTGATTACTATACTTGTACATACCACTAGCACAAGTTGTGATAACTATACATGTACATAAAACTAGCACTAGTTGTGATTTCTATACATGTACATACCACTAGCACTAGTTGTGATTACTATACATATACATACCTCTAGCACTAGTTGTGATTACTATACATGTACATACCTCTAGCACTAGTTGTGATTACTATACATGTACATACCCCTAGCACTAGTTGTGATTAATATACATGTACATACCTCTAGCACTAGTTGTGATTACTCTACTTGTACATACCCCTAGCACTAGTTGTGATTACTATACATGTACATACCACTAGCACTAGTTGTGATTACTATACATGTACATACCACTAGCACTAGTTGTGATTACTATACATGTGCATACCACTAGCACTAGTTGTGATTACAATACATTTACATAACACTAGCACTAGTTGTGAATACTATACATGTACATACCACTAGCACTAGTTGTGATTACTATACATGTACATACCACTAGCACTATTTGTGATTACTATACATGTACATACCACTAGCACTAGTTGTGATTACTATACATGTACATACCACTAGCACTAGTTGTGATTACTATACATGTACATACCACTAGCACTAGTTGTGATTACTATACATGTACATACCCCTAGCACTAGTTGTGATTACTATACATGTACATACCACTAGCACTAGTAGGTGATTACTATACATGTACATACCGCTAACACTAGTTGTGATTACTATACATGTACATACCTCTAGCACTAGTTGTTATTACTATACATGTACATACCACTAGCACTAGTAGGTGATTACAATACAGGTATATACCACTAGCACTAGTTGTGATTACTATACATGTACATACCATTAGCACTAGTTGTGATTACTATACATGTACATACCACTAGCACTAGTTGTGATTACTATACATGTACACACCACTAGCACTAGTTTTGATTACAATACATGTACATAACCTTAGCACTAGTTGTGACTACTATACATGTACATACCACTAGTAGGTTATTACTATACATGTACATACCCCTAGCACTAGTTGTGATTACTATACATGTGTATATATCACTAGCACTAGTTGTGATTACTATACTTGTACATACCACTAGCACAAGTTATGATAACTATACATGTACATAAAACTAGCACTAGTTGTGATTTCTATACATGTACATACCACTAGCACTAGTTGTGATTACTATACATATACATACCTCTAGCACTAGTTGTGATTACTATACATGTACATACCTCTAGCACTAGTTGTGATTACTATACATGTACATACCCCTAGCACTAGTTGTGATTAATATACATGTACATACCTCTAGCACTAGTTGTGATTACTCTACTTGTACATACCCCTAGCACTAGTTGTGATTACTATACATGTACATACCACTAGCACTAGTTGTGATTACTATACATGTACATACCACTAGCACTAGTTGTGATTACTATACATGTGCATACCACTAGCACTAGTTGTGATTACAATACATTTACATAACACTAGCACTAGTTGTGAATACTATACATGTACATACCACTAGCACTAGTTGTGATTACTATACATGTACATACCACTAGCACTATTTGTGATTACTATACATGTACATACCACTAGCACTAGTTGTGATTACTATACATGTACATACCACTAGCACTAGTTGTGATTACTATACATGTACATACCACTAGCACTAGTTGTGATTACTATACATGTACATACCCCTAGCACTAGTTGTGATTACTATACATGTACATACCACTAGCACTAGTAGGTGATTACTATACATGTACATACCCCTAGCACTATTTGTTATTACTATACATGTACATACCACTAGCACTAGTTGTGATTACTATACATGTACATACCACTAGCACTAGTTGTGATTACTATACATGTACATACCCCTAGCACTAGTTGTGATTACTATACATGTACATACCACTAGCACTAGTAGGTGATTACTATACATGTACATACCCCTAGCACTAGTTGTGATTACTATACATGTACATACCACTAGCACTAGTTGGTGATTACTATACATGTACATACCCCTAGCACTAATTGTGATTACTATACATGTACATACCACTAGTAGGTGATTACTATACATGTACATACCCCTAGCACTAGTTGTGATTACTATACATGTGTATATCACTTGCACTAGTTGTGATTACTATACATGTACATACCCCTAGCACTAGTTGTGATTACTACACATGTACATACCACTATCACTAGTTGTGATTGCTATACATGTAGATACCACTAGCACTATTTGTGATTACTATACATGTACATACTACTAGCACTAGTTGTGATTACTATACATGTACATACCACTAGCACTAGTAGGTGATTACTATACTTGTACATACCCGTAGCACTAGTTGTGATTACTATACATGTACATACCCCTAGCACTAGTTGTGATTACTATACATGTACATACCACTAGCACTAGTAGGTGATTACTATACATGTACATACCCCTAGCACTATTTGTTATTACTATACATGTACATACCACTAGCACTAGTTGTGATTACTATACATGTACATACCACTAGCACTAGTTGTGATTACTATACATGTACATACCACTAGCACTAGTTGTGATTACTATACATGTACATACCACTAGCACTAGTAGGTGATTACTATACATGTACATACCCCTAGCACTAGTTGTGATTACTATACATGTACATACCACTAGCACTAGTTGGTGATTACTATACATGTACATACCCCTAGCACTAATTGTGATTACTATACATGTACATACCACTAGTAGGTGATTACTATACATGTACATACCCCTAGCACTAGTTGTGATTACTATACATGTGTATATCACTTGCACTAGTTGTGATTACTATACATGTACATACCCCTAGCACTAGTTGTGATTACTACACATGTACATACCACTATCACTAGTTGTGATTGCTATACATGTAGATACCACTAGCACTATTTGTGATTACTATACATGTACATACTACTAGCACTAGTTGTGATTACTATACATGTACATACCACTAGCACTAGTAGGTGATTACTATACTTGTACATACCCGTAGCACTAGTTGTGATTTCTATACATGTACATACCCCTAGCACTAGTTGTGATTACTATAAATGTACTTAATATATTTAATATATGGGAGATATTTAGTGCCTCCAACAAAACCCTGTCCCATAACGATACCACACAACATTCACATTATATCCGTCACACTAATCAAGGCATTGGGGTAGATTTACCAAGCAACAGATGCTGCTATTTACCCCCGTACTTTCCGGCTAGCCGAAAACGGGGTCATAAACCGATGCACATTAACTCGTCCACCACTTCTGAGGCGGCGGACAGCAATCTGCCCGATCGGATGTGATCGGGTTGATTGACACCCATGCTAGCGGCCGATTGGACATGAATATATATTCACTAGAAATGCTTGTGCAATGATAAATGTCCGCCCACACATTGATAAATCTACCCCATTGTCTAGTCTTCTTTCCATTTTTGTGTCTCATATTTACCGGATAGAATCACTTACAGGAGCCAAGGGGCCCCTCATTTAAAAGTAGTTCTTCTATATAATGAGGAGTCACGCACCGTAGGTGGCTTCAGGTGCTCACTATTGCTAGAGGGACCTCTAATAGACCCATAGGGATATGAAACAAAATCATGGCATGGGCTATCCCTCCTGTAGCCCCCATAACACACAGCAATACTCAGCTTCTAAATGCTGCTGGCTACTGTGTGACGTCATACACATCACACATACAGCACAGTATTGGTTCTATCCTCATTTGTAAGGGAGGGTCACACCATTCCCTTATTATAGATAGTAAAGTCATGTATCCCTGTAGATAAATGTGTACTCACCCTACAAACAGGAGCTGCAGAGCACTGCTGTTGTATCACCAGTAACACCTGTATTTGTATCGTTGTGTGATGGCTCTCTTATATATGAAGTGAGCACAGATATTACAATGAGTAATTGTAAGTCATCTGAGCAGTCATTAGTTCACTTAAGTGCTTTCACTTTTACTTACTAAAAATATCTTATTTATACAGAAACATAAATGTAAATATATCAGAGCTTTTTGTGGACTTTTTTTCTCAAATAATCTTTATTGATAAATCTCTACGTACAATACTTGTATGCATGAAAGATGCCGGCACAATGGATAAAAAAATATATACTTCTATTGAAGACCTTAGTAAAAAAATGCGTTGTTTCGGGTTAACCCCTTAATCATGCTTGCATGATTAAGGGGTTAACCCCAAAACGTCGCATTTTTTGATAACAATAGCTCTGAACGTGTAACTAAAGTTATTTAACCTATGGAGGAAATTACATCAATACCTAAGTTTCCCAGAGCACAAACAACATCAGTACTGCAAGTAAATGCCCAAAAAACTGTTTATTTTCATAAGCCCAGCAATGCGTATCGCTCTTAATCTATTATCCTTTGTATTCTTCTATATAATTGCAGATATATACACTGTTGCTTTTAGCTACCTGCAGCTGCCACTACGGTTTTGAGGATCCCTCAGGAGTCCCCCACTACTTGGGCTTATCCCATTCAGCTTGCTGTACAGTAGGGGTTTTTCACTTTTATCTTTGGTAGCAAGCAAATAAAAGGATTGAAATAAATAAATAAAATGACCACACCAAAAAGATAAAAAATGTACAAGCTCGTCCAGATGCCCTAATGTGCGATACAGGTACTCGATATAGACCCCCCTTTTATCCGGCATATTGGGGCTTTGGTTTATTGATTTTCAGACAGCATTGCATTACGTTTTTCCTTTAGGTATACACGTTCTTTGGATTCATGTGGACATTCTTTAACCATTGTTATATTTTTATGGAAACCCTGTGATCACTGTTGAGAAACTCACATTGGATACACACCTACATTTTATTGGGTTACAAACTCGCTGATATATATATATCTTTTTTCCACACTTTTGAATTTAACTTTACTTTTTTAACTTGCTTCAGATTTGGACACATCTCAATTTCTAATTATTCACTTACTAAAGATGTGCTGGATACTAAGCTAGGATTCCCACACTATTCAAGTGCATAATATCACCATCTATTTATACCCATGAATCGTGTCTCCAGTAACCTTTGTAGAATAACAACCAGTCATCATACAAGTCCTTCCCTTCCCTTGTAACATATAGAGTTTGCTGATCCTAATAACTTACCAAATGTATTTCTCTATAAACTCCTTAAATTGTTTCACAAACATCATTTTTATGGTGCTGAGATTATTTTACTCTTCCTGCTAGACAAATGTACAGCTATGTCATCTTGGAGATACTTAGGCCTCTATTTATCAAGCGGTCGACTTTCTTGCACGGTGCGATGAGCAGCGGACTGTTGGTAACTAACAGTCATCGATCTCGCTGCTCTTCGGCTTTTTTACAGCTTTCTTGGTACCCTGTCACTAAACACCCACACTATACTGTTACCCCCCTATACCGCCGCTCCAGGACCCCGCCACAACGAAATAAAGTTATTAACCCCTAAACCGCCACTCCCAGAGCCCACCGCAACTCTAATACATGTATTAACCCCTGTATTAACCCCTAGTTATATTGTAGCTATCTTAGGGTTTATTTTATAGGTAAGTATTTAGTTTTAAATAGGAATAATTTATTTAATGATAGTTATTTTATTTAGATATATTTAAATTATATTTACGTTAGTGGGTGTCAGGGTTAGACTTAGGTTTAGGGGTTAATACATTTAATATAGTGTCGGCGACATTGGGGTCGGCAGATTAGGGGTTAATAAATGTAGTTAGGTGGCGGTGGTGTAGGGGGGGCAGAATAGGGGTTAATAAATATAATGTAGGTGGCGGCGGTGTAGGGGGCTGCAGATTAGGGGTTAAACACTTTATTTAGTTGCGGCGGTGTAGGGGGCAGATTAGGGGTGTTTAGACTCTGGGTACATGTTAGGGTGTTAGATGTAGACATTTACCATAGGAATCAATGGGATATCGGGCAGCAGCGAACATAAGCTTTCGCTGCTTTCCGACTCCTATTGATTCCTATGGCATCCGCCGTCTCCAGGGCAGCGGATTGAAAACCAGGTACGCTGGGCCGAAAAAGTGCAGAGCGTACCTTGTAGAAATTTGATAACTTCCAAAAGTAGTCAGATTGTGCCGAACTTGCGTTTGGAACATCTGTAGTGACGTAAGCATCGATCTGTGTCGGACTGAGTCCGGCGGATCGTATGTTACATCACTAAATTCTACTTTTGCCGGTCTGTAGGGTTTGATATCTAAGGCAAATCAGGCTCGCCACAAATACGGTGCGTAATTCCAGCGTTTTTGCTGTTGACAGCTTGATAAATAGAGGCCTTAGAATTGTGCACAAACGGGGCACATATGTCTGAGGTGAGATTTATGAGCATCTGGCTGTGATTCACCTACTGTGTTGTGGGTAGAGATATTTTGCTAAAGACAGATGAAAGTTTTAAACTGTTGATGTTATAAGTGAGAATGAATATAGAAGTGATTTTGTCATAAATAGTATTTGATTTAATATAAGTTCCCTTCTTCTAGGTCATGACATAGTTAATGTTCTGATCTTAAATTGAAAGTGCCTAGAGGAATGTTTTGTCAGACAAACCTCCTGCACACAGATGTGTGATGTAAAAAGGAAGCAACTGGGTATTTTGAAGTCATGTGATTTCTGAGAATAGAAATTTAATTATGGTAATATATTGTTAACCTAATATATTTTTGCTGTATATGTAGTCATTCTGAATAGTTATTTAAGACCTGAATTGGTTGCCAAATGTGCTTGTTTTCATAGTAGAGCTACATATCTCTGGATTCATTTGTGATAAAACTCTGCCACATTATTCTCATTTTGGGATTGTTTTCTTCATTGGTGTAAATTACAACAAAACAATTCCATATTCTTCCAGATGCAATCTGTGCTCATCACCAGTTTGAGTTATTTCTCTGTAACTTTGATACCTTTATTTAGAGAGTTTGTCCTGATATTATGTGACAGTATTTATACAGAAAGTGTAAATAAAAGGAGAGAGAGGGGACATCCCTGTTGAGTGCTATTGTTTAATGTGATTGTGATAATACACATTAGCCTTTATCTTATTTAGATTGAAGGGTTGAACATTTGAGAGCAGCTTTTATGTAGGTCGATGTTTGTCAATGAGTTCTGCCCTTTAATGTGCGTTCTCTAAGGCCTAGATTTGGAGTTTGGCGGTAGCCGTGAAAACCAGCGTTAGAGGCTCCTAACGCTGGTTTTAGGCTACCTCCGGTATTTGGAGTCAGTCAGGAAAGGGTCTAACGCTCACTTTTCAGCCGCGACTTTTCCATACCGCAGATCCCCTTACGTCAATTGCGTATCCTATCTTTTCAATGGGATCTTCCTAACTCCGGTATTTAGAGTCGTGTCTGAAGTGAGCGTTAGAAATCTAATGACAAAACTCCAGCCGCAGAAAAAAGTCAGTAGTTAAGAGCTTTCTGGGCTAACGCCGGTTTATAAAGCTCTTAACTACTGTGCTCTAAAGTACACTAACACCCATAAACTACCTATGTACCCCTAAACCGAGGTCCCCCCACATCGCCGCCACTCGATTACATTTTTTTAACCCCTAATTTGCCGACCGCCACCTACGTTATCCTTATGTACCCCTAATCTGCTGCCCCTAACACCGCCGACCCCTATATTATATTTATTAACCCCTAACCTGCCCCCCTCAACGTCGCAGCCAGCTACCTACACTTATTAACCCCTAATCTGCCATCCGCACGCCGCTGCCAGCTACATTATAACTATGTACCCCTAATCTGCTGCCCCTAACACTGCCGACCCCTATATTATATTTATTAACCCCTAACCTGCCCCCCTCAACGTCGCCTCCACCTGCCTACACTTATTAACCCCTAATCTGCCGAGCGGATCTCACCGCTACTATAATAAAGTTATTAACCCCTAATCCGCCTCACTCCCGCCTCAATAACCCTATAATAAATTGTATTAACCCCTAATCTGCCCTCCCTAACATCGCCGACACCTAACTTCAATTATTAACCCCTAATCTGCCGACCGAATCTCGCCGCTATTCTAATAAATTGATTAACCCCTAAAGCTAAGTCTAACCCTAACACTAACACCCCCCTAAATTAAATATAATTTAAATCTAACGAAATAAATTAACTCTTATTAAATAAATTATTCCTATTTAAAGCTAAATACTTACCTGTAAAATAAATCCTAATATAGCTACAATATAAATTATAATTATATTATAGCTATTTTAGGATTAATATTTATTTTACAGGTAACGTTGTAATTATTTTAACCAGGTACAATAGCTATTAAATAGTTAAGAACTATTTAATAGCTAAAATAGTTAAAATAATTACAAAATTACCTGTAAAATAAATCCTAGCCTAAGTTACAATTAAACCTAACACTACACTATCAATAAATTAATTAAATACAACACCTACAATTACCTGCAATTAAACCTAACACTACACTATCAATAAATTAATTAAATACAATACTTACAATTACCTACAATTAAACCTAACACTACACTATCAATAAATTAATTAAATACAATACCTACAATTACCTACAATTAAACCTAACACTACACTATCAATAAATTAATTAAATACAATACCTACAAATAACTACAATGAAATAAACTAACTAAAGTACAAAAAATAAAAAAGAACTAAGTTACAAAAAATAAAAAAATATTTACAAACATAAGAAAAATATTACAACAATTTTAAACTAATTACACCTACTCTAAGCCCCCTAATAAAATAAC
This sequence comes from Bombina bombina, assembly GCF_027579735.1. NCBI lineage: Eukaryota > Metazoa > Chordata > Amphibia > Anura > Bombinatoridae > Bombina > Bombina bombina. The sequence continues at coordinate 18,662,981 of NC_069501.1, read as the reverse complement.
AAAGCCCCCCAAAATAAAAAATGCCCTACCCTATTCTAAATTACAAAAGTTCAAAGCTCTTTTACTTTACCAGCCCTGAACAGGGCCCTTTGCGGGGCATGCCCCAAGAAGTTCAGATCTTTTTACCGAGGTCCCCCCACATCGCCGCCACTCGATTACATTTTTTTAACCCCTAATTTGCCGACCGCCATCTACGTTATCCTTATGTACCCCTAATCTGCTGCCCCTAACACCGCCGACCCCTATATTATATTTATTAATCCCTAACCTGCCCCCCTCAACGTCGCAGCCAGCTACCTACACTTATTAACCCCTAATCTGCCGTCCGCACGCCGCTGCCAGCTACATTATAACTATGTACCCCTAATCTGCTGCCCCTAACACCGCCGACCCCTATATTATATTTATTAACCCCTAACCTGCCCCCCTCAACGTCGCCTCCACCTGCCTACAATTATTAACCCCTAATCTGCCGAGCGGATCTCACCGCTACTATAATAAAGTTATTAACCCCTAATACGCCTCACTCCCGCCTCAATAACCCTATAATAAATTGTATTAACCCCTAATCTGCCCTCCCTAACATCGCCGACACCTAACTTCAATTATTAACCCCTAATCTGCCGACCGAATCTCGCCGCTATTCTAATAAATGGATTAACCCCTAAAGCTAAGTCTAACCCTAACACTAACACCCCCCTAAGTTAAATATAATTTAAATCTAACGAAATAAATTAACTCTTATTAAATAAATTATTCCTATTTAAAGCTAAATACTTACCTGTAAAATAAATCCTAATATAGCTACAATATAAATTATAATTATATTATAGCTATTTTAGGATTAATATTTATTTTACAGGTAACTTTGTAATTATTTTAACCAGGTACAATAGCTATTAAATAGTTAAGAACTATTTAATAGCTAAAATAGTTAAAATAATTACAAAATTACCTGTAAAATAAATCCTAGCCTAAGTTACAATTAAACCTAACACTACACTATCAATAAATTAATTAAATACAATACCTACAATTACCTACAATTAAACCTAACACTACACTATCAATAAATTAATTAAATACAATACCTACAATTACCTACAATTAAACCTAACACTACACTATCAATAAATTAATTAAATACAATACCTACAAATAACTACAATGAAATAAACTAACTAAAGTACAAAAAATAAAAAATTATTTACAAACATAAGAAAAATATTACAACAATTTTAAACTAATTACACCTACTCTAAGCCCCCTAATAAAATAACAAAGCCCCCCAAAATAAAAAATGCCCTACCCTATTCTAAATTACAAAAGTTCAAAGCTCTTTTACCTTACCAGCCCTGAACAGGGCCCTTTGCGGGGCATGCCCCAAGAAATTCAGCTCTTTTGCCTGTAAAAAAAAACATACAATACCCCCCCCCAACATTACCACCCACATACCCCTAATCTAACCCAAACCCCCCTTAAATAAACCTAACACTAAGCCCCTGAAGATCTTCCTACCTTGTCTTCACCTCACCGGGTATCACACCGATCCGTCCTGGCTCCGATATCTTCATCTAAGCCCAAGCGGGGGCTAGACATCCATCATCCGACGGCTGAAGAAGTCCAGAAGAGGCTCCAAAGTCTTCATCCTATCCGGGAAGAAGAGTAGATCTGGACCGGCAACCATCTTCTTCCAAGCGACATCTTCTATCTTCATCCGATGAGGACCGGCTCCATCTTGAAGACCTCCACCGCGGACCCATCTTCTTCCGACGACGACTTCCCGACGAATGACGGTTCCTTTAAGGGACGTCATCCAAGATGGCGTCCCTCGAATTCCGATTGGCTGATAGGATTCTATCAGCCAATCGGAATTAAGGTAGGAAAATTCTGATTGGCTGATGGAATCAGCCAATCAGAATCAAGTTCAATCCGATTGGCTGATCCGATCAGCCAATCAGATTGAGCTCGCATTCTATTGGCTGATCGGAACAGCCAATAGAATGCGAGCTCAATCTGATTGGCTGATTGAATCAGCCAATCGGATTGAACTTGATTCTGATTGGCTGATTCCATCAGCCAATCAGAATTTTCCTACCTTAATTCCGATTGGCAAAAGAGCTGAACTTCTTGGGGCATGCCCCGCAAAGGGCCCTGTTCAGGGCTGGTAAGGTAAAAGAGCTTTGAACTTTTGTAATTTAGAATAGGGTAGGGCATTTTTTATTTTGGGGGGCTTTGTTATTTTATTAGGGGGCTTAGAGTAGGTGTAATTAGTTTAAAATTGTTGTAATATTTTTCTTATGTTTGTAAATATTTTTTTATTTTTTGTAACTTAGTTCTTTTTTATTTTTTGTACTTAAGTTAGTTTATTTCATTGTAGTTATTTGTAGGTATTGTATTTAATTAATTTATTGATAGTGTAGTGTTAGGTTTAATTGTAGGTAATTGTAGGTATTGTATTTAATTAATTTATTGATAGTGTAGTGTTAGGTTTAATTGTAGGTAATTGTAGGTATTGTATTTAATTAATTTATTGATAGTGTAGTGTTAGGTTTAATTGTAACTTAGGTTAGGATTTATTTTACAGGTAATTTTGTAATTATTTTAACTATTTTAGCTATTAAATAGTTCTTAACTATTTAATAGCTATTGTACCTGGTTAAAATAAATACAAAGTTACCTGTAAAATAAATATAAATCCTAAAATAGCTACAATATAATTATAATTTATATTGTAGCTATATTAGGGTTTATTTTACAGGTAAGTATTTAGCTTTAAATAGGAATAAGTTATTTAATAAGAGTTAATTTATTTCGTTAGATTTAAATTATATTTAACTTAGGGGGGTGTTAGTGTTAGGGTTAGACTTAGCTTTAGGGGTTAATACATTTATTAGAATAGTGGTGAGCTCCTGTCGGCAGATTAGGGGTTAATACTTGAAGTTAGGTGTCGGTGATGTTAGGGAGGGCAGATTAGGGGTTAATACAATTTATTATAGGGTTATTGAGGCGGGAGTGAGGCGGATTAGGGGTTAATAACTTTATTATAGTAGCGGTGAGATCCACTCGGCAGATTAGGGGTTAATAAGTGTAGGCAGGTGGAGGCGATGTTGTGGGGGGCAGATTAGGGGTTAATAAATATAATATAGGGGTCGGCGGTGTTAGGGGCAGCAGATTAGGGGTACATAGGGATAATGTAAGTTGCAGCGGTTTACGGAGCAGCAGATTAGGGGTTAAAAATAATATGCAGGGGTCAGCGATAGCGGGGGCGGCAGATTAGGGGTTAATAAGTGTAAGGTTAGGGGTGTTTAGACTCGGGGTACATGTTAGGGTGTTAGGTGCAGACGTAGGAAGTGTTTCCCCATAGCAAACAATGGGGCTGCGTTAGGAGCTGAACGCGGCTTTTTTGCAGGTGTTAGTTTTTTTTTCAGCTCAAACAGCCCCATTGTTTCCTATGGGGGAATCGTGCACGAGCACGTTTTTGAAGCTGGCCGCTTGCGTAAGCAACTCTGGTATCGAGAGTTGAAGTTGCGTTAAATATGCTCTACGCTCCTTTTTTGGAGCCTAACGCAGCCATTCTGTGGACTCTCAATACCAGAGTTATTTAAAAGGTGCGGCCAGAAAAAAGCCAGCGTTAGCTTTTCGGGTCGTTACCGACAAAACTTTAAATCTAGCCGCAAGTCTTTTAGTACTTTTCTTCGCTAGGCTAGATCAGCAGGTTGTGATGTTATAACTCATTATTTGTATGATTTCCTACTTGAAGGAGATAGGGACAGCGCATAGCTAATGGTAAAGATGAGGTCACTAATGACAACATTTGGGGTCTTGTTGATGGACAAAACTTAAGGGCCCTGCATTAGGTTATCTTTCCTCAGCATTGAGATAGACCCAGAGCAGATATTTGTTGCCCTTAGATAAATTATAATGTTTTGATAAGGTTAGTGTATCTTTTCCCTTGGGTATATTGTAACCAAACAAGGCCCAGACATTTTAAGGCAAAGCAGCTCCCTCCCCCCGGTTTATTATTTATCCGTACACCAAACATGAAAAGTATAATTTCATTGTTTAATTAACTTTATTCATAAGTACTCACATAAGACACACACATTGGCCCATATTTATCAAGCTTCGTACGGAGCTTGAAGGGCCGTGTTTCTGGCGAGTCTTCAGACTCGCCAGAAACACAAGTTATGAAGCAGCGGTCTAAAGACCGCTGCTCCATAACCCTGTCCGCCTGCTCTGAGCAGGTGGACTGACATCGCCGGAAATCAACCCAATCGAGTATGATCGGGTTGATTGACACCCCTCTGCTGGCGGCCGATTGGCCGCGAGTCAGCAGGGGGCGGCGTTGCACCAGCAGCTCTTGTGAGCTGCTGGTGCAATGTTAAATGCGTAGAGCGTATTGCTCTCCACATTTAGCGAGGTCTTGAAGACCTGATCCGCACTGTTGGATCAGGTCCGCAAGACCAATGATAAATAGAGGCCATTGTCATCAACAAACACTCAGCTCACACAGACACAACTTCACAGTGACACAAACAAATTATTTCCAATACACACTTATACAGCACAGCTCACACAGACACAACTTCACAGTGACACAAACAAATAATTTCCAATACACACTTATACAGCACAGCTCACACAGACACAACTTCACACTGACACACACATTGTTACCCACACACACACACAAACACAG